>NC_140172.1:27631387-27696387 GCF_963971535.1 Notolepis coatsorum
CAATTAAAAGACTGGAGTCTGTTCGGATTTAAGCAAAACCCTCGCACCACGAGTCGACTCGCCAGTGACTTCATCCAGCACAACGAGACTATGTACGAGAGACGGAGGCACTTCTTTGGGAATGTAATGTGTTTTTTTCACAATCTAATATAATTATTATTATAATTTTTTTTTTTACAAGTCAATTATTAATTTCAATATAGAATATTCGTTGACAGGGCGCCCCCCGGTGGCGCACCGCCTACTGCTTCGCAGACCCACGCGGCCGCCCCGGTTCACCTCCCGCTCCCGGACGGATTTGCCGCATGTCCTCCCCCACATATTCTCCCGCTCTCCCTCTCCTCTGTCGGTCATGTCCTCCCCCGCATCTTCTCCCGTTCTCCCTCTCCTCTGTCGGTCATGTCTGACCAATAAAGCTGGAAAAACGCAAAAAATAAATCTTTAAAAGAAAATTGAATATTCGTTGACAGCCCTACAAGTACAATTAGTTACTGCACACTACATCACCCCTGAGTGGAACATGGAAAGCCAAACTTTCCCCCACTGTACCGAAAACCCGTACCGAACCATGACTTCAAAACCGAGGTACATACCGTACCATGGTTTTTGTGTACCGTTACACCCCTAATAGTGACTGTTCACTATGCCTCTGAAAATATTTAGAAATCCAGGGCAGCCGCCGGCCGGGTAGCGTAGCAGACTAAGCGTCTGTCTACCACCACAGAGACAGTGGGATCGAATCCAGTTGTGGTGCCTCCGGGTTGGTCGACTGTCCATACTAACACAATTGGCAGTGTTAGCGGGTGGGAAGCCGGTGAGGGTGGGTCCTGGTCATTGTAAACAGCGACTCCTACAGTTCGGTCGGGGCGCCTGCACAGCGAGGGAAAGATCTGGGGGAGGTAGTGTGAACTTCCACACGTTACACTCCCCCAGTGAGAGTCCGCGCTGCCAGGTGAAAAGAAGTGGTGGGCTGGCTACACATGTGTCGGAGGAAGCATGTGATAGTCTCTGCCCTCCCGGACCGACGGTAGGGGGTAGAGCGCGCAACGACCAGGAAGGCATAACGACTAACATTGGGATGGGAGAAAAACAGAAAAAGAAGGGGGAAAAAGATCATACAAAAAAAAATATATATATATATTTAGAAATCCAGAAGTGGACAGACGTGCAAAGGTTTGGGCTAGAGGTCATTAAATACAATGGCCTTTATGGTCCGATACACAAATATATTTTGAGAAGTACCTCTGGTATTTTCGGCTACACACTTATTGCACCATGCAAACGCTACACACAGCCGCCAAAGCAATCGTGAAGGTGCTGAAGTGTGACTCTAAAACTCTGTGTCCTCGTTTTCCCATTGAGTTGAAGGGGAATGGAGACTAAATTCCCCTCCTGGATGACATGACATTGTGCTGAACCATCTCTGGAGAATCTGACTCACTGTTGTTTCTTGCAAAGAGGGGAAAGGAGAGAGAGAGAGAGAGAGAGAGAGAGAGAGAGAGAGAGAGAGAGAGAGAGAGAGAGAGAGAGAGAGAGAGAGAGAGAGAGAGAGAGAGAGAGAGAGAGAGAGAGAGAGAGAGAGAGAGAGAGAGAGAGAGAGAGAGAGAGAGAGAGAGAGAGAGAGAGAGAGAGAGAGAGAGAGAGAGAGAGAGAGAGAGAGAGAGAGAGAGAGAGAGAGAGAGAGAGAGAGAGAGAGACACAAAGGGATAGGGCTGTACCGAATGTAAAAAAAATTTTACATTTGAAGCTTCTATTGAAGTATTCGAATGAAGCTTTGAATGTCTGTCGTCATATTTTGTGACGTAATCATATAAAAAAAATTGAATAAAGTTATTAATCTGATTAAATTAGTCTTTATTTATTTTTATTAAATCATATTAAGTAATCCAATAAATTCGCACGGTTGGTACGAAAGTGATGGTGACGAGTCATATACTATAATAGTATAATATTAGTGTAGCCTAATCTTTATCTGCAACTGTGAAGAAAATACCCCATTAAACAGAATGAATAGGGGGGAAATCACATGTTGATTTAGAATTCTAATGCGTTATGAATGAAGCTTCAAACTATTCGGTACAGCCCTACAAAGGGAGTGGGAGAGAGAGAGAGAGACAGACAGAGAGAGAGAGAGAGAGAGAGGCGGAGAGAGAGAGGAGGTGGCACAGATCTCAGTTTTGTATTCAAGAGGTTCCTCCTCTCCTTGCCTCACGTGTGCCCGCCTGCCCGGCCACAGCTCCTGTTTCTCTCTCGGAGGAGGAGTGTGATACTGAGTGGCTGTTCCTCCGCGCTCACATGTCCCACAGGCCACTGTGACAGGTGGCCATTCACAAGAAGTGATCCCCCAGCCAACAGCCAGCCATCACTTTATGTTACGTTATCATTTATTAATGCGTTTAAGTCCTGTTTCGGACTCTCGCCGTATTGCATTTCCTTTCCACGCTACCTCTTTGCCCTCTCGAAACAGGTATGTTAGTTTGGGCATGAGTGTTCATCAGAATTAGGATTTTCAAGGTTAAGACTCGCTGGAATAATTTTTTTTCCAAATGCAATGATCTAAAGTTTGTAAATTGGGAGCGTCGCTTACATTCATAGTTTTAAGATGGTATAGTATTGAGTACTCTCTGATGAAGGATGGATCCCATTCACACTGCAAATGTGAATGTTGAAGTGTTGAAAACTAGCACGTTTGTGCTATAAACACACGCAAAACAACACACCCTGGTCTGTCCACTGTGACCAATGGTCCAATGTAGCTGTGGTGTCCCTTTTAAATAAAAGTCTTCATTCATTCATTCATTCATTCCAATTAACTTTAAATGTCATAAGAGGATTTAAAAGCTATGGATCTTCATTGCAAGAGTTCAATGAATGGACGTGTTAACGTCTCAGTATTAGCACTGACTGACGGTTTGTGGTTGGTGGTCTCCCATTGTTGGCTGTGTTAGTCAGCAGTAAACACCGTGGACGCCGGGCAGAGAGAGAGACACACGTGACCACCGGCTGCTCCTCCTTCCACCCGTGAAGAAGCGGAAGAATTGGTAGACAGACATTAGAATGGGGGGGCACTTGAATTCAGCCAAGCTGTTGTTCCCTCCTCAGTGTCCAGACCATTTGAAAGGCGTGTGGGAGGAAGGCAGCCAGTGTGTGCAGCGAGAGCCGAGGCCTAATCGCGCTCCAAATCTCAGTGTGTGTGTGCAGAGAGTGTCACACAGGATGTGGCGCCTGAAGAAATGTGCTCCGAGAAGCCGTCGGCAGCCAGCGGCAGGCAGCGCCCCTTTTGTAAAGCAGCTTTTGTGGTCGGCGGAGGGGTGTGGTCGGCCCCAACGTTCCCTGTTTCACCCACTTCACCACAAAACTGTGAAGCCTGTTTTTTTCATCATCGCAGGCCTGGAGGGGAAACACTCTCACTCTTCTACCACCACCACCACACACTTGAAGGCATGCCGTAGGCTGTGAGATCCAAATTAGAACGGCAGGAAAAGTGCACAGAATGCGGACCCTCTACCGCATATGTTCCCCGCCCCCCTGGCCCTGAGAAGAAGAAGTGTTCTGGAGACAAAGGGCCGCTTTGTCGGTGTTGTCGTCGGTGCTGCGGCGTGTTCCTCTGTTGAAGCCCACGGACTGGAGACACAAGTGGGAATGCGGAGTGGTCGACGTGCGTCTGGCACCAGTCGTGATGTTCAATCACGGTCCATGTTGGTCAGAGACAGCCGGCCCCTACTGGAGTTTTGTTAGCGGGTTATTAATTAACACTCAGGTTATTATTACTCAATCCATCAATTCTTGATTGATTGAAAATGCAGGACGAGATTAAAGTCTTTCTCTGGTCTTCATCCTCTTCATAGCAGTTGTTTGTATTGAGCTGTACTGTATTGTACCCGTTCTGCAATCTGTTAAAATCAATCAATACTGGTGGAGACATGACAATGGGGTGATTGTGTCCCACCCTGCAGCCATGGCTGAATCAAATGATAAGCCACTATCTTCCTCTCATGATCCGGAAACATCAAACACCTTTTTAAAGACGTCTTCATACAGCATGACAAGAAGCGTTCTCCTCTCTCTCTGTGTGGCCTTGACGTCACGTGACACAACTTTCTCCAGACTGCTGCTGCTATTATTTATTTGCCGTCTGTTCTTCATGAGGAAGAACAGAAAATTATGGAAAATTATAGTTTGAAGAGAAAGAGGTCTAAGACTTTCTCTCTCTCTCTCTCTCTCTCTCTCTCTCTCTCTCTCTCTCTCTCTCTCTCTCTCTCTCTCTCTCTCTCTCTCTCTCTCTCACACCCTCCCTCTTCATGTGCTTGAGAGAGAGAGAGAGAGAGAGAGAGAGAGAGAGAGAGAGAGAGGCACATACACACACACACACAGCGCAAGGGCAGGCAGCCTGCTCTACTTCGTTGTCCTGATTGCTGTATGGAAGTAGGCAGCTGCTCTGCTCCTCTCTCTTTCTCTCTCTCTCTCTCTCTCTCTCTCTCTCTCTCTCTCTCTCTCTCTCTCTCTCTCTCTCTCCCTCTCTCCCTCTCTCTCTCACCCTATGTGCTAGTGGAGTACCACTGAGGATGCGTAGTTTTCTCTAGTATGCTGCGCGGTCTACGGTCCGGGACACTCAGGAAGGGGACAGGCCTCAGGAGTCGTCGTCATCATCCGTTTAAAACGGCTGCCAGGCTAAACTGCGGGTGTTTCTCCCTGTAAGTACTATGTAGCCTAATCTCTGTGGTCCTTGTCCTCCTCTGTCAAACTCTGTGGTTTTCACTTCAGCTTGATATATTCAAGATGACATCGGTGTCTATTCTATGTGTCATCATCAGGCTGTGTTTTTAAAAGCTCTCTTGGGGACACTTGAGAACATGTTGGAGCTTCAGAGTTAAGCTGCAGTAGAGTCTCGCACTGCGTTTGAACAGGGGGGGACTTGGAAGTTATTTCTTTTTTTACAGTGAGTCAGAAGGGACGTTTTTGAGAACATTGCTATTCATAGTTTCTAGCCCAAAGTTATCACCTTTCTGTCTCTAAAGAAATCTTGCGTATACCACAAAGTAGAAATATTGTCTCTCTTTACTTGTCAAAATCGTGCATTTGGTCTCATCAACGGTAGCATTGTTGACGTTTTAAAAAACCCGAACCATTTCTAAATGTAACCTACGGTATTCATCACAATTTACAGTACTCCAAACCACGGCCCTTGTTTCGGGGACAAGTACAATTTCTTCCCATGGAGTCATTGTTAAATGCAATATTTTCAAATCATTTTTTGCCATTCATCATAACAAGTCAATATCTAGTCAAAAGAAAATGGCAAAAAATTGCTGCTAAGTTGTTGGATGCACTTCTAGTGAGAGGAAACATCCTGATGTCAGGTTCCTCCCTTTACCTGATCGTAAAACAGAGCCTCGTTTATGAGTACTGCGGCTCCAAGCCGTTAGACGTAGATGTGTCAGGAAAACACATCTTCTAGTCTATGGTGCGTAGACCACTGCACTTCCACGTTACATTGAGCTCATGGAGGAGAGGGCGGGGGGGAGAAAATCAATGTGGATGAGAGCCTTGACATTAAGTGGTTGTAGCTACGGCTGTGGGGGTGCGGGAGACATGATCCAATATACTTGTATACGCCTGAATCTCCTGAACACGGAGCAACCAATCCCAAGTCGATCTGCACTTTCGCGGCCGAGCTATAGTCACTTTCCCACACCTACTACCCCGGAACTCTGCATGCACAGATTGCCCACGGAGTCTAGGTTCATCAATCTGCGCATGCGTAGTTCGGGAGTAGGTGCGGGAAAGTGACTATAGCTCGGACACGAAAGTAACGATCGACTTGGGATTGGTCGCTCCGTGTGCAGGAGACTCAGGCATATAAAAGTATATTTGATCGTGTCTCCCGCACCCCCACAGCCGTAGCTACAACCACTTAAAGTCAAGGCTCTCATCCACATTGATTGATTTTCTCCCCCCGCTCTCTCTCCCATGATTTCAGAATACCGGAAGTGTTGCGGTGGTCTATAATGAACACTGCCTGGTTTGGGCCTAATTCTGCCTGTGACTAGCATAAATGATCCTGGCTGTAAAGAGGAGTGTTGTGTGGTTTCTATTAAGCCCATTTTCATTCAGATATCTTGAGGTGAGACATCAAGGAACCCCTTTGAAAATGGCCATCAAATTTAAGCTATCTTAAAATAGCTTAACCCCTCTCAATAGCATCATATCCCCTTTACCCCTTCCTAAACCACCCTGTAGCGTGACGAACAGAATATGGGGCTGTGATTGGCTGATTGGCTCTTTAGGGGTGTGATCAGATCACACTTTGCACTTCGTTTAATTTGTTTTTGTTTTGATCTGATATGTGGGGATAGGGGAGGGGTTGCTATTGCTGGCCACACCTCTGAATTTCTCCAGACCTCTTGGCAGAGTCAAAGTAAAATAATAATATACAGTGTATTATAGCTATATGCCTAATATAGTAAATTATTATACTGTGAATTTCTCCAGACCTCTCTTGGCTGAGCCTGAGGTACGGCCGATATTGGGGGAGAAAAACCTTATTATCGTTGGTTTGTTTGTTCCATTTGGTCCAGCCTTGCTGCAGAAGATGTGGTGAATCAGAGATACATCCAGCCCAGGCCAGCAGCTTCTCTCCCCCAGTCTGCCCAGAGGTGGAGCTGGGTGGAGACTCACACACACACTGCTGCTCCTGCTGTGAGCCAGCTATCAGTCAGTCATCAATCTGGAGAGGGAGGGAGATCATTAGGACTCCTGTTACCGGCTGGAACACTCTCCTAGCTGACTTACACATCGACTCTAGTCAGCTAAAGAGCGGATCGGTCCTCGTCAAGGAACTTGTGTACGTCGTAACAAACCTCAGGTATTTCTAAGGGAGATGTAGCCTACTGTATATTATTTTCATGCCGGTGCTTCCGTTTACTTCCTGCTTTGTGTTCAAACCCTGACATACAGTGTTGCTTCCTCAGTCAGATATAGTCTTGAGTGCAGAATACAACATTTTCAATGTTATGCCCAGTGAGGGTTTAAAGTAAAAATGCATTGAGTAATTATAATAATCCATTGATGTAAAATTACTTTGTACCATATAGGTCATGCTTTATTCAGTGTTAAGCATAGTTTATTCTCACAATCCGCTATCTCCTCTATGTCATTCTGTGAGCATGGAATAGAACTAGCCATCTATAATGAATTCATGGGGAAGCCTGCCGCTGTTAACACATTAACTGCCACGCTTATATCCATCAATGTTTGATCACTGCCAGCACTGTAAGTCTATGGAGATGTTTACCTTCTTTGCAGGGCTATAACTTTTTAAATTGTATTGCTAAATTGACATTACTATGGCCCATTCAACATCGATTATCTACCGTTCAGGATGTAGGAACGTTTTACTTTTTCATTCACACATTCATACGAAAATACCGTCTAGAGTATAAATATGTTTTTATCGTTTTCTGCAGTAATTCCTAGAACGTGAGATATAGGCATAAATGCATATATTAGATTATCAAATGCCGTTTGATACCGATCAACGCTATATTCAAAATTTCAACTGTACATGGTCGTTTATAATTCCGTGATCGTCGTTAAATGCTTCATGTAGTATGGGTGATATATAGATCAGAGCAGTTTGTATGGATAATAATAAACAAAAACGCTGAAACTCACGGCAGCTTCCTCTTAGCGTTGGGCGATGAGAGTGGAGCAAACAGATCCCAGTTATTTGATGGGGATCGAGGCGATCCATTTCCGGTTTGTATGATAATAATAACAGCCCAAATCATGTGGATTATTGAGTTATGGCAGCGATCCATATCCACGGTGTGTGGCTAGAGTCCTGGGATGATAAACAAGTGGCCGGACGGATTTAGGGGACGGCCGAGCTCCAACGGGCATATCCGGTTTGGCAACTCGCCGATCAGCCACCAGGTGGCAGTATTGAAGCGTTGCAGAGTTGTGCCGGCTCAGACAGCATCAGACAAGGATCAGTGAGTGAAATATGAATACCATGGCGAAAATATGAAATATTATCAGAATAACGTCGTACGCCGAGATCTGGCAGAATTCACATGAACTTGAAACCCGTTCTATGACGTTATTGGCGGAGAAAGTGTTAATATCATAGCAGAATAACGAGACGGGAAACGTTTTTGTTTACAATACGCCACCTGCTGGTCAGAAACACAGGAAGTTGCCTGAGCTTCTTCTCCTGCTGGTCAGAAACACAGGAAGTTGACTGTGAGCTTCACTTCCTGCTGGTCAGAAACACAGGAAGTTGCCTGAACTTCTGCTGATCAGAAACACAGGAAGTTGCCTGAGCTTCACTTCCTGCTGGTCAGAAACACAGGAAGTTGTCTGAGCTTTACTTCTTGCTGGTCAGAAACACAGGAAGTTGACTGAGCTTCTTCTCCTGCTGGTCAGAAACACAGGAAGTTGACTGAGCTTCACTTTCTGCTGATCAGAAACACAGGAAGTTGACTGAACTTCTGCTGATCAGAAACACAGGAAGTTGCCTGAGCTTCACTTCCTGCTGGTCAGAAACACAGGAAGTTGCCTGAGCTTCACTTCCTGCTGGTCAGAAACACAGGAAGTTGCCTGAGCTTCTTCTCCTGCTGATCAGAAACACAGGAAGTTGCCTGAGCTTCACTTCCTGCTGGTCAGAAACACAGGAAGTTGCCTGAGCTTCTTCTCCTGCTGGTCAGAAACACAGGAAGTTGACTGAGCTTCACTTCCTGCTGGTCAGAAACACAGGAAGTTGCCTGTGAGCTTCACTTCCTGCTGGTCAGAAACACAGGAAGTTGCCTGAGCTTCACTTCCTGCTGGTCAGAAACACAGGAAGTTGCCTGAGCTTCACTTCCTGCTGGTCAGAAACACAGGAAGTTGACTGAGCTTCGCCTCATCGTCATCTCTGCTCAGCCAGGGGGAAAAGATCGCAGCTTCCTCCTCTCGTCACTCATGGTTAGGACTCTGTGATTGACACAGGCAGTACTCACTGATGCTCATTCTTATGGAACTCTGACTGCAAATTATACTACATTACATTTGTTCCCTGATGATAAAAAACCGGCATCTCTGCCCCAGTGAGCATTGACGGTGAGCATTTGAAGTGTAGGACACAGTCCACCCTGCACTGTACCTGGATATGGTCAGAATGATCGGGAGATGGGGGTCAGAGAGGCAATTATATCTGGTTCAATATTATAATATTGAACCTGAGTGGCAACGTGTTGTGGCCTTTTTGGTTTTGTAGACAGACCTGTATTCATCTCCCGTCTAAGAATAGGAGTACTGATCTAGAATCAGACTGCTCAGGCAGGTCACATGACCATTTACACCTGACTATGACTCTGTGGTCTACTAGACATATCGAGATGTATCCATCAGTGGATCAATTGCATGCTTTCGCAGAGGACAAGAAGCCTTCAGTCGACTCCTTCAGACATTAAGCACCCCCCACAGCCCAAATGGAATGATTTTTATTATTATTATAATTTGTTTGCATTCTACCAGTTTTTTTTTGCATTTTTGCAACTACCAGTCGACTATCTGCAAATTTCGGCCAATCAAAGTCGACTATACAAATCCTTAGTCGGGGACAGGCCTAGTTGTCTCCAGGCCCGAGCTGATAAGATCCAAGATTCAAGATTGTTTATTGTCATATGCACAGTTAAAACAACAGTTTGCCATACAATGAAAATCTTACTTTGCTAGTCCACCCTTCACAAAAAATCACACAGTACTTAACTTAAACATATTTAAATACAAGCGAGTGCTAGAAAATAAGGTAAAATAGATACAAAATATATATACAAGGCACAGTGAGTTACATTGCACGTTCCGATCATGTGAATGGAGGTGACAGTGGGTCACAGCAGCAGTTAAAAGTGTCTTTAGTGATTCATAGTTCATAGTTCATAGTAGAAGGTGTGTGTGGAGGGGGGGGGGGGGGGGGGCTAGGCAAGGCATTCAAGAGTCTGATGGCCTGTGGGTAGAAACTGTTTGTCAGTCTTGTAGTTCTGGCTTTCAGACTCCTATATCGCCTGCCTGATGGCAGGAGGTTGAAGAGTCTGTTTTGGGGGTGTGTGCTGTCCTTAATGATGTTGTGTGCTCTTCTGGTGGCCCTGGTAGAGTAAATGTCTGTAAATGATAAACACGTCCCTCTACTTCATCTGCTCTCAGCTGGCTTTAGCCCAGCGGCCCAAGAGAGACGTTTGGCTCGTAAAAGTCAGAGAAATTTTTCTCCCATCTCTGTCCTCTGTTTTTGGAAATGCCTTTACTTTGAGGCACATTCATCTTCCGGCTTTCAGAAGCAATGTAATTAAGGCGTTTGAAAAACCCAACAGTTAGGGTTGTGTGGTGAGTGACTATAAATCATATTGAGCTTTCTAATTAACAAATTCCATATTTAGCTTTTTTCCCCCACAGCCTCTCAGATCCAGATCCAGATTTCATCCAGCATGTTGTCATGGTGTTTGGTTTGAAAAAGTGCAAAAAGAAAGTGTAAAAAACTAGTTGTGTTCATTTCACTTCATCACAATTGCTGTCTACATTTACATTGAGTCATTTAGCTGCTGACGCTTTTATCCAAAGTTCTGTACGACAAGGCAACAAGAAGGGGACGGCTCTTTCAGCTTCTACAGGTTAATAGTCATGTTGTTGGTGTCTCCTTAACCCTTCCACTGCCACAGTACAGAAGGTTACCGTCGGTAGTGTGATAGTAAAGGGTTAACCTTCTGTAGTGTGGCAGTGAAAGGGTTAACCTGCTGTTGTGTGGTAGTGAAAGGGTTAACATTCTGTGTATTGTCACAGTGAAAGGGTTAACCGTTTGGTAGTCCGGCAGTGAAAGGGTTAAACACCCATGGCTAGGTGAAGTTCAGAATACAGTGAAGTCTCTCTCTTTCTCCCTTTCTCTCTCTCTCTCACACACACACACACACACACACACACACACACACACACACACACACACACACACACACACACACACACACACACACACACACACACACACACACACACACACACACACACACACACACACACACACACACACACACACACACACACTTTCTCCCTCTTTCTCTCTCTGTCCTCTTCTCTCTCTGTCTCTCTCTGTCTCTCTGTCTCTCTCCCTCCTCTCGCTCCACCCCTCCTCTCTGTCTCTCCATCCCCCCTCTCTTTCTCTCTCTGTCTCCATCCCCCTCCTCTCTCTCTCTCTCTCTCTCTCTCTCTCTCTCTCTCTCTCTCTCTCTCTCTCTCTCTCTCTCTCTCTCTCTCTCTCTAAGATGTTTGGGTTGTTAATCAGGCCATCCTACAGGAAGTGGGACACTGTTCTGACTCCTCTCGTCTTTACTTTACATAACTCTGCTCTCTAGTTAAAGAACCTAGGTGAAAACAAAGTACAGGTACTGTAAGTCGTACCTAATGGAGGTTATTTGAGGCTTACGACTTGAAATGTATTGATTGTTTTAACCTAGAGAGACCTGCTTGAAGTCTTTCCACAAAAAGTAATTTCACAATTGATCTACTAATACACCTAGGAGAACGGACCTATGGGCCTGTCTCATGCTGTGCCTGCATGGTTGAAACAGCCGTCACCTGTCTAATGTGGGAGATGTCACTTCTCTCTGTGTCTGGGCTAATTCACTTCCTAGTAAACATACACATGTATTTAGCAAGGTCACACATAGACTGTTGGTATATGTAATACTCATTCCAAACAACGAATGTTTTGCTTTTAGGCAGGGATGTCCCACTCAGGTTTATGTTTGCCCCTGATCTGAATCGCTTAATATTATCAGTATCTGCTGATAAAGGGCCACAATCAGATATTTGTGTTTGTCTAGATAATATAGCAGCACAGTGCAGTGCACACACTTCAAGTTTAATACAGTTAGTACAAAACAATCCAATGTAGGCAAGATATGCTTGATAATTGAATAGTTCTAGATTGGAATTTGAT
The DNA here is from genome assembly GCF_963971535.1 of Notolepis coatsorum. Taxonomy (NCBI): domain Eukaryota; kingdom Metazoa; phylum Chordata; class Actinopteri; order Aulopiformes; family Paralepididae; genus Notolepis; species Notolepis coatsorum. The sequence goes on from NC_140172.1 coordinate 27,643,356, forward strand.
CAGGCTTATTATATAGCCGATACCGATCAATACTGATCAATTCGAATGGATTCAAAGTAGAGCCCCCTCTGCTCTAACAACGTGTTCCCAATCTTTTGGTCACTTTTTCCACCCGTTCCTGTGTTTGCATCATAATGAGTAGTGGATATATAGTGGTGTCATAGCCATCATGCACAAACCTCCTGCATCTGTGAGAGCGCTTAAAGGAACACGCCAACTTTTGGGGAAATTAGCTTATTTGCCATCTACTCTGAATGAATGAATGAATGAATGAATGAATGAATTTATTCACACACACACACGATACATTTTACATGCGAGTATCCTCATGTGATAACAATGTCGCAAATTGTGTGCATGTGCCAGGTCTCCCAAGAAGCTATTTAAAGCTTTTGGAGGGAGCCTGAACACAGATAAACAGAATATAAACAACAAAACGATAACAAAAAAACAAAACAAAACAAAACAATACAACGTGGGTAGGTTTACACACCTACCTACTAACTGACATATAACAGAGATACATAATACAGACAATTTTATTCCTAAGTTATAATTTTAATTAGAGATATGATTTTAGCAGTTCCTCTTTCAGTGATTTTTTAAAGGTTTTAAAGGTATTAGTCATTTTTAGATTTTCATCAAGCTTGTTCCAGATCTGTGGACCCCTGCATGCTATGCTTAGGCTAGCACAATTTAGCCTTCTCCTCTTGCCAGATATAAGATGCTTGTTTCTTGTGTTGTGGATGTGCAGTGGTTGGCAGACTGGGACAAGCTCAGACAGTCTGTGATTCATGTTGTTGACAACTTGATACATAATTGATGCGTTTTGATGAATGTTAAATTCAGCGAGCCTCAGGAGACCAAAGCGATGGAAAAGAGGCTTTGAGGGCGCTCTATACCCGGACCATGACAGCACTCGTAGTACCCTCTTTTCTAGGCTTTCTAGTTTTTTGAGATGGCTGGGGTATGTGTTGCACCATATGACGTTACAGTAATTAATGAGGGGTTCAAACAGGGTTTTGTATAAAGTGAGAAGGGCAGGCAAGGGAAGAAAATTACGTATTTTGCAGAATAAGCCAACATATTTGGAGCCATATACCCTGGAGTTAGACAAGCAGATACATACCCTTTTCTTCTCTGTGCATGCATTAGGCTTAGGAAACAGCCGTGCCGTTAGCCTAACTTAGCGTCATTCACTGGAAGTAGGTGTTCCAGTGTAGCCTAGTTCCCAACAGTCACGAAATACACTCTAAATACAACTCCAAAACTTTCCTGTAAACATGTTGTGACCTGTGTATTTACCAGGGGTGTAAAGTGCTTGAGTAATTGTACTTTGTTACAATACTTAAGTACTGTTTTGGGGGATTTGTACTTTACTCGAGTATTATCAGGTTTGTATACTTGTACTTTTACTCAATTACATTTCAGAGAAAACAAACATACTTTTTACTCCTTACATTTAAAATGCAGACCTACAAAGTACAAATCTCGCAGGTCCAACTATTTGAATTAGTATATTTGTTTCTCTGGCCGAACTAAAGTTAATGTTATTAGCTTATTAATCCTGCAGCCGCACTTTATTTAAAAACAGCCAATCAAATCCCCATCAATGGAAAATTAACCTGCCCATACCCATGCCGATTGGTCCTTGTGCAAGACTAGAAAGCGGGGATCTTTGAAGTTAAAGGGGAACTATTTACTATTTCTTTCACTATTTGGGCACTTTTACACAATTCCTGTGGGTTTATGGATTCTCTGTAATTTTTTATTTTTTTTAATTCATTGTTTTGTATTTCTAATCAAGTCCTCAAAAACAGCATTTTTCTACCTCAAGATCTTAAGCTGTTTTGAGCCTGGGCTCCAACCACTGTGGGAACTGTGTGGAAACTCAGCTGATTATCATGCAGCGGTGTCTCTCTGACATCACAAATCAGCACATTTTCAGATGACTCAGTTCAGTGAGGGTGAATATTGTGAGAGGAGAATTGGAAGAATGCGCCAATATGAGAATTAGAGACATAGATCATATTAATATAAGTCCACATAGCTAGGAAACAACAATGCTAAACACTGAACAAGGCCATTTATAAGATAGTTCCCCTTTAAACCAAAAGTTTTACAGTTTTGAGTAAATACAGCTACTGCTGAAGTTAACTGGGAACATTCTGGTCTTGAGAGCAGTTGTGAGCAATTCATTTTATGTGTATTTTTCTATGGCAGTGGTTCCTAAACCTGTCTTTCAGGCACCCCAGTGTATTTGTTTTGTTAAATTCCACCAACAGCACACTTGACTCAACTTAATCAGGTCAAATATTTGAAAACCATTTAAAATTCTGCACTACGCTTACTGAGAAATGTCCACTGTAAGCTTGTTAACATTTTGTAGCGATGCTAGTGGTGGAAGCGAATGGGGTCAGCTAGCCAGTATCTGGTTTGGTAAACTGGCAAGCTGAACCCATTTGTTTCCATTAGCATTGCTACAAAATGCTAGCAAGCTTTCAGTGGATATTTTCATTAACCATTAACCAGTGCCGATTTAAAAATGATTTTCAACTACAGTATTTGACAAGAACCTTAGGATGTGCAATGTCGAGCGGGGTGGGGGTGAACTGTACATTGGAGGGGGTTGGGTTTGGACATTTACAGGGGCCAGTATCGAATTGCAGTCTGCCGTAGGTGCTCTTTGAGAGTGGTTTTGAAAGTGGGTAGTGATTCGCATTCCTTTACAGCTGTGGGTAGGGCGTTCCACATTGATGTGGCATAATTGCGAAACGTGTTTAGTCCCTAGTATGAGCCGAATCTGGGGTTAACATAATTTGTGGAGCTCCCTCTGGTGTTGTGGTCGTGGTATTCAGTATTCACTGACCTTTGGGAAGTATTTTGACATGTACATGGGTACCTGAGTGGTGTAGTGTATCTTGTAGACCAGGCCCATTGCAAGTTGCTGTACTCTGTCGTCTACTCTAAGCCATCCTAGGTTGTCAAAGTGGGCAGGGGTGAGGTGGGTTCTAGGAGTAAGGTCAAGCAGTAGTTTCAGACCAGTTTGTTTTGTGATGTTTGTAATTTTGTTTTTAGCGCCTTTGAGGTGCTTTGGTACCATGAAGTGAAGGCATAGTCGTAGTACCCTTGAATGAGTGCTCCTGCCAGAGTCTTCAGGGTATTCTTGTTTACCAGAGAGGAGATCCGGTACAAGAATCTAGTTTGTTGGTTGACTTTTTTACATTGGATGCCATTTTGTCACAGGAAAGATTTGCCTCTAGGATGGAACCCAGGTATGTAATGTGATGTGATGTGAATGCCGTCCATGTTAGTTTACCTTGACATGTTTTTTCAAATTTGATGGAGAAGTGCATTAAATCATTTTAATGCAAAAAAGTGTCCTCTGTTCTTTAATTTCAGCATTGTCTATTGCAGAACACATTCCATTGTGGGCCGAGTGTACAGTATGCTTGGTTTCATTCCAGCCTTGCCTAAACACCAGCTGATGATTTCACAAATTGGCTCACTTCACTTTCGTTGTACCGGCTGGGTGGCGCAGCGGACATTGCGCAGCGTCACCAACGCAAGAGACACCGGGTTCGACTCCGGCTGTCGGCGTTGCCTCCGGCTTGGGCCAGTCGTCATACTAACTCAATTGGCAGAGTTAGCGGGTGGAAGTCGATGGGTGGTAATCTGGACGTTGTGGACAGCGACTCCTACAGGTCGTTTGGGGGACGCCTGCACAGCAGAGACGGGGGTAGTGTGAGCCTCCCACACGTTACACCTCGCCAATGAGAGTCCGCGCTGGCAGGTGAAAAGATGTGACAGGCTGCCTCCACATGTATCGGAGGGGACATGTGATGCAAGGCTTCTATCCTCCCTACAACCGGCCAGTGGGGGGCATATGCGAGCAACGTTTAAGACAGGGGAGGGGAGAATTGGCACAGCGGAATTGGGATGGGAGAAAAATAGAAAAAGAGGAGAAAAAGTGGATCAAATTTGTTTCCCCCCGTTGTACCATTGTGACAATGACAATAAAGATCATTCATTCATACTCTGAACCAATTTTTGACGAACCACTGCTGCCTGGGCGCAGTGATTTCATCACCTCAAAAGCCCTGTTGCTTTTTTGAAAAAAGGGGCTTTTGAGGCTTTTGCGGCTGTTCCCTAAGCCTAATGCATGCACAGAGAAGAAAAGGGTATCTGCTTGTCTAACTCCAGGGTAGATGGCAAATAAGCTAATTTCCCAAAAAGTTGGCGTGTTCCTTTTTAAGGTTGGACAGAACGGATAATACTCACAGGATCCTGCCATGGGACGGTGCTTGGAGTCATATGATAGGCCAGCGGGGCCTACAGATGCGCGTGAACACGCACACAAGCACAAACACACAGAGCACGCTGTGTGTTCTTTAATCAGACCAATCTGCGAGGACCTTTCTCTAATTATATCCCAATGTTGCTAACTGGCAAAACCCTCTGGCTCCATGGTATGCTGTGAGAGTCGGTTGGGTCTTAATTGAAAGCCTGGTCTGGTTTACATCATTTCAACCCATGCTGTGCTTCAAACGGGGCTAAAAATACAAGCCTGACTTATTCCACGTCAAGGTAAAATGGGCTAAGACGACATTGACGTTGTTTGCTGTTGAACTCGTTTAAGGTTCAAGGAGGGCAGGCCGATGGATAGTGTAGCGGTCTAAGCACTCGCCTACCACCACAGAGACCTACCTCTGGCTTGGTCAGTCGTCCCTACGAATACAATTGGCAGTGCTCACGTGTCTCTGTGCATAATTACAGCAGTGAAACTGCTTGCTGTCCGGTGAAAAGAAGCTACAGTACTGTATCGGAAGAGGCATGTGATAGTGTGTACACCCTTTCCAGACCAGACGGTAGGGTAGGGCAACGACCAGGAAGGAATTGGCCTAAGGACAAAATTGTGCGATGGGAGAAAAAGTGAAAAAAGGTTCAAGGAGGCTACCGTCATTGCTACCCAACAGGAACACGCTCCCTCACTGTACTTCTGTCCCTCAGTGTCAGGGGTGTAAAAAGTACCCAGAAATTATACTTAAGTGAAAGTATGGGTACCGTCTCAAAATCATACTCAAGTAAAAGTATCTGGCTAAAAACACACTTGAGTAAAAGTTAAAAGATTTCTACTTTTAAATGTACTTAAGTACTAAAAGGTTAAAGTAAAACTTTTTTTCTGACTGTCTATTCTTCTGATAGCAGGTGTTTAATCAAAGATCCCTACTTTCTAGTCTTGCACAAGGACCAATCAGCATGGGTATGGGCGGGTTCATTTTCCATTGATGGGGATTTGATTGGCTATTTTTAAATAAAGTGTGCCCGCAGGATTAATAACGTTAGTACGTTATTAAGTTCGGCCAGAGAAACAAATATACTAATTAAAATGGGTGGACCTACGAGATTTGTACCTTGTAGGTCTGCATTTTAAATGTAAGGAGTAAAAGGTACAAGTATACAAACCTAATAATACTCGAGTAAAGTACAAATCCCCCAAAAAAGTACTTAAGTATTGTAACAAAGTACAATTACTCAAGTACTTTACACCTCTGCTCAGTTCCAATCTATTACAGTATATCTCACTAGTGCACTTTTTGTTCATCATGATTTATTATTATTATACATTTTTTTTTATTATCTTTTTTCCCCCTCCTTTTTCCGATTTTTCTCCCATCCCACTGTTAGTCATTATGCCAATTCCCAACCCCCTTCCTGGTTGTTGCGCACTCCCCCCTACTGTTGGTCCGGGAGGCCGGAGACTGTCACAAAGTGTCACATGCTTTCCTCCGACGCATGTGCAGCCAGCCGGCAGCCAGCCTGGCAGCGCAGATTCTCACCGGGAGAGTGTAACGTGTGGAAGGTCACACTACCTCCCTCCAGATCCTACCCTCGCTGTGCAGGTGTAACCTCGGGTTCAGATTCATAACTAGCATAGGAACATAAATAGTTAATGTTAGTAGGTAAGAACTTTCTAGACAGTAAAACATTCTAGGCCCAGACTCCCCAAAACCCCATAGGATTGTGATAATGTAGTCCTGGGATAATATGCACAGGGACGTGCATTAGGATAGAAGGGGAGAATGTAACCCCGGGTTCAGATTCATAATTATCAATTACATAAATAGTTCCTGTTTATCTCTGCTACCACTTCCTGTTTTACCATGAGGTCCCACTTCCTGTATATAGCGTATGATGTCATGATTTGAAGGTTCTGGAACCTTTGTGATGTCATCCTATGATGTCATATAGAACATTCCGGAACCTCTTGGTTTCCTATATATTCAGCCAGCTCTCAAGCAGCCAGCCTCTTTCTCCTCAACCACTGGACCCGCAACATCACCCAGACGGACCGGACTAACCAACCGACTGGAAGCCGCAAGTCTCCACCAGCATCCCGGCGCAGTCCAGACCACCCACCACCAAGCGTGCTCAGCTGGATAGATACCCGATGGCGAGCCAACCCCGGAACATTTGATAAGACTAATGCCAGCCTGATGTGAATACCCATGATGCTCAACTAGGGCTCAACTATTGCTACACCATTAGTCCGGTAGGATTGAACTGAACGAGACTACAAGGACTTCCAAGGGAGGCAATCCCGTTCATCTTATGTTATTTTGATATTGTATTTTGTATTTGAATTGATTTAACTGGATATATGGATATAGATATTCTGCCATTGTATGATGTTATAATAGAACCTTCTAGAACATAGAACCTTCTACACCGGTTGTGGTGATGTCATAATAGACCTCGATTATCGCCGAATCACTTCCTGGTTTAAAGAGTTTAATGGGCCAATTCACCTAATAAGGTATTTGCATTCCCTGATAAACTAATATAGAGTTACCGATGATAACCTCAGAGACGTCTGAATGAACCCCAATGTGTTGATCCAATCGACCTAGGCCTGGATATCGACCTAACCCTCCCGCAAGGAAAGGTTACTGACCTAATCTAAAAGGGATACTTCAAAACATAAGTTGTACTTTACGTACGTATGTATTATTACTGTTTAGCTAGCGCGCTTTTAATTAAAACACCGGTTATTGTTATAACTCTGCCTCTGGTCTACAATTCTTTTAATTGTGTATATTACTCCTTGTCGCATTCGAACCTAGAACTGTGCCCGTGGCAAACAGCTGTTACTGGTATTAACACAAGTGCTACACAGGCGCCCTGACCGAACTGTAGGGGTCGCTGTCCACAATGCCCAGGACCCACCCATCAGCTTTCCCACCCCTAACACTGCCAATTGTGTTAGTATGAACGACCAGCCAAGCTGATAGCAACGCAGAGAGCTGGATTCGAACCCAGCGTCTCCAGCGTTGATGGCGAGCGCCTTGCCCACTACACCACCTAGCCGCCCTGTTCATCATGATTTAATCATCCCAGGACTGCAGAGAAGTAACGTTGATGTCGAACACGGGGGAGAGTGTTGCGGGAAATAGTATTGAATACTGATCAATCTTCCCTGCCAGTCCTGTCCCAAGCTGACTGCTTTTACCCTGCGAGGAGACGACAGACGGGTATCCCCCATTAGCAGGCCTCAGATCAGGTTTTCACAGAATGGCCTCTTCTCTGAATCAATGAGGCTGTCCCCTGGGAGTTTTTCTATAGAGGTGGCTCACTCTCCAGGACCTCAGTCTCTCACTGACCGTTCCTTAAGCTATTCCTGCCTTCTTAGGCATGCATCGATCAATACCGATACTGGTATGGGATACCAGTCTGAGTACCAGCCTAAAATAGAATATTGGTATCAGAGGATTTCCTAGAAACACGTCTAACGTGCCAGAAATCAAAGTGAGGTGACTTGATTTGCTGCATTGTTTACACGAACTCTCTAATATAAATATAACATTTTATTATATCTCAATGACTTGTGTCCAATGGATCCAAAAGCATGGTCCAAGTCTATACTGTTCATTAAAAGTAATGGATCGGATCGGTATCGATATTGGGACTGAAAAAGTCTGATCGGTGCATCCCTACTTACAGTAGGCTGGTACAGTACATTGCCAACAGTACATCGCTGACTATGTTTACATGCGTACAGTATTCCAGATACTAGCTCATTATGTCTAAGGTCTGTGATGGAAATTTAGAGTTATGGTTACGTAATGTTTTGACTTCCTGTTCATTGCATGCTGGGCTAAGGATTTCTAATTGACCCTACAGATTGAACTTGCTAGCATGCTTAGATTTAATCATTGAAGCTGTGCCAAGCCACGGTACTATCTTCCCTTTTATCTACCTTCCCCTGTCGGTGTCTCAGTCGGGGTGTTTGCTGACTGGTCAAAGGGAGCGTTGGAAGATAGACTGATCTCGTTACCCATTGTATTGCCTGATTAACATGACATGTGGCCATTGTGTTATGTGCCTGATTTAATAACAATCAGACACGTGACCATTGTGTTATGTGCCTGATTTAATAACAATCAGACATGTGGCCATTGTGTTATGTGCCTGATTTAATAACAATCAGACATGTGGCCATTGTGTTATGTGCCTGATTTAATAACGATCAGACACGTGACCATTGTATTAAACTCCCCTCAGGAGGGGCTGGAAGCTATAAAGAACCGTCTGTACCTTCATTCCTGGTTTGAGACATGCCAGGATGCTTCTATACTTTAAGCAAGTGGCTTGTAGGGCGGCTAGGTGGTGCAGTGGGCAAGGCGCTCACCACCAATGCAGGAGACGCTGGGTTCGAGCCCAGCTCTCCGCATTGCTATCAGCTTGGCTGGTCGTTCATACTAATACAATTGGCAGTATTAGGGGGTGGGAAGCTGATGGGTGGGGATCGGACGTTGTGGACAGCGACTCCTACAGGTCGGTTGGTGAGCCTGCGCAGCAGAATCAGGAAGCGACGGGGGTGGTGTGCCCTCCAAATGCAGGCCCCCGACGCTGAGAGATCGCGCTGTGCAGGTGAAAAGATGCGACTGCTGCTTCCTCGAGTACCGGAGGGGACACGTGATGTAAGGCTTCGTCCACATTGCAGCCGGCTTGTGGGAGGCATGGCCTAACAACGTTCGAGACAGGGGAGGGTAGAATTGGACGATACGAAATTGGGATGGGAGAAAAATAGAAAATGGGAGAAAAAAGTAGATAAAAAAAAAAAGCAAGTGGCTTGTCCTTCCGCGTTCCCGTTTTGCGCTCTGATTGGCCACGCACGTTTCTGGTCATGTGACATGTGCGCCAATCGTGGGACGGCAAGTTTTTGGACGGTTAAGCCTAGGCGCTCTTTCGAAGTTGGTTAAGGTTAGAGTTTGTCTTAAAGCATGGCGATAGAATGCCTGCCCTGATTCCAAACTCTAACCTTAACCAACTGCGAACGAGTCGCCTAAGCTTAACCAGTGATAAACTAGGCGTTAGGTAGTTTGCAGGCTGTTAGACCCGGAAATAGGCGCAGAACTTGCTGTCCCATGATTGGCGCACATGTCACATGACCAGAAACGTGCGTGGCCAATCAGAGCGCAAAACGGGAACGCGGAAGGACAAGCCACTTGCTTAAAGCATAGACGCTGCCAGGATAACACCCCATTTGCATATGATAAGCCATTGTTTTTTTATTTTTATTTTATTTTGGAGATCGATGTCATACTGTGACACTGAAATTAATTATTATTATTTTATAGATTTTCCACAAATAAGGGAAGGACTCAAATAGAGCTGCATAGTTCAGGGTTTTATTTAAAGTCGGTCTACAGACACCAGTGTTTTTGTCTCCTCTTCTGTGTTTTATTTCAAAGTAGGTCTACACAGCCAGTATTTTTTCTCCTTTTCATAAGAGTTTGACGTTTTCCTTTGTTATAACAGGTAAACACAGCAATAAAAAGTAATTCTTTTATTTTTGTTGCTTTTTAATTCCATTAATGCAACAAACTGTGTGCTATAAGTATAACGTATAATAAATCGCGAATTACTTTGGGTATGCAATTGTCAGGCGTTTTATGCCAACTGTGGGGTATGCTTGAGGATATATAAAACGTTATACACTGTGTTATCTTCATTTTAAGGGTAAATAGGTTGTGCGGCTCCCTGAGCATTTTATTTTGTGGGAGGGGGGGAAAAGTGGCTCTTTTGATAGTAAAGGTTGCTGACCCCTGGGTTAGAGGATAAAGGTAATTACCTTCACTTTTACTAGACGTAATACTTTTAATAGCCATGACAGGAGGAGGTGTTTACATACATTCCCATTCCCCTATCGCCAATATCTCAGAATATTGCCATCAGGAATACAGAGTATTGCCATGGAAACTAAAATACAACATTACTCCAAAAGCCAACAGTTAACTGGACAAGGTGTTTACATGCCTCAAGTGTCCCGTTCTGGGTTTTTCATAACGGGGATAAGAGCTTATCCAGGTTATTGCAAATGGCACGGTATGTTTACACACCCCAAGACAAAAAAACGTAATACTCATTCAGACTCGAAACTTAAATCTGATCCCAAGAGCCATGGCGGAAGTTGAAGCAAAGTGACCTTTTCCACACGTACCGTAGAATCACGTATTCACGTTAGCCCAACAGCGGGGCATGAAACTCCCAGGGATCCATGATTTCACTCACTCATGCGCCCTCCCTCCCACCCTAGTGGCGGTTCATATGCATAGCAATTTCCTGATTCACTTCAGCAGTAAGCAAGCTGGGCGCTGTTGTGGCTGACTGTCTGTGAGGCCCATAGAGTTATTGGACATTGTAATTAAACACTTCTGATCATGTATGATGTTTCTATCTTCCTCCCTCCTCCTCCTCCTCCTCCTCCTCCTCCTCCTCCTCCTCCTCCTCCTCCTCCTCCTCCTCCTCCGGTCCTTGTGTGCAGGTAGCAGACGAACAGCTATGTTGAAAGGGGGCGCCACCAAGGTGGGGCTGCCCAAGCCAGCGCTGCAGGAGCGAACCAGGCAGGCCTCCCTCCCCTCCTACTCCTCCGCTGCCACCTCCATGAGGACCTCCAGGTCTTCCAGCACCCTGGCCTCAGACCTGCGCCTTAGCAGGGTGAGTAATAACCACACTACACACACTGACCTCAGACCTGCTCCTTAGCAGGGTGAGTAATAACCACACTACACACACTGACCTCAGACCTGCTCCTAAAGCAGGGTGAGTAATAACCACACTACACACACTGACCTCAGACCTGCTCCTAAAGCAGGGTGAGTAATAACCACACTACACACACTGACCTCAGACCTGCTCCTAAAGCAGGGTGAGTGATAACCACACTACACACACTGACCTCAGGCCTGCTCCTAAAGCAGGGTGAGTAATAACCACACTACACACACTGACCCCAGACCACACTACACACACTGACCCCAGACCTGCTCCTAAAGCAGGGTGAGTAATAACCACACTACACACACTGACCTCAGACCTGCTCCTAAAGCAGGGTGAGTAATAACCACACTACACACACTGACCTCAGACCTGCTCCTAAAGCAGGGTGAGTAATAACCACACTACACACACTGGCCTCAGACCTGCTCCTAAAGCAGGGTGAGTGATAACCACTGACTACACACACTGACCTCAGACCACACTACACACACTGACCCCAGACCACACTACACACACTGACCCCAGACCACACTACACACACTGACCCCAGACCACACTACACACACTGACCCCAGACCACACTACACACACTGACCCCAGACCACACTACACCATCAGAACACCAGGCCATCAGAACACTGAACTCTCAACCCACAAGTACACATGAGCACACACACTCTCAGGAATTTAGCATGTCTCTTTTTATCATGCACATCTTATGTCTTCTTATTACCTTTTTTTTTTCTTTTTTACGTCTATTTTATTATTGTATTATTGCACAATCTATGCGGGCATGACCACTTGCATTTCACTGTATGCCCTGGTATGTATATGACAATAAACCTCTTGAATCTTGAATCACACTAACCACACTCAGACCACACTACACACACCCAAACACACCACTACAGTCACATATCACCGTGAGTGACGCCACCACATTGACATGTCAGGCTTTAAAACTGTGTAGGACCCAGGCCTAGAACTGCACCCTGAGAGAGGGAACTGCGCCCTGAGTGGGAGGTTCAAAGGGTCAAAGTGGGTATCAAACAGGGGGGAAGACTGTCGAGTTTTAAACTGTGGATACCAAACAGAGAAGGTAAAGACCACTTTGAACTGTTGAACAGTAATCCAGAACTATTTTATTGCACTGTAAAAAAAAATCATTTAATCTATTATATTCTACTATTTTATTGCACTGCACTATTGCACTATTTTATTCTGTCTATTTTATCCTACACTTTTTATTATTGTCTATTTAAAACTGAATCAAACCATAAACAAGGTGGCCTGTTGGGATGTTAGATCCTAATGTGAAATGTATATAGCGCCTTTCAGGAGACCCAAGGCATTTAACAGGAGGGGGCAGCTAAGGGAAGGGGCTCAGGGAACAACGTAACAACAAAACAAAGGGAAAGAAAAGAAAAGAAGGAAATCAGGCAGTCATTTACAAATTTGGTGAAGAGGTGGGTTTTGAGTTGGGATTTGAAGGAGTGCAGGGATGTTTGTAGCACTACGGATGTTTGGAGGGAGTGAGTGAGTTCCAGAGGGTGGGTGCGGCCACAGAGAAGGCTCTGGGACCGACAGTCCGCATGTTGGTGGTGGGGATGGAGAGGAGACCGGAGTCAGAAGACCACAGCCTCCAGGGCGGGATGTAGGGATGGAGGAGGTCAGCTAGGTACCGGAGGGCAAGGGAGTGAAGGGCTTTGTAGGTGATGAGGAGGATCTTGAAATTGAAGTGGGACTTGACTGGAAGCCAGTGGAGGTGGTTGAGGGTGGGGGTGATGTGGTGCCAGGACTTGGTGCCGGTGAGAACTCTGGCAGCAGAATTTTGTACGTATTGAAGCCTGTTCAGGGCATTGCTGGGTAGCCCTACGAGGACAGAGTTTGCGTAGTCGAGACGGGAGGTGACGAAGGCGTGAATGAGAGTCTCTGCTACAGAGTCGGGGAGAGAGATGGCCGGAGTCTGGAAAGGTTCCTGAGATGGAAAAAAGCTGATTTGGTTATTGATTTGATATGCAATACATGTGAATTAAGGGGCAGCGGTGGCCTAAAGGTTAGGCAACCAGGCTTGTGACCAGAATGGTCACTGGTTCAATCCCCTAGACCGGGCAAGAAAAATCAGGGGCGGGTGGAAGTGAATGAATAACACTCCCCCATCTCTCAATACTAATAGCTGAAGTGCCCTCCTTGAGCAAGGCACTTAATCCCTAACTGCTCCAGTGGAGGTGCTCAGTGGCCAACTCAGTGTGTGAGTGTGAAGCAGGGCGTTGCTGAAACGGAGCGTCCGTGCTCGGCGAACCTACCTGGGTAAATAAAGGTAAAAATAATAATAATTGTATCTGGTTTGCTACCTTAAAAAGATCAAATTAACCCTTTCACTACCACACTACAGACGGTTAACCCTTTTACTACCACACTACAGAAGGTTAACCTTTTCACAACCACACTACAGAAGGTTAACCCTTTCACTACCATACTACAGACGGTTAACCCTTTCACTTCCACCTTACAGACGGTTACCCCTTTCACTACCACACTACAGACGGTTAACCCTTTCACTACCACACTACAGAAAGTTAACTCTTTCACAACCACACTACAGAAGGTTAACCATTTCACAACCACACTACAGACGGTTAACCCTTTCACTACCACACTACAGAAGATTAACCCTTTCACTACCACACTACAGACGGTTAAGGGTTAACCTTCTGTAGTGTGGTTGTGAAAGGGTTAACCCTTTGTCGTGTGGCAGTGAAAGGTTTAATTTGATCTTTTTAAGTTAGCAAACCACATACGATTATTATTATTTTTACCTACAGAAGGTTAACCCTTTCACAACCACACTACAGAAGGTTATATATCGTACTTGGCTTATCGAGTCCCGCTCTTAAGCCTATCGAGATACCTCATCTCATGTACCTATTGTACCTCCATCAACGAGGCGCAGCCTACAAGACAGCGGGCCTGGTCACCAAACACTCTTCCTCTATTTTCGTTCCCATCATAACGGATGCAGTGCACCTTATGTTAACTAGTTGTTATGAAAAGATTATGAGAAATTGCGTAATGTTGAAAGTTACCGGAGGTTTGCTTACCCCTGGAATCTTCGGGCCATGTTTCAGCGACACGGCGGGCCTATGTTGATGTTTCCTCGTCTGATGGCAGCAGACCAAGGATTCAGCGTGCAAGGTTTGGCTATCGGGCCAGCTTGTACACAGGTAGGCCCTGTGTCATCAGGCATGGGTATTAGTGTTAGTAATGCTGGTTTGTTTTGTTACACAACCATGTTGTGTGTCGGCGCCAGGGGCGGGATGGTTTGGTGAACGTTCACTGCAGTGAACGGGTTCCAAACGGTCCTGGAAGCGTGCTGTTAAACAACTAGTGCTAATGCTACATGCTAATGCTACATGCTAACACTACTGCTACGCTGTTCTAATGTCTCCGCCGTGGGATGTTGTCGCTTTTCCCTTCTCTTGCCCGGTTCATCAATGAAGGTCAGTCGGTAGCTGATGTGGGGGTTTTGCTGAGTCTTATTTACCTTTTTACGGGTAAATGGGTTGACAACAGGGTAGGCCGTGGCTAGGTAGCCTAGCCAGGTAGCGTTACCCCTGTGTCCTGGCGGGGGTTGTTGAACAGTGTCCCCACCTGGGAGCCGATGCTTGAGGCTCGGCAGGTAGCAGCAGAGCTATACTACTGCAGGATGGGACTTAACGGCGGCCCGTGTTGTGGCTCAGCTGACTGTTGTCTGTCCATAGTAGCGTTGAAACGCTATGCTATGCTATAGTAGTGTAGTGGGCTACTGTTTTGTTCTGTCGCTCTGCTATGAGAAGGTCTGTCTATGCTACAGCTTTCTCTCCTCTCAACCATTTCATGCTGACGGTCAATCGGTGTCTATTGGGGGAGTAGTGCGGGGGGGGCTTTGTTTACCTTTTGGGTAAATGGGCTAAGCTAGGGCTGGTGTGCTGTTGTGAATATTTTGAATGAATGCGGGACTGGTTCGCTCTGGTCCGCCTCCCCTTAACGTTGTGTATATGGGCTTGCTCATTCTACAGTATTTTGTGGTTTAGTTCTTTTATTCATTTAACCCCTTCATGGTGCACACCACAGTGGAGGTTGCTGTTTGCAACCACCAATGATGCTCCGTGTTAACATCAGTCCTTTGCTTTTGACATATTGAAACAGTGCCCCGCCCGGCCGACGCCATGGGTGGGTCGGCCTGGCGGGCTGCTAAAGCCTGTACCGCCACGGTATGGAATTGGCGGCGATTAGAACTGTGTTCGAATTGCTGTTTTTTCTATCAAGAAAAATGGTGTCTGGTGGCGGGGCCTTGAGGGCCAGCCGACGTCGACACATCGCGCGAGGTTGTTGACGTTATTAGCTTTGACCTAGCCGCAAGCTATAACCGCTCAGGGTTCCCCTCTCCGCAGGGGATTTTGGTCTTCTGCTGGAGCGCGGGCGGTATTGTCCTAGGCCCCACACCGCCTCACACCGCGCAGCCAGAAGAAGAGAGAGCACAGCCTCGTCAGCGGCGATGACGAGGCCCTCGACAGGCGGCCATGTTTTCCCCCGCCAGAGGTATCCTGGGCGTTGAATCGACAGGTGTCCACTAGGGGTGGGAATCACCAGTTTCATCATGATACGATACGATATCGATTCTTTGGACAACGATACAATATTTGCCGATATCACAAAGTCTCTCACGATACAATACGATACGATTAGATTCAGGTGCCTGCGATCGATATGAGATGATATCATATGCCCATTTAACACAATCAGTAACATTTAGATCAACAAAAAAAAGGTAATGAAAATATCATTTGACATTTGTATTTTTGAGCTCTTCCAGACATTTAAAGGAAAATCAATCTATTGTTTTTAATACAAATAGACCTCCTGTTCACTGTAAAGTGCCACGTTTTTATATATTGAGCTTTAAACTTTAAGCTACATTTTTTGGAACTCAAAACTCACAACCTCCCTCTCCCAAACCGTTCCTACAACAATTTGTTGATGTTGCATGATCATGTATAGGCCTACATTTATTATGTATTATATTGTTTATGTTTAAATAACATTTAAACATCAAACTCCTCTGACCTCATCTGGTCTTTCCAAAGACGCGCGCACACACACACACAGAAAGGGAGAATGCTATGCTGTAACGTCTACACACACGGAGCTACTGCTGTTGTTCTTGGGCGGATATGAGACTCGCCACAGGATTTTCAAAATAAGAGTATCGATATGAATCGATCTTATTACATCGCATCGATCCGATTCGATTGTTGATAATTACATCGATGTATCGATCTGGATCGATGTATCGTCCCACCCCTAGTGTCCACAAGGCCGACAGCCTTGGCGGCCGAGGGATCGGCCATGTTGGATGGGCTCGGCTTGGAACAACAAGCCGTCACCGTCCTGCCGCGAGCAGCCCACTCTCCTATCACTCCCTCCCCCAACACCAGCGGAAAAAGGGGGCTCTGATTGTTTCCTTTGGCTGCGGGCCGCGTGCCTTCGTTGAAGCGCGGGCGGCCCCACTTTTCGCTTCTCATGGGGACAGGGGCTGACACCCAGTTGATGGCTGAGCCTGGGTCTGTCCGTGAGAATGTTGTGCTGTCAAGCGGCTCCCACACCATAAGCTGTGTTGGTTGAGCCTGGTGTTACGTCTGTCAACTATAAGTGTTGTCAGCAGGGGGGCTCGAAACCTTTTGAGGCACACAGTGCGGGCTTCCCCGGCCTCGCCTTCGCCAGGCCAGGTATCATGTTGGTGCCTCCCACTCCTGAAAGATTGGCAGTGGTCTCGCAGGCACGCGTGATTTGGGTGGTAGTAATATCACTGCAGGGCTACGGTGTGTAGGAACCCATGGGGTCCTCACACCTTGCATGTCCGGCTGCAGAACAACTCCTCAGCATGTTCTGGAGGGGTGTTCAGTGGGGGGGCTTTTTCACCTAGAAAGCCCCCCGTATCAAACCGGCCCTTTCTGTCGGGGTCCCCCCTTGGGTGCGATTGCCTCGTGGGTAGTGTCAGGGTCAGATGTCCCGACACGGAACGCTCTGCTCGCACGGGTCCAGGGTTGGCTACGCACAGCGGGTGGGACCAGGCCAACTATCTACAGTTCCTGGCGGACCTGCGCCACATGGCGGCGGGTGCGTTGGGAGTGTCATCACATATGACTACGGCAGTACCATATGTTGAGGTGGATGGAGAGAACGCTGAGGCGGGGACTTGTGTTTACACAACCCCGCCCGTTTTCGGGTTTGGTACAGACCCTATTGTCAGGGTCTCCAGCAGTGACAGCTCTGGTCAACGAGATCCAATCTCTGTGGACGAAGCAAGCCATCGTCGTGGCGTTCTCCTCCCGGTGTTCTCTGGTGCCTGAGAAATCGGGAGGGGGGGGGTCAGACCCATGCTGGACCTGTCCCATGGGAAGGTTCGGCATTTTTTGGATCGTCTCCTACCTGTTGAAAACTGTCAGGTGGGGGTCTGGTTCTCCTCCATAGACCTGTAGGATGCGTATTCGCATCTCCGATCTTCCATCGTAGGGCTTACCTACGCTTCCTTTGCAGGGTTAGCGTATGAGTACCAGAGGCTGCCGTTCGGTTTTTCTCTGGCTCCCCGCATCTTCACCAGGTGCGTGGAGGCCGCACTGGGGCCTCTGCGTCGTCAGGGGTTACGGAGTGTATTCTGCCCTGACGACGTTCTGGTCCTTCGCGGTCAAGGTGGATCGTCAGGTCTCGTACCAGGCAGGTCTCCTCTTCCCAGTCAACGGTTGGAGGGCTATGGGCATCCCTCTCAGAGCGTGTTGTCGACACGCTCGGGATCGACATACAGGGAGGAGTACGCTCCCCCCGTCTGCACCAGGCGGCGGGCGGCTGGCTATGGGCGTCCTCCATCTGCGCTCCCCACATCCCCGGCAGGGTGAATGTGGGTACAGGTGTACTGTCGCGGGGCGGTCCTCATCCTGGACGGGTGGGGATTACGTCCGGACATAGCCAGGCAGGTCTGGGACCGATGCCGTGCCGCCTGGGATTCTTCCCCATACATCTGTTAGGTCAGTTGTTGGGACGGGTACGTTGAGGAGCGCAGGTTCTTGATCCTGATGGCGCCGGACCGGGGCGCAGCTGTGTGGTTCCCGGTCCTGATCCAGCTACTGGTAGTCTGGAGAGGATGGACCCTTCTGTGGTTGATACCATCCGGAATGCGCATGCTCCCTCCACTGTCGCGCTTACGCGGGCAGATGGCGTATGTTTCAAGTGTGGTGTAAGGCGGGGGGCCGGGACCCAGTCTCCTGCCCCCTGGATGCTGTCCTTATTTACCTCCAGTCTCTCCTTGATAGACTGTCGGCTTCGACGGTGAGGGTATATGCAGCAGCTATATCCTCCCATCATGAGGGATTTGAGGGGGATGTCTTGTTCAGCCACCCTCTTGTGAAGCGTTTCCTGCTTGGCGCTCGACGCATTAAGCCGGTGCAACGCTCTTTGGCTCCGAGTTGGGATCTTTAATTGGTCCTCGTCGGTTGTCCTTGGCCCCGTTTGAGCCTCTTGAGCACGCGTCGTTGGAACAGCTGTCGTTCAAGACTGCGTTCTTGCTGGCCGTCACCTCCGCTGAACGCGTGGGTGTGCTTTGTGCTCTCTCGGCACGACCAGAGTGCCTGTCTTTCGTTCCGATTGCGGTGCCACTCTGCGGCCTAATCCTGCCTTCGTGCCTGTAAATATCCAGAGTTCTTCCGCTCCAGGGATATTGTGGTTCAGGCGTTTCTTCCGCCTCCTCACGCTAGTGAGTTAGATGCGGGCCTTCACCTGTCATGTCCGGTCCGTGCTTTGGGAATTACCTCAGCCGTACTCAGGACCTCGGTGTCACCGATCAGCTTTTTGTCTGTCACGGTGGTTCTCAGGCCGGTAAGGCACTATCGAACAACGCCTGTCCCATTGGTTGAGCAAGGGCATTGCCCTCTGCTACACGTTGGCCGGGCTGGATCCCCCTGGGGGCGTCAGGGCGCACTCCACTCGTGGGGTGGCTGCCTCTGCCGCTCTGCTGGGTGGGGCCTCGGTGGAGGACATCTGTGCTGCAGCTTCATGATCCTCCCCGGGCCCCTTTGTAAGGTTTTACCTCATGGACATGACCGGGGGTTCTGTCTCCCAGGCGGTTCTGGGGTCTGTGGCCTTTCCTGCTTCCCGTCCGTTGGTAGGGTAGCAGGAGTGTGTGGGTATGGGCCACAGTGTGTTAGGTCACACGTGGTTCCGCCTGTGCTGTGTGTTCAAGGGGTTCTAGTTCCTCCTTGCTCGCACTCCGGTGGAGTTGACTGCGCCCCCCCTTCATTAGGAAGGATGGGGTGACGGGACTCCCCAAACCCCTTGATGTGGGCTTACGAGTCCTCAGGGGGTACATTTGTCGGGCCTCGCGTCCGCTCTAACCCATATCTCGATAGGCTTAAGAGCGGGACGCGATAAGCCAAGTACGATATATAACGATAGGTTATGTATATAACCTAGTTATATGAGTACTGGCTGAGCGTCCCAATCTTAAGCGGCCCTGAGTTCCCTTTTGAGGGATCTTTTACTGGGAACGGGATTTTTTGGCGAGGAAGAGTGTTTGGTGACCAGGCCCGCTGTCTTGTAGGCTGCGCCTCCATAGGGGCGGGACCCGGCAGGTGTGGGTGTATCTGTTTTTTATTCGTTGATGGAGGTACAATAGGTACATGAGATGAGGTATCTCGATAGGCTTAAGATCGGGACGCTCAGCCAGTACTCATATAACTAGGTTATATACATAACCTTTATCGTTAACCCTTTCACTACCACACTACAGACTGTTAACCGTCTGTAGTCTGGTAGTGAAAGGTTAACATTCTGTAGTGTGGTAGTGAAAGGGTTAAGGTAGGGAATGGTACTCTCACCACTGCATCCTGTATGATAAAGTGGGTTGGTCTTTTCTGCCAGAGAGGCAAAATAAACGTTGGTATCCGTGTATATTTAAGGCCATTGTCGGAAAAATTACCACTTTATATCACAATGTTGCTAGATTGGAATTATGGACCCAATTGACCTGCTCAAAATGATGGACCCAATTGACCTGCTCACATGACTTCAGGTCCCCAGAGGACTGACTGAACTTGTACAGTCAGCCTTTTGTTTTAATGCTCCAGCTTCCTGGAATGAACGCACGCTAAAATCAATACCCTACTATCCTCTGGAGTACGGACAGTTTAAAAACATGGTTACAGAAGGGGGCGACTGGGTGGCGTAGCGGAGATTGCGCTCGTCACCAATGCAAGAGACTCCGGTCTCGAATCCCGGTGTCGGCATTGCCTGTGGCTTGGGCCAGTCGTCATACTATCTCAATTGACAGAGGTAGCGGGTGGAAGTCGATGGGTGGGGATTGGACGTTGTGGACAGCGACTCCTACAGGTCGGTTGGGTGACGCCTGCACAGCAGTGACGGGAAGTATCGGGGCAGCGTGAGCCTCCCACGGCGCGTTACTCCTCGCCACTGAGAGTCCGCGCTGTCTGGTGAAAAGATGCGACAGGCTGCCTCCTCGTGTACCGGAGCGGACACGTGATGCAAGGCTTCTATCCTCACTACAGCCGACCAGTGGGAGGTCTAGCAACGTTCAAGACAGGGGAGGGGAGAATTGGCAATACGGAATTGGGATGGGAGAAAAATAGAAAAATAAGAAGAAAGAGTGGATAAAAAACAAAACATGGTTATAGATCTCCCTGCTTCAGTTTGTAACTGTTTTTAATTTTGATCTTTCTATATTTGTGTTTTCTTTCTACCTGTGTTTTTGTCCTATTTATTCAACTATCTAAACAAATTTTCTACTTTATCTTTATCTTGTGTTTTAATATGCCTGTAATCTCGACAGCATTGGAAATGAGGGAAGCATCAACAGCAGTATTGCCATTAACCTTTTTTTTATGCACATTAGAAAAGCTTATAGGAAAATGGCAAAATCCGAAACAAAGTTCCTCAATTGTCCCAATTTTTTTTTTATCCTAGCTTGAGGTGGATTTTGGAAATGCAGAAAACATTTTAATGCACAAAATAGGCGATTGAAGATCAATTGTCAAATAAATAATGACGTAGACGTAGAGGATAAAGTCTTACATGGTCAGCTGTTGGGTCCGATTCCATTGGACAGAAAGTCTTAACAGGGTTTGAACTTTCTGAAATGATGCAGCTAAATGATCCACCACAACTTCCCCATAACTATCATGTGTGTGGCTGCTGGGGAGACGCAGAACACGTAATGGAGCAAATGTGACATGTTCAGTATAATGTTGTTACTGTATATCTGTCTGTTGGGAGCAGCCATATTACCTATAAGGGTGTAAAATATCATGTCTATCTCATGGCATAATAGATTCAGGTTCCTGATGCATCACTTTGTTACCACTGCTCCCAGTCACTCCTATGAATAATACATATATATATATTTTTTAAATATGTATTTGTATAGCACTTTGCATACATAAAATGCAGTTCAAAGTGCTTCACAGCAGTAAGAAATACAGGTATAAGTGAGCATAAAAAAGATAGAGGTAGCAAGGTAAGGTAAAAAAAAAAGTGTTTCACATTAGGATCTAACATCCCAATAGGCCTCTCTGTTTACGGTTTCATTCAGTAATAAAAATATAAAAATAGAATAGACAGAGTAAAAAAGTGTGGTTTGATTCAATAAAGACGACTGCTCTACCTCCTAGAGACGACTGCTCTACCTCCTGAGCCACTGTCGACCCCTAGTGTACGTCACCAAGGAGCCATTACTGTGTAGTCTCACTCCAGCTCAGCACTCATCCTCTTGACTAGCCTCCAACAAACCTTGCGTGATGGCAGCTGGCTTTGCGAGATCACACAAGAATGTCAGGCTTTGTGCCCGAATCGCAGTGGTTCGGACCAATCTGCGTTCTTTTGAGGAGCCGCTGGCAGCTACGGGTGTGATTTAGGTGTGACGCCGGCAAGAAGACTGCAAGTTATGACATTTTCAAAAGTTGGACTTCCCAGATGGTTCTGTGTAACGGAGCGTGTGGCGGGTCAGGTTAACCGCTCACCAGCACCAACGTGACCGGGACATTGTGGACCACAGGATTATCTGGTGAAGCGGGGGGTATTTGCACCACCTACTCTTGGAACATTGTGATTTGAACCTCGTTACGAATGCATCGATACAATAATATAGGGGAGAGTATCAATATAATGGACTATATTTAGATATATATACACACACACACCTATAGTTATTTATTTATTTTCATTTCATTTTATTAAAAAAAAATTGTGATGGAATATAGTGGAATATCAATAGCTTACAATATAGTTTATTTAATATGTATATCCAGTGCCTATGAATCAAGGTAAAATACTGTAGTATATGTATTTATGTTTATTTTGTATGTATATCCAGTGCCTATGAATCAAGGTAAAATACTGTAGTATATGTATTTATGTTTACTTTGTATGTATATCCAGTGCCTATGGATCAGGGTAAAAGACTAGTAGTATATGTATTTATGTTTATTTTGTATGTATATCCAGTGCCTATGGATCAGGGTAAAAGACTAGTATATGAATTTATGTTTATGGTTTCTCACTGCTTGTGAATTTAGTGCATATTAATATATACTGTATTACGGTATGTAATATATATTTTACTATGTATGATTCCATATGATTAAGGATAATATATTATCATACTAACATATTATGGTATGTATAGTCATATATTTGAGAGTGACAGATATTGTCACTCTGATTTTAATACTACTTGGTTGTTTGTCTGTAAATGTCTTATCTATTGTCATGTTTATATGTTATGTGTGGAACCCAGGAAGAGTAGCTGATGTTCTACATCAGCTAATGGGGATCCTAATCAAATCATAAATCATATATCAGTATTGCCCCTCACCCCTTTCAGAATCAGAATCGGAAAGGTCTTTATTTGCCAAGTAGTTTTCACATACAAGGAATTTGCTTTGGATGTTATTGGTGCGACATTAGCGGACAGACATTAACAGACTAATAATACAATAAAGAGGTGGAGTAAAATAACATTTAAAATTAGCCATATTTCAATATGATGACTTCCTACACTTAAGTCATCGTAGGGACTAACAGCAGATATGTGTTGTGTTTTTTTTTAGCTAAAGAGAGCCAGTAGTGACGACGCCCTGACCAAACCAGCCCTCTGTGCGGCTGCTGCCGGCTCCCGCATGAGGAAGACTGCCACCACCGGAGCCATCTCTGACCTGGCAGAGAACCGGCCTCGCACCCTACCAGGTAGGAATGAATGAATGAATGAATGATTTTATTTCTGTATTTATTTTATTTATTTTTTACAAAGCATAGTAGTAGAACTTCAAAAAAAATGAAACAAATAAAATTACGGAAAAGGTGTAGGAGGAATAAGCCGAGGCTTATAATTGCCTACCTTTTTTACATTACAATATTTACAAATTATTTACAAAATTAAAAAATATTTACGTATACACATTTATTTATGTTTTTATTTTTATTTATTTTTTAATACCGGTACTTTCCTTTTTATATATATATTTTTTTATTTTTTATTTTTCCCTTTGTCACTATTTGAACACAGCTATGTTATAGATCAAATATAACTAGGATAATAATGAGGTTTTATATTTATGTATCACCTTATATTTGAGTAATTTCTTAAAAGTATGTAGCGAACTACACATTTTTACTTCTTTGTCAAAGCTATTCCATAATTACATGTACACCATGAGCTCACTCCTTTTACACGGCCAGGCCTCGCACCCTACCAGGTAACACCATGAGCTCACTCCTTTTACACGGCCAGGCCGCGCACCCTACCAGGTAACACCATGAGCTCACTCCTTTTACACGGCCAGGCCTCGCACCCTACCAGGTAACACCATGAGCTCACTCCTTTTACACGGCCAGGCCGCGCACCCTACCAGGTAACACCATGAGCTCACTCCTTTTACACGGCCAGGCCGCGCACCCTACCAGGTAACACCATGAGCTCACTCCTTTTACACGGCCAGGCCTCGCACCCTACCAGGTAACACCATGAGCTCACTCCTTTTACACGGCCAGGCCTCGCACCCTACCAGGTAACACCATGAGCTCACTCCTTTTACACGGCCAGGCCTCGCACCCTACCAGGTAACACCATGAGCTCACTCCTTTTACACGGCCAGGCCGCGCACCCTACCAGGTAACACCATGAGCTCACTCCTTTTACACGGCCAGGCCGCGCACCCTACCAGGTAACACCATGAGCTCACTCCTTTTACACGGCCAGGCCTCGCACCCTACCAGGTAACACCATGAGCTCACTCCTTTTACACGGCCAGGCCTCGCACCCTACCAGGTAACACCATGAGCTCAGCCCTTTTACACGGCCAGGCCTCGCACCCTACCAGGTAACACCATGAGCTCAGCCCTTTTACACGGCCAGGCCTCGCACCCTACCAGGTAACACCATGAGCTCACTCCTTTTACACGTCAAAACACCTCATAGCAGCCAATCTCGCTTAAAATATGTAATAAAATATGTATTAACCACAGGAAATAGGTACATAATGTACGTTATGTTATAGCCATAAGTAATATATTTTACGTATTGTATATACAGTAAGTCATATTTACGTTTCGTATCGGCGAAAGTCCAAAAAAGAAAACGGTGTGTTTGTATCAGGGTGGGTGGCTTGGTCTAGTGGTGAGCACACTTAACTAGTTTATTGACTCCCGATTTTGGACTTTCACCCATACAAAATGTAAATATATTACATATATATAACATAATTCTTCGTTGATTAAGTACTTTATTTGCGTATTCTGATGAGACCGTGTTGCTCATAGAGACCAGCAATGTCACCAATTTACTCATTCATTCATTCACTCACTCACTCACAGTTAGCCACTCTGCCCCTAGTGGCGGTTCATATGCGGCATGACACTTTGACTCATGTTCAGAGAATCTGCCCTGATGCTACATCTATGAGGGATGGGAATTGATAAGATTTTATCGATACGATTCCCTTATCGATTCCTGCAAATTTTTATAAATAAATTGGAAATGCAACAGAGCTAAGCTGGTTAGAATAACAACATGCAACTTGACATTTCTGATTGTCATTTATCATTTATTGTTGAGCCCCCATGTCAGAAAAATACAAAAACTGTAAAAAATAAATTAACTATACACTTAAAATAATGTATTTGAGAACTAATTTAATCTATTGAACTGTAGTTGCATTCAACAGGTCGTTATTGCAAAAGAGAATTTGTTAGCAATAACCTACCTGTATAAATAAAGGCCAGCTCAGTGTTCTCTCTCTGTCTCTCTGCAATGAGCATGGCTATTTAGCTGGCTAGCGGCTAACGTTACTTTACCATGTAAATGAATGACTAGGATGCAAAGCACTTTCAGTTTTCACTGCACACACAAAACGGTCGCAATATTGAGCCCTTTAGGTTTTCCTAGTCAAGGAATCAAATACCGTAGTCTGCTATGGCTGCATGCGTGGCGCTAACGTTATTGTTTTTATATGCACAACTGTCGGAAAAACATGGCATCGATAAGAGGAATCGATAGTCACGGAGGCATGCGATTTCCGATTCTCGATTCCCATCCCTCACTGTCCTGGTTTTATAATGAAAAGGGTGTCGCTGTCGACCCGACGACACGGTAATGACTTTGAGACAGACAAGATGCATATATACAGTATATATATATATATATATATATATATATATATATATATATATATATATATATATATATATATATATAAAAAAGAAATAACACAAAAGAATATATAATAAATGAAAAAGAAAGAAAAGCACTAAATTAAATATGATACCCACCACTGTGTCCTTTATGAAGAGGTTGGGTGGCCTTCTCAGGCTGAAAGGCGTAACTATCATTGGTAAGCTTTCCCCTTACAACGCTGTTGTAATAGAATTGTGGAACCTATTCTACACGTTCAAAATGACTGGCTGGTTCTTAGGGTTCCTCCCGTTTGCTCTGAACTAGATAAAACTCTTTTGATGCTTCCAACACCTGGAATGCCCTCAGACTGACTCTGAAGTTGGAGGTTCTTCCTTCTCTTGCTGCATTTAAAAGTATGATCTCCGACCATTGTGTGTCGACTTGTAACTGTCTTAACTGATTTTAAAATTTGTATTCTTATTTGTTGTGCTATATTTATGAATCTACTGATAACTGTGTCTTGTTTTGTAAGCTTGTCGTTTTTTGCTTTGACGACCACTGAGAGGACTCCGATCATCTTGATATTGTCTGTATTATATCTGTTTGACTCAAGAGTCAAGAGACACTTTATTGTCCCATCAGCTGGGAAATTTGTCTTGGGCTTACACCCACACTACAGCCACAGACACATACATACAGACATGACACAACACAACTGACTCCAAACAGAGGAGATAAACAATGTAAAAGATACAGTAAAGTACCTGCACAGCACCCAAGTACAATTAACTATGTTTGACCACTAGAGGGCCACAGCTCATCGCTGTAATAGTTAGTAAAAGCCCTCAGTCCTGCTGAGCTCTCAGTATGTATGGCCTCTTGGTGGGGAGCAGGTGGTTGTCTCTAAAAGATTCCTTGTGTTTTGATCCAAAGCTGACAGAATGGACCGGACACATTCACCGCCTGCTCCTCTTTACAACGTCTGCTTAACACTTTGATTGGGAAAATATGCCTTTTCCTTTTTTCTCCCCCAATGCAAGTGAAAATATTGATCTTTATTGATGTCCTCTGAAATCTGTAGCCGTCTCTCTTTTTTGCAAGCTTTTCATGATTAGGTGTGTGTGTGTGTGTGTGTCTGTTCGCGTGCGTGCAAATGTGTGAGGTTGCTACTAGTGCAGGTGCGGCAAATCGGGCATGAGTGAATTACATGAGCAATAATTAGTGTGACATGGTGGAGGTATGCTGGTGTTTTATGGTGTATGAATACCAGAGGGAGGGTGGAGCTGTCGGGTCAGGCTAACTGAACTAGACAGAGGAGCCATGTCATCCATCTCAGCATGGCTGTGTTGTCTGATGATTGCATTACACACTCTCAGACATTTTGATTGGTGGGGGAAATAAATAATCAGGAAAATGTCATGTTGCTTCAACCCACTGCTAGCCAAGCTGTTTTTCTTCCATAGAATCATTTTTGTTTTGTTTTGTCTATAGACATTCTTAAATCTGTGATGATCTATGTGTGATTATGATGGACCACTACAATATCAGCCTAGACCCGCCACAAATAGATTCCCCAAACTGATTTAAAAGTCAAAAGTGATTATTGCAAGGCGGCTAAGTGGCGCAGTGGGCAAGGCGCTCACCACTAACGCAGGAGATGCTGGGTTCGAGCCCAGCTCTCTGCGTTGCTACCGGCTTGGCTGGTCGTTCATACTAATACAATTGGCAGTGTTAGGGGGTGGGAAAGTCGGTGGGTGGGGATCGGACGTTGTGGACAGCGACTCCTACAGGTCGGTTGGTGCGCCTGTACAGCAGAATCAGGAAGTATCGGGGGCAACGTGAGCCTCCCACGCGTTACTCCTCGCCACTGAGAGATCGTGCTGTACAGGTGAAAAGATGCGACAGCTGCCTCCTCGTGTACCGGAGGGGACACGTGATGCAAGGCTTGGTCCTCACTGCAGCCGACCAGTGGGAGGCATAGTCTAGCAACGTTCGAGACAGGGGAGGGGAGAATTGGATAATACGAAATTGGGATGGGAGACAAATAGAAAATGGGGAGAAAAAGTAGATTAAAAAAAGGTGATTATTGCACTGTGTGCACACTTTACATTCCAATCCTCCTCGCTCACCATAGCTTGTGGTGTATGGTAGAGAAAGGTGTCTTATGATTCAAACCAAGATGAGGGTGTAGTAGCATACATACAGTAGCGTTTCCATAACAAGTCAAGACAACATATGAACAAATATGAAAGGAATTGTTTTCCGTAATTTTGTTGTTCATCACAGCATATCCTTGGGCAATTCTTGGTAACTGTTTGTTTCTGGAAGACCATATATACACATAGTGTTTTAGATGCTAGTGATTTGGTTAGATGCCTTCTTCACCTGGTCTCCAGGGTTTTAAGTGGGACTCTAAAGCCAGATCCAAGTATGGTGAACAGGTTTTCTCATAACCAATGGTGTTTAGTAGTAATCCAAAACAATCCAATTGAAACTATTCGGTAATACAAAAAAAAAGTTCAGTAAATTTATTTTTTTTGATCCACTTTTTCTCCCATTTTTCTATATTTTCTCCCATCCCAATTTTCATATCATCCAATTCAACCCTCCCCTGTCACGAACGCTGTTTCTTGCCTCCCACAAGCCGGCTGCAATGTGGACTAAGTCATACATAGCACAAGTCCCCTCCGATACTTGAGGTAACAGCAGTCGCATCTTTTCACCTGCGCAGCTCGATCTCTGTGTCGAGGAGTAACGCGTGGGAGGCTCACGCTGCCCCCGACACTTCCTGATTCTACTGCGCAGGCGCACCAACCGACTTGTAGGAGTCGCTTGTTCACAACGTTCGATCCCCACCCATCAGTTTTCCCTCCCCGTAATACGGCCAATGTGTATTACTGCGGACGACCAGCTAAACTGAAAACAATGTGGAGAGCTGGATTCGAACACGCGAATCCAGCGTCTCCACATTGGTGGCGAGTGCCTTGCCCACTACACCACCTAGCCGCCCAAGTTCAGTAAATTCTAAATGCTTCAGTGTAAAGTAAAAAAATTATAATAAAAAAAAAAAAAAATGTATTTTGGAAAACGGCTGATATATTGTTTTTCCTCCAGGGATTCCTGTTTTTGAGTTTCATTTTGGTATCTATTTATCAGGGTTCGCACAAGGTCCTAGAAGTGCTTAAAGTGCTTGATTTTAATTTTTTTTTTAACAAGGTGCTTAAAAAGTCATTGGAATTCAAATCAACCATTTGCATTGAACGTTTTGTTCATCCACGATAAAACATTTCTGAATCTTGTTGAAAAAAATGAAAATTAAATCTGAATCAAGAAATAAATTTTTTTGTATTTAAAGTTTAAACTAATTGTCGGAAATTGGTTTAAACTTTTAAGCCATAAATATTGGATCCGACTTTTTTTTCATATAAAAAACGCATTTAAGTGAAAAATTGTGGAAAATAGTGCTTGGAAAAGTACTTGAAAGTCTTTGAATTTCATTGTGCAATGTCTGTGGGAACCCTGCTTTATCCAAGAGAGGGAAAAGAACAGAACTGATTTCACGTCTTCTCACCAGCCCTTCACACCTGATTACTATTATATCCCTGAACAGCAGTGGTTTAGGGATATTATCCATCACCCCCACCACGGTCACGTCCGCCTGTCTGCAGATCCCTTGTGTGAAAGCGACCCGGTTAGCTTTTTATCTGGGAAGAAATTGATAGGTGCCCTATTGATTTTGGTGACCCCGTGACCGCCTGATCCATTAGTCACACACCCCCCCCCCCCCCCCCCCCTCCCCCCTAGCCTGATTCTCACCCAACTTTATGGATTGGAATCTGGGTACCAACATCTTTAAATGTATCATTTAGAGCAGTGGTTCTCAAACTACGGGTCGCGACCCAAAGTGGGGTCGTGGGTAGGTGACAGGGGGGTGACGAGTAATTTATATATATATATATATATATATATATATATTTTTTTTATTGTTCTGGCAACATATTTTGGCTAAATATGCCTCGTTATATAAATGTGTATTGATAACAACATAGTGCTGTAATTAAATTGTCTAATAAATATGCATGATCAAGTTCAACAACGTGTGCTTTTATTTTGATATTCCTTAATTCTTATTGAGTTTATTGAGTTGATTAGGATCCCCATTAGCTGTTGCATGACAACAACTAGTCTTCCTGGGGTCCACACAAAACATTACATTCAACAAGACTTTTACAGAACAGTAAATAAATAGAATGAAAACTGATTTCCAAACTCTATTTTCCTTCAAGCATTGACTTTCATATTTTCCATCATATACCACTTATTTTCTGATTTTCATTTCATTGGAAAGAAAATAATGATAATACTAATAATAATGATAATAAAATAAGAATAAAGTACTTATATCTGCATTTACAGATGCCAGTCTACAATTATCTTAAGGTACAACTACCTGAAATGAAAATAAAAGAGTAGAATGAATCGCACTGATGAGGGCTCACTCACGTGTGTTTGTGTGTGTGTATGTGTGTGTGTGTGTGTGTGTTTGTGTGCTAAATGTGTGCTAAATGTGTGCTAAATGTGTGCCCTGCTGTGTCATTAACTTACGATCTTTGGGTTTCTAGATGCCTTTTCATTTGTCTTTTGAAACTTGATTTTGTTTCTTCTTTAGAGGTGTGATCCGGCAAATTGTTCCATTCAGTCATGGCTCTATACAGCACTTTTCATTGCATTGAGCCTGTTTTTGCTTTAGGGACTTGATAGCACCCTCTTGTGGCAGGTCTCGTCTTGTATGTGTGTATTTCAGAGCTGGGTGTTAAAGGATAACTCCACTTTTTTTTTAAATTAGCTTATTTAACATCTTCCCTGGAGTTAGACAAGAAGATGCATACCTTTTTTGTCTCTGTGCGTGCATTTTAGCTTTGGGAATAGACGCTCCGTTAGCATAGCTTAGCTTCATCACTGGAAGTGGGGGAGGACAGTAGCCTTACAGTGCCTTACAGTGTATTGCAAGGTCTGACATTGACCAAACTTGATATGCATGACCTTGGTGGGCTCTAGGTCAACTCCTGAAAAGGGGGTCAATGTCAGACCTTGCAATCAAAAGTTAGGGGCGCACTGAAATTATGGCAAGGGTTATTAGCCCCCTAACTTTTGATTGCAAAGTCTGACATTGACCCCCTTTTCAGGAGTTGACCTAGAGCCCACCAAGGTCATGCATATCAAGTTTGGTCAATGTCAGACCTTGCAATACACTGTAAGGCACTGTAAGGCTACTGTCCTCCCCCACTTCCAGTGATGAAGCTAAGCTATGCTAACGGAGCGTCTATTCCCAAAGCTAAAATGCACGCACAGAGACAAAAAAGGTATGCATCTTCTTGTCTAACTCCAGGGAAGATGTTAAATAAGCTAATTTAAAAAAAAAGTGGAGTTATCCTTTAAGTAAGGGATAATGTATAGCTACAAGGTCATTGTCGCAAAATAATTGACAGACACGGAGTTTCAAATACCGAGGCGCCTCGCCGAGGTGTTTTAAAAGTAGTGAAGGTCAATTATTTTGCAACATTGACAGAGTATAGGCTATACATTATCCCGCTTATTACATGGCTAACTTACTAACAATATACCTAATTCATTTTACACCATCGACAAGACGAGATCAAATGCAGACGCAGTTCTGTTCTGTCGCTCCCGCTGTCATCGCCGGCAGCCGGCAGATCTGTGGTCTGATTGCACTGATGACTGAGTGCAGCTGTGCATATGCTGAGCAGCTTTCATGACTGCGATCTGTGTGTCAGTGGGCTTGATTGGTCCAGCTGCGCACAGCGGTCATTATTGCTCGGCAGAGGTCCGTTATCGAGTAATAACGGACCTCTGACGAGCGCTATTGACCAATCACAATCAAGCATTTCGGCGAATGTTAAAACGCCATGTAATAATTGGCTATAATATAGACACGTAGGATGACTCATCAGCTTGATATTTCTTAAAAAGACAAGGTGTGATACCGTCAGCCTCTCTTGGACTGTCGACCAGGAGAGCTTGACATGCATTTCTTTTCACATTACAACGTGATGTACAGCTTAGGGCAAGCCGAGCTGCTGTGTTTTGAACCAGCTGCAACTTTCCCAAGTCTCCCTTGTTTGCCCCTGACCAAATCATTGAGCAATAGTCAAAATGTGAAAGTACTAGAGTTTCAATGACTTGTTTGGTTAGTTGCGGTGTTAAAAACTCTGAACACCTCCTTATTCCATGTTGTAATTACGCGATACATTAAGTGTGGGGTCGCCAAAAATAAATCCTAAATAAAATGGGGTTGTGGTATAAAAAAGTTTGAGAACCCCTGATTTAGAGCCAATCCATATTATGACCCAAAGCAAGGAGGACTGTGAAGTTCTGAGTCATTTGGCCTGATGGTGGCACTATGCTCACACAACTTGTTAACTACTGCTCATAACTCAGGGCTTGACATTCAGGCCAAATGACCAAATGACCAAAGGCCTGTCCTATTGTCCGGGACAAGTAAAAAAAATGGTCGGACAAGCATAATACAATTTAACTTGTCCGACTGGACACGTAAAAAAAAATATATATATATATATATATATTCCCCAAACGAATAGTAACGTTATTCCATCTGATCAGAAAGTGCCTGTCTCACAGTGTCACACTGGAAACTCTCAAATCTCTGTACGTCAATATTACTTGTCCCGGACAAACAGTGAGCTGGAGGACTGATCATAAAGTATATACCCCACACATACAAATGCACACACACTGTGTTTAATTGATTAAATCATAATAATTGTCCAAATCTCTTGTCGGTTTTATAAATTTTTTAATAGGCCTTTATTTTCACAAGTACATTTCAGACAAGTAAGTTTAGCTTTCGGACAAGTAAAATATCTGAGTCACTTGTCCAAAGAACGACAAGTAGCTCAAAAAGTTAATGTCAAGCCCTGTAACTACGCGGTTATGATGATATTTGGAATGTGCTGTTACTTTGTGATATCCTAGTATTGTGAGATGTAAAATGATATGACTACTATTCAGGGGTGTAAAAAGTACACAGAAATTATACTTAAGTGAAAGTATGGGTACCGTCTCAAAATCGTACTCAAGTAAAAGTCAGAGTATCTGGTTAAAAACAACACTTGAGTAAAAGTACTTAAGTACTAAAAAGTAAAAGTAAAAACCTTTTTTCTGACTGTCTATTCTTCTGATAGCAGGTGTTTAATCAAATATCCCCGCTTTCTAGTCTTGCACAAGGACCAATCAGCATGGGTATGGGCGGGTTCATTTTCCATTGACGGGGATTTGATTGGCTGTTTTTAAATAAAGCGCGGCCGCAGGATTAATAACGTTAACGTTAGTTCGGCCAAAGAAACAAATATATGAATAAAAATGGTTGGACCTGCGAGATTTGTACTTTGTAGGTCTGCATTTTAAATGTAAGGAGTAAAAAGTATGTTTTTTTTCTCTGAAATGTAATTGAGTAAAAGTACAAGTATACAAACCTAATAATACTTAAGTCCCCAATACTTTTTTAAATCCCCAAAAACAATACTTAAGTATTGTAACGAAGTACAATTACTCAAGTACTTTACACCCCTGCCACTATTTACATTTCTTAAAATCTTCTTTGAGAAATGCATCTACTAGTAACCACCATTTTAAAAAGTTGTATAAAGGCAGCCGTTTGACCAGATTTGGGGTGTTGGTCAAAAGGTGTCATTGAGGATTCTGGCCGTTTCGGGGTTATACCCGCTGTCGTCCAGATCATTTGTCTAGTTAGTTAGAATAATTTCACTTTACTTAGGCTGGGCTCATGTGTGTTCCATAATAGCAGAAAAATAGATAAAATAAATAATAATAATCATCTGTGAAAATAAATAAAAAAGGCCAAACAGGTCTACACATGTTGAATAATAATTTACCACTCTGAAATGTAGAATCTGTGATGCTGTCTAACTGCCACCTCTATATATGTAGAAGAGCCCTGCTGGGTGTTGGACTTTGTTTACATTTTAGTCTGATATACAGTATGGGATGGAATTGAGTGGGGATAGGGCTATGATCAATTTATATTTTTCATGCACACAAAGTGCCCAACCCTCATGGATTTATAAGACACCAAAAATACAGTTGTAATGGTCAACTATTGCATTACATTTAATTTACAGCATATTATACATCTTGGTCTTAAAAAAATATTCTGCCTTTTCTCCCAGGCTTGGCAAATACAGTCTGATACAAAATAGGTTCTCCCTGTTTTTCTATATTCATCCATCTCAAAGAAATCGACATACATGTAGGACATTTCATTAAAAAGTACATCCCCTATGTCCTCGTAGACAGGACCGATTTCGCCATTGTATTATTTGTATTATTATTGTATATTATTATAGTTGCTATTGCTATATAGTAGCTTGTTTATACTGTGACTTCCTCCAGAGTCCAGATCTCTCTTGGCAGATAGCAATAGCATTCCACCCTCAACTCCAACCCACACTGTAAACAATACCACGAGGGGCACTTTTGTCTAGAGGTCGCTGTTTGACAGCATTACAGATTCTACCATTAACCCTTTCACTACCACACTACCAAATGGTTAACCCTTTCACTGTGACGATACAGAAGGTTAACCCTTTCACTGCCACACGACAAAGGGTTAGCCCTTTCACTACCACACTACAGACGGTTAACCCTTTCACTACCACACTAGTTAACCTTCTGTAGTGTGGTAGTGAAAGGGTTAATGGCCCAATCAGTGATCCAAATGTAAACAGATGGGTAGCCCATTACCAAAAATAGGACATAGGAATGGAGACATGTTTTTATTCTCTTAACTGATGGACTGAGCTCTTGGTACTCAGGCTAACACTAGACTACAGGTTAATATGAGTGTTTAATTTTATCTGCTGTAAAATCTTTATTTCTGTTGGTAATGTTTGTAAATATGCTAGAGTAAAACAGGCCTACTGTATATTTTGAATTACAGGGTTAGGGGCTTTTTTCGTTCATCTACAGATTGGGGCTTTAATAATAAGTCACAGAGGCTCTCCGTTCTCGTAAGATATCAACTCAAGGGAAATGCCATGTTTTGAATATAGATTGGGTTGGTGGCCATGTCATATTTGGAACGTTATCATGTGGCGATGGGATGCGGAAGTGTCTTTGGTGGTTTTTGGTTTTATTGATGTGGGATTGGAAAAACTGTTATCTGTTTGGAAGACATGTTCTGTTTCACAGAGGGGGCTAAGCTTTTGAGAGTTAAAGTTCAAACTGGCTGTCCATCACAGTGTGAGAATGCTTTGTTGTAAGTGTCGGTTCCAGATATACATTCCTCCATGGCTTTGTGTGATCAGCAGCTTAGGATGATTGTGTGTCCTGGCAACCCGTCTAGAGAGGGTAGAGAGGGTCTGAAGTGCTGTCAGCTGTCAGTGTTGTCATCGTCAGTCTTGTATGTAGAGCTTCTCTAGTTCAGGGGTGGCCAACCAGTCAGAGACTTACTGTAAGAGCCACAAAAATGACTGTTGTACCACAAAGAGCTACACCAGCGTTCTCAACCTTTTTTTCAGTCACGGCACCCTTCATAAGTACTTAAAATCCCAAGGCACCCCAGTCTAAAATAAGAAGAAACATTTTATTATCCATTAAATATACATTTAAAGTGAATTTATTTAAATTAAATTTATTAAAAACAGTTGTACATCTGACACCATCTTTTTCAGTTTGTCATTTTCTGGAGACAAGATTTCAACATCAGTGATGCATTTCTTCACAAACTCGCCTTCGTTGTAAACTTGTATGGCTTTTTAGCATGAGCCCCTTAACTCATTGGCTGCCACGCTGTTTCCGGGATATGGCTATGCGCTGCCACGCATTAAACCAATGGAGTCCGTCACCTTGTTTGACATCGAGTATCTATTGTTCAATATGTGAAAAAGAAACAATTTTCCATCCATACATTCCCGTTTTATACCGTGGTGAATATAAGTATGGTTTTAGAGCAATCTAGGGTCATTTCTGGGAGGCTAGCAATAGCCCGCAACGTGTATTATACTAAATCCATTGGCATTTCGTCCCTACACACGCTACAATAAAAAATTCAAATGCATATGATCGGTTTTATGTTCCATCATGAATGCATGAAGGGGGGGGGTCGTTTCTGATTAATTGATTGTCAATAACGGCATTCGTTAGTGTAACTGAGGGGTTACAATACCCTGACTGTATTAAAGATTGTGATATATTAAACCACTACTAGTTATGTACTTTAATTACTGGCCATACAGTACATGAATATATATGGTGAACACCCACACAAGAATACGGCATTGACACATAAAGTTCTATTGGAGGGTTATTTATTATTATTAAGCAACGTTAGGTTACAGATTGAGAATTAGGCTCGCGCTTGTATGGCGAAGAACATACATAAAGTCAGTCAAGAGCATAAGTCAATGAGAATAGTATGAATACTAGGATGGGTCTAAGCTGACGCCACCTGTGGTATAGCAATTATATAGTTTGTGGAAGAAAAGTCTGCACACCGTCTAGTGTTCCCAAGTTTTAATGTACTTGAACACAACGTTTCGGCCTGTGGCCTTTTTCAAGTGTCGACACTTGAAAAAGGCCACAGGCCGAAACGTTGTGTTCAAGTACATTAAAACTTGGGAACACTAGACGGTGTGCAGACTTTTCTTCCACAAACATTACAGATCTAATTCGAGTCTAGCACCCGTGACTACATTTGGGATGTGCGTGAGTCTTTTCTACATAGCAATTATATAGGCCACACCGGTACCAGCTGGAGACACTGGGGGGTTCCCTCCGGGGTGTAAGGCCGGTAGGGGTAGAGGAATGTTCGGGTACAAAGTCTGGGTCAACGAGGAATAACGAGGCTCCAGATACAGGAGCCGGTGCATGTACTCCCTTGATCAGCAGACAAAGCAACAGTTGTAATCCAGTATGCTCGACAGCATGGACGACAGCCAGCCAGCCCCTTCCAAGAGGCGGGCCCGAGTGATGATCCTCACGGGGGTAAATCCCAAACGACAGTGGGATCGACGGTTCTCTTCTCCAGTGGTCACGGTCCCAAAGCAATATAATCCAACCAGAAATGGTTCTGCAATCGCCGGTGTAGGTTCTCTTGTGTACATATCCAACGGTTCTCGCCTAGGACTCCTCGGGTGTGGGCACGGATTTAGGCCGCACAGCCTGGATAAGTGCACTAGCTAAATACACGACGAACCGGTGGTAATGCTGGTCACTGAAGAACTGTAGCCGCACGATACACTATAAATGATCGACTATTACTTCACATTAGATTAAGTCGAACTCAACGTTACTGCGTTAAACTCTGACACTTTAGCATTCTATTCGCACGCGGTTCTCAATGCTCTATTTAGATGCAAGGTTGCTCACTTCACTGCACGTTGTATGCGTGGTGAAGGCTTGGACACTGAACTTGAACTACTGCTGTTTACACCTGCGCCGTATTTATACGTAAGGTGAATATCTAGTGCCAACCTCAGTTCTGTCTCGTATTACTGCGCAGACTCTGGGCATGTAGCGACATGCCCGGAGTTGCCTTTGAACTTGCCGTTGGGGGCTTGGTCGTTGGCGCCTGGGGGTCGCTGTCCAATAGGAGAGCGAATATTACTCTGGTTTGTACACAGGTAAAGGGATATTCCGTGTATATATACAAATAATATACAAGGGATATCAAACGATATACAAATATTATACAAGGGATATCAAACAATAAATATATATATTCGGTTTAATCTGACCCTTTGTAACAGTTAGTACAACAACATACGCTGATCAGGGCAATGGCTATGAAAACAAGGCACAATCAAGCTGAAATTTACTTTACATTGCTCTTGCCGGTGGGATTCCAAAAAAAGATTCCAATTATTTGATTGCCATCTGGTAGATCGTATGTCCATTTGGCACACGACATAACCCACCACAGCATAATGAATCGGGGGTCCCGAAAACGATTCAATGCGATCGGGTGAAGCCCTAGGTTCAGGTTAGTAGAAAAGAGCGCCCGGAGCGTTTAGCGTGTACACTAGGTTTCAAATGGTGCTCGATACCGCTGCCTGGTAGGATGCGGCCGGTATTGCACTTTAGAGATCTCAGACTCAGCCCCATGATAACACCAGGCTCCCTGGATGGATAATGAATGGAAATATCGAATAAAAGAAATAACGAGCAAATAACGAGTATACTCGTTGTTGGCGTTCAACGATTGGCGGCCAATAACGAGTTTAATCGTTGTTGGCAGTGAATGAGTTAAGCCAGTCATAAATAGATCAATACAGTCCGTATTAATTAATGTTGCATTTTTTTTTTTTTTTGTAGCCAAGAGTAAAGACCCTAACCATATCAAAACAGCAGTCAAAGTGTATATTTTCAGCACTACTTTTATTTACCAATGATTTTAAGTGTTATTAGCTAAATATGAATTCATAAATATCTCGGCGCATCCCGGTGGAAGCCGGATGAATTAAATGCGAGGAAATAGCGCGCCATGAAAGCGTTGTAGTCCTAAGACAGAGGAGACCCAGGGCTTTCAATGGACATAAACATTTCCTAAAACTACACTACCCAGCTCACACCAGCCTCTGTGAAAGCTGCTGAAAATATTCTTAGCGAAAACTCCTTATGTTATTTTTGTGATTTATATCTCACGGGTTGAACAAACCTGAACGTTATTGCCATAAAATACAATGTCAATTGTTTCTTTACCTTTTTGTGAACGTCTAGGGAATTTTTTTTTTACTAGGTATTTACATTATAAAAAAGTAACTGTACTTACAGTAGATTTCATTCACAATCTTTGCTGCCCTGTTACGGGCGCCTGGTGGTACTAAATCCAGATTGAACTCTAAGATTTGGCCCGATCCATGTGTCCGGATGGCAAAATTCAGTACTGTATCTACAAAACCCCCTGTAAAACCCCCTTTATAAATTTGCTTAGATTGTTTGTACACTTGATCTCAAGAAGGTGCTGAATGAGCTCAGTTGCCCAATTATACATTTTTCACATCTGGTCAATGTTAGCATGGTGTTATTCACCATCAAAGATGGAAATATTTTTTTTTATAATAATTGATATTCTCCTTTGGTTCATTACAATTTACTCAAGCCTAGTAACAGACACAATATTTCTGACACTTGGAATACATTCCCTGAGATCCATAGATGTCCTGTCCCTAGATACCAAGAACATGCAAATGGACCTTGTAGAAGTGGAGCAATCTTCCATTGTCGACGACGACAACTGACTATTTCCTGGTTGACGACGTGAATCCGGATGTGATGTCACACGAATGCCAGGCGCACTCAACCAATAGACAATTAGTTTTATTAGAAGAGCCGCAAGCCAACACCCTTTTCAATGGATGCAGCTTCCCGTCCCGCCGTCGGCTCCCTTCAGCACTTTAGGTGATTATTACTGCGGGGGGAATCCACTGTTCCTAAGTTAATGAGATACATAGTCACTCACTCACTCACTCACTCACTCACTCACTCACTCACTCACTCACTCACTCACTCACTCACTCACTCACTCACTCACTCACTCACTCACTCACTCACTCACTCACTCACTCACTCACTCGCTCTCGCTCTCTGTGTCTCTCTCTCTCTCTCTTTCTCTTTCTCTTATTCACACACACAGACGGGCTCGCTCACTCATTACGGTCATTAGTTGAAGCGGCTAAAAGGGTCAATAAGGTGTCAGAGTCCGGCTGTCCTAGCAGAGCTCTGTGTTAATGAGCCGATCAAGTTGGGAGTCGGTTCGGTAATGGAGTCTGGTCTCCCCCTCTCTCTCTCCCGGCCCTCCTCCTCCGTCTGCGTCGTTGTGCTACTGTACCACCATGCTGCAGTGTGTTGCTACAGACGTCCTGATGACTTATTCAAACACACCTTATCAATATTTCAGTAAAGCTTTCGCTAGAGAGGAGCCACTCCGGACAGAGCAGACGGTTCCCCTCCGATCTATAAATAACATGTTGGGCAGCCCAAGTGGGGTGGAAGCAGCCCAGGCGGAGTGGAAGCAGCCCAGGTGGAGTGGAAGCAGCCCAGGCGGGTGGAAGCAGCCCAGGCGGAGTGGAAGCAGCCCAGGTGGAGTGGAAGCAGCCCAGGCGGAGTGGAAGCAGCCCAGGCGGAGTGGAAGCAGCCCAGGCGGGTGGAAGCAGCCCAGGCGGGTGAAAGCAGCCCAGACGGGGTGGAAGCAGCCCAGGCGGGTGGAAGCAGCCCAGGTGGGGTGGAAGCAGCCCAGGCAGGTGGAAGCAGCCCAGGTGGGGTGGAAGCAGCCCAGGTGGAGTGGAAGCAGCCCAGGCGGGTGGAAGCAGCCCAGGCGGGGTGGAAGCAGCCCAGGCGGGGTGGTGGAAGCAGCCCAGGCGGAGTGGAAGCAGCCCAGGCGGGGTGGAAGCAGCCCAGGCGGGGTGGTGGAAGCAGCCCAGGCGGAGTGGAAGCAGCCCAGGCGGGGTGGAAGCAGCCCAGGCGGGGTGGTGGAAGCAGCCCAGGCGGAGTGGAAGCAGCCCAGGCGGGGTGGAAGCAGCCCAGGCGGGTTGGAAGCAGCCCAGGCGGGTTGGAAGCCGGTTGGCAGAACGTCAGACATGAACCCGTCACCTGACCTTTGATTTTGATTGAAGTTTATTTCAAATAATGCAACAACAACAAACAATCAAACATCAAGTAAAGATATAGCCTTAAGCCGTTCAAATAATAAATTTAATTTATATAAAAAAATATCCTTTTTATTTGTATTTTTTTGGTCATTTACATATTTGAAAAGGAGTGGGAAGACATACACTTATTTAATCCCACCACTTTTTACTCATCATCAGATCATACTATACAGATTATATTAACTTTACTTTTACTAACTGCTTTTTTTTTTTTTTTTATAGTTAACTTCTTTTTTAATAATACCTTATTATTATTATTATTATTATTATTATTATTATTATTATTATTATTATTATTATTATTATTATTATTATTATTATTATTATTATTATTATTATTATTATTATTATTATTATTATTATTATTATTATTATAGACCTGACACTGTTTAGTCACTGCTGTGATCACTGGCAGTGTTAACTTGGACTGTCAGCCATGTCAGACACACGGAACCCACGCTGTGTGCGTGTATACTTTCGGCAGCCCACTTGTCCTTCCGCATCATTGTTTACAACTGGACACGGACGCGTTAAACAGCAATCAATTAATTTAATATAACTGTCCGGTTCTGTGTTTGTTTGTCTGTAGATTGTTGGTGAACAACTAACTTTAGGTTAGTTTAACGCGTCCGTGTCCAGTTGTAAACAATGATGCATGTAGACTAGTTACTGTGTATTGTTGTAGCCACCTGTTAATTCGCGATTTTTTATTGGTTTGTCATGACAAACCAATTACATAATCCAACATATGTGTAAAGGCACAACATATTCCAGTTAAGGGTATATTTTTTTTTAATGATTCGTTACGGCGTAATCAATACTTCCATTTGTATAAATTGCCTTAAGCGGAGCCTGGCTGAGGAGCTGGCTGAGGAGTGCGTCGCGGCTCATGCGCATGCGCGCGCTCGGCCAATCAGAGCAATGCGGAAGGACAAGTGGGCTGCCGAAAGTATTCACGCATCCTGCGTTGCAAGGGTGAGCTACCTTACGCACTGTAGTGTCGAGCTATGTTGGGACTGAGGTCTGGCCTCGACTTTAAGAAATTCTTAGTTAGCTAATCGTTGTAGAATTCTGTCGCTTACTCGATTGAGTCTATTTAATAAATAAATGATTGTCCTTTTGCAATGAATGCGAAAATGCAACAGGACCGCTATATTGTGATGACAAGAGATGTCACTATAATTTTCCAGTAATGACTGACTAGTAACTCGTTCAGCATGAAGAAACATTAAAGAGCGAATAATAGACTTTACAGTAAAATTGGAGCTGACCCTAACAACCAATTAGTAGAGAATTGAATGCTTCCCGGGAAGCAACAGCTGTGATTGGAGGATCAAGAAAAGAGGGCGGGGCTTCTCTAACTTTTTTATACCACGACCCCATTTTATTTAGGATTTTTTTTGTCGACCCCACACTTATTATTAATGTTTTGCGTGAAATTAAGGAATATAAAAATAAAAGCACACGTTGTTGAACTTGATCATGCATATGTAGAAGGGTGGATTATCCCTGCTTATGGGAGTAGTAGTACACAGCCACCTGGTAGCAGGATACTATAGAATTGGATCTATATGTACCCCTGTCTTTGGCCCGGAACGTCGTTCTGGAGGGCGTG
Source organism: Notolepis coatsorum (assembly GCF_963971535.1). Classification (NCBI taxonomy): domain Eukaryota; kingdom Metazoa; phylum Chordata; class Actinopteri; order Aulopiformes; family Paralepididae; genus Notolepis; species Notolepis coatsorum. The sequence continues at coordinate 27,685,456 of NC_140172.1, forward strand.
CAGCAGGAGTGGATGGGGCCCAGGATTTACTAACCTGGGGGATGGTACTCTGGTCTCCCTCGCCTTCCAAGGCGGTCAGCAGTAGCTCCCCACACACTCTCACTTCCCCCAGTACCTCCGACAGCCCTCCCACACCCGGTGACTGTCAGTTCAATAGTGTTATTGGGCGTCCCTTTAAGCAGTACCCTTCCTTGACCACCTGTATAGACCCTTTAATTAATGCGCTGCAAATGGGGTGGAAGGGTTAAATAGTTATACCAGTCACAAGTATTTACCCAGGGGTTAGGTTAGCATATATGGAAGAAACAGACACACACACAGTGCTCCCAATTCTGTCTACTTTATATGAAGCCTGGTCAGTTTATCAGTTACAAGTTGTACTTCAGATTATTCAGATAGCACGTATTCATAAACGGCACCGGGTGCTCTCACTGGTAATGTAGGGGAACACTATTCCCATCATAGGCACCGCATGCTCAATACATTAATAATAACCCCGCTTAGATTAGGGGAGACCCAGGCACAAAGTAGATGATTCATTGGGAATTCAAATAACAATAATAATAATACAAAAATACAAAAGAAACCAAGTAAATGTGGGCCCACGTTACCAAATAAAACCTACACTAAAGCCGGCTTATATTGTTTGGGGTACCCCTTAGACACTGGTCGTTGGCGTTCGCTTGAATGGACATTGCTGTGGGCACACGAGGTACCGTTCGTACTTAGCCAAGATGGCGGACCCACTCCTATCACCTCTCGTCCAGGTGACAAGATGGCGTCGGGCGATCCCGCGAGCACAGCCAGCGGGCTGGGGTGAACAGCATGGGCAGTGGTGAACTGGAGGAGCGTGCTGTGGTGGCGACCTCTGCTGGTGGGAAGAGGCGTCCTCTGCGGCGTCGGGGAGACGTCCACTGCGGCTGTTGTTTGATGCTGGCACGCGAGCTAATACTGTTTGGCTACCCTAAACACAGCTAAACTGCGGGTCTGAGTGCACCCTCCTGCTATCGGTTGTACTACTAACGCAACGTGGCTGACTGTACCACCGGTCTTCAGCGCCGCGCGCCCGGTAGTCTACTGGAGTCAGATGGAGCCGTTAGCAGCATGCTAATACACCGCACACTTACTACTATAACCCGTTAACTATGGACGTTAGTCCTTTGTTCTGTATCGCTTACTCACACACTATCGCTGGTACTTCTAGGATAACACATCAACTAGCAAGTACTTCTTATCACCTGTCGCTCTCCAATGGGGCTCTTCAACATCACTCCTTCAACGGGGCTTGTTTGAGCACACGCCCGTTGCGACTGTTCATGGTCGAGTTCACTGCCGAAGAGAGCTTCCTGGTGCTCTGGCTCCCAGGTAATCCTCTCTTCCTCGTTGCTTCCCTCTCTCCTCCGCTCCACCTGCCACCACTGCCACCACTGCCCCTTGCTGGCAACCGCAACTGATCCCACTATAGGACCACTTCAGCACGGGAGAAAGATGCTTCAATGTTATGTTAGTGATCCATAATGAAGCCGGAGAAGAGTAGCACCTCACCTCGTTATTAGACCGGGCGAGATATCAAAAGGAACACTGTTTATCACACTTTATACACACACAGGGAAAGTAACAGTTAGTCAGCACTTATGAATACTTAGCAGAATATTCAGGATGCTACACATATTTATTAGAAAATGTTATTACAGCACTGTTATCAAATACACATTTATAAAACGAGGCATATTTAGCCAAAATAAGTTGCCAGAACATAAAAAAAAGATAAATTATAATAATAATTTTAACATGCTAATGCGCGACCCCACTGTCACCTACCGACGACCCCACTTTGGGTCGCGACCCGTAGTTGGAGAACCGCTGGCATAGACTTAGTCTAGTTGGTTTGGGTTTAATATGAAAATCTAAGTGTCTCTTTCATGGCATTGATTCGCTCGGTTGCGTTTTGTGTTTCTCTCTGTTGATTCTTAGACTTTATGACTTGTGTTCTTGAAAGAGTTGAGATGTTATTCTGGCGAGTGACGTGTTGCCGTGGCACTGTACCAACATGTCCGCTGTATATAGGTGTGTGATGTCACTGTTCTACTGTCTTGTATGTTTAATGGGAAAATGCCTAACAACATTATAACTCAACATACAGTAACTGTTAATGACGAGCAATACAGTTGACTTGACCCTCTCGCATGCCACAAGGCCACTCCCGTGTCCCCCCGTCACTTCATTAAGAAGCTACCGAGAGATGTTTCACTGACCGCGTGCACAGAGACTTATTACCATGCATACTAAGCTGGTGTCTCATCAGTCCTCGTCTCATCCGCTCTTGCTCTCGTGTTTTATCAATAGCTAAGGAGTTGATGGAATTTAATGGCACAGGAATTATTTACATTTACATTTTGTCATTTAGCTGACGCTTTTATCCAAAGCGACTTATACGTTTTGTACAACAAGTCAGCAGGAAGGGCACAACTCTATCAGCTGAGTAACAATGTTCATCAAAGTGTTGAGTGCTACAGTGTAGGTTAGTATATTAGGACAAGTGCATGACAGTAAGGTTAGTTAGGGTTAGAGTTTCTATTTTATTATTATTATTATTTCATTTCAGATAATGATTTAATGAGTTTCATGAGATTTGATGTACTGGTGTCATGGTGATTTGCGTTCACGTCGTTTCTACAGACATCCTCGGAATTAAATAATTATAATAATAATAAATACGACAATCTTTGTCTCATAAAAAATTACGTTTTACATTTACAGTCATGCCTCAACGAGGCATCGTAATGTCTGAAAATAAATCAAATAAATAAAAAGCACTACACCAACACTGCAAATGACAGTGAATAAATAAACCGAACTAGAACTAAACCCAATCGTGCGGATACACATATAGTGGAATAGAATGGACACATTCTGCTCTCGGCACACCCCATTCCTTTCATAGGCTATATGTTGTTGTTATTATTTATTGTTGGTTTTATTTGTATTTCTTGACATTGCTTATTGATTACATTGTAAGAGCCAGTGAAGAAACATTCCACTGCTCATCTTGCCCGGACAACAGGTGTACTTTTCCAAACCCGACAGCGATTAATTGCATGGATGTAGGATGAATAAAGCCTTTAAACATGAATTTGACTTGTCGGGCTGAGGGGCAGCGCTGGTGGACGATCTGGCTGAGGGGCAGCGCTGGTTGATGGGGGGGCAGCACTGGTTGATGGGGGGGCAGCGCTGGTTGATGGGGGGGCAGCACTGGTTGATGGGGGGGCAGCGCTGGTTGATGGGGGGGCAGCGCTGGTTGATGGGGGGGCAGCACTGGTGGATGGGGGGCAGCACTGGTGGATGGGGGGGCAGCACTGGTGGATGGGGGGCAGCACTGGTTGATGGGGGGCAGCGCTGGTTGATGGGGGGCAGCGCTGGTTGATGGGGGGGCAGCACTGGTTGATGGGGGGGCAGCACTGGTTGATGGGGGGGCAGCACTGGTTGATGGGGGGGCAGCGCTGGTTGATGGGGGGGCAGCGCTGGTTGATGGGGGGGCAGCACTGGTGGATGGGGGGCAGCACTGGTGGATGGGGGGGCAGCACTGGTGGATGGGGGGGCAGCACTGGTTGATGGGGGGGACGTTAGCTACAAGGCCAAGACTAATAGCTGGCACTGAATGAGTTAATAAGGCAGAAATGCTTCTCAATGAAGCCACTTGACTTTTTAGTTTTCACTGTGTCGTTTTTTGCTGCGTCATTCAGACGGGGCATCTTCAGGCACGTATATATTCCCTCCATTAACCCCCCACCTCAGTCTCTGCTGTGTGAGAGCTCTGTTGTCAGTGAGTGATGGAGTGGAAAGGCCCCCCCCCCCCCCCCACCGGGCTGCCTTGCCATAATGTGAGGCTGTCGGGCTGATTCCAGATGGATTACCTCGTTCTATTCTCCATTCATCGGCTCACAGCATTTCTACGACAGTGGCTCAGTAGTCGGTAGAGTAATCGGAAGGTTCCCGGTTCGATTCCCGCTCCTCGCGGCAACATGTCGATAGTGTACTTGAGCAAGACACTTACTTAACCCCTAACTGCTCCCGATGAGCAGGTCGGCACCGCCATCAGTGTGTGAATGTGAGGCATAAGTTGTAAATCGCTTTGGATAAAAGCTGTTATATAGATGCAGTCCATTTACCATTTACCCACCTTTTTTTTTTTTTTTTTTTATAGTTTGGAGAAATCTGAGGACCAGGGTGTCCGTCCGTCCATCTGAGTAGAATGAGCGAGTACTCCTGTCCTGTCCTCGCCTCCCTTCATTGGCTGCCTGTGCAGTTTAGGGTCAATTTTAAGATCCTGCTGTTTGCTTATGAAGCAATGACTGGTCTGTCCCTCCTTGTTGTCCCTAAATCCAGGCAAAAAAACAGGGGGGACCGTGCATTTGCGGTTGCAGCCCCCAAACTGTACTAATGAAAAAAAAGGGTGGGGACTGTATGTACTTGATGGATGGAGAGAGAGAGATGGATGCATGATTTACTGTATGTCAGTTATTCCTATTTATCAGTCAGTGAAGGATAAAGAGAAGGGTGACGGAGAGGACGGAGGAGTGTGTTGGTGAATATTGAGTGTGGATGAGTCCAGACTTCATATTGAACCTGCTGAATATGTGGCCCCTCAGGTCCCCTGTATGTGGCCCCTCAGGTCCCCTGTATGTGGCCCCTCAGGTCTCCTGTATGTGGCCCCTCAGGTCCCCTGTATGTGGCCCCTCAGGTCCCCTGTATGTGGCCCCTCAGGTCCCCTGTATGTGGCCCCTCAGGTCCCCTGTATGTGGCCCCTCAGGTCTCCTGTATGTGGCCCCTCAGGTCCCCTGTATGTGGCCCCTCAGGTCTCCTGTATGTGGCCCCTCAGGTCCCCTGTATGTGGCCCCTCAGGTCTGTATGTGGCCCCTCAGGTCCCCTGTATGTGGCCTCTCAGGTCTGTATGTGGCCCCTCAGGTCCCCTGTATGTGGCCCCTCAGGTCTCCTGTATGTGGCCCCTCAGGTCCCCTGTATGTGGCCCCTCCGGTCTCCTGTATGTGGCCCCTCAGGTCTCCTGTATGTGGCCCCTCAGGTCCCCTGTATGTGGCCCCTCAGGTCCCCTGTATGCGGGCCCTCAGGTCCCCTGTATGTGGCCCCTCAGGTCCCCTGTATGTGGCCCCTCAGGTCCCCTGTATGCGGGCCCTCAGGTCCCCTGTATGTGGCCCCTCAGGTCTCCTGTATGTGGCCCCTCAGGTCCCCTGTATGTGGCCCCTCAGGTCCCCTGTATGTGGCCCCTCAGGTCCCCTGTATGTGGCCCCTCAGGTCTCCTGTATGTGGCCCCTCAGGTCTCCTGTATGTGGCCCCTCAGGTCTCCTGTATGTGGCCCCTCAGGTCTCCTGTATGTGGCCCCTCAGGTCTCCTGTATGTGGCCCCTCAGGTCTCCTGTATGTGGCCCCTCAGGTCTCCTGTATGTGGGCCCTCAGGTCTCCTGTATGTGGCCCCTCAGGTCTCCTGTATGTGGCCCCTCAGGTCTCCTGTATGTGGGCCCTCAGGTCCCCTGTATGTGGCCCCTCAGGTCTCCTGTATGTGGCCCCTCAGGTCTCCTGTATGTGGCCCCTCAGGTCTCCTGTATGTGGCCCCTCAGGTCTCCTGTATGTGGGCCCTCAGGTCTCCTGTATGTGGCCCCTCAGGTCTCCTGTATGTGGCCCCTCAGGTCTCCTGTATGTGGCCCCTCAGGTCTCCTGTATGTGGCCCCTCAGGTTCCCTGTATGTGGCCCCTCAGGTCTGTATGTGGCCCCTTGGGTCTCCTGTATGTGGGCCCTCAGGTCTCCTGTATGTGGGCCCTCAGGTCTCCTGTATGTGGCCCCTCAGGTCTCCTGTATGTGGCCCCTCAGGTCTCCTGTATGTGGCCCCTCAGGTCTCCTGTATGTGGCCCCTCAGGTCCCCTGTATGTGGCCCCTTGGGTCTCCTGTATGTGGGCCCTCAGGTCTCCTGTATGTGGGCCCTCAGGTCTCCTGTATGTGGCCCCTCAGGTCTCCTGTATGTGGCCCCTCAGGTCCCCTGTATGTGGCCCCTCAGGTCTGTATGTGGCCCCTCAGGTCTCCTGTATGTGGCCCCTCAGGTCTGTATGTGGCCCCTCAGGTCCCCTGTATGTGGCCCCTCAGGTCCCCTGTATGTGGCCCCTCAGGTCTGTATGTGGCCCCTCAGGTCTCCTGTATGTGGCCCCTCAGGTCTCCTGTATGTGGCCCCTCAGGTCCCCTGTATGTGGCCCCTCAGGTCTCCTGTATGTGGCCCCTCAGGTCCCCTGTATGTGGCCCCTCAGGTCCCCTGTATGTGGCCCCTCAGGTCTCCTGTATGTGGCCCCTCAGGTCTCCTGTATGTGGCCCCTCGGGTCTCCTGTATGTGGCCCCTCAGGTCTCCTGTATGTGGGCCCTCAGGTCTCCTGTATGTGGCCCCTCAGGTCCCCTGTATGTGGCCCCTCAGGTCTCCTGTATGTGGCCCCTCAGGTCCCCTGTATGTGGGCCCTCAGGTCTCCTGTATGTGGGCCCTCAGGTCTCCTGTATGTGGCCCCTCTGGTCTCCATGTATGTGGCCCCTCAGGTCTCCTGTATGTGGCCCCTCAGGTCTGTATGTGGCCCCTCAGGTCCCCTGTATGTGGCCCCTCAGGTCTGTATGTGGCCCCTCAGGTCTCCTGTATGTGGCCCCTCAGGTCCCCTGTATGTGGCCCCTCAGGTCTGTATGTGGCCCCTCAGGTCTCCTGTATGTGGCCCCTCAGGTCTCCTGTATGTGGCCCCTCAGGTCTCCTGTATGTGGCCCCTCAGGTCCCCTGTATGTGGCCCCTCGGGTCTCCTGTATGTGGCCCCTCAGGTCTGTATGTGGCCCCTCAGGTCCCCTGTATGTGGCCCCTCAGGTCTGTATGTGGCCCCTCAGGTCCCCTGTATGTGGCCCCTCAGGTCTCCTGTATGTGGCCCCTCAGGTCTCCTGTATGTGGCCCCTCAGGTCTCCTGTATGTGGCCCCTCAGGTCTCCTGTATGTGGCCCCTCAGGTCTCCTGTATGTGGCCCCTCAGGTCCCCTGTATGTGGCCCCTCAGGTCTCCTGTATGTGGCCCCTCAGGTCTCCTGTATGTGGCCCCTCAGGTCTCCTGTATGTGGCCCCTCAGGTCCCCTGTATGTGGCCCCTCAGGTCTCCTGTATGTGGCCCCTCAGGTCTCCTGTATGTGGGCCCTCAGGTCTCCTGTATGTGGCCCCTCAGGTCTGTATGTGGCCCCTCAGGTCTCCTGTATGTGGCCCCTCAGGTCTCCTGTATGTGGCCCCTCAGGTCTCCTGTATGTGGCCCCTCAGGTCTCCTGTATGTGGCCCCTCAGGTCTCCTGTATGTGGCCCCTCAGGTCTCCTGTATGTGGCCCCTCAGGTCTCCTGTATGTGGCCCCTCAGGTCTCCTGTATGTGGCCCCTCAGGTCTCCTGTATGTGGCCCCTCAGGTCCCCTGTATGTGGCCCCTTGGGTCTCCTGTATGTGGCCCCTCGGGTCTCCTGTATGTGGCCCCTCAGGTCTCCTGTATGTGGCCCCTCAGGTCTCCTGTATGTGGCCCCTCAGGTCTCCTGTATGTGGGCCCTCAGGTCTCCTGTATGTGGCCCCTCTGGTCTCCTGTATGTGGCCCCTCAGGTCTCCTGTATGTGGCCCCTCAGGTCTCCTGTATGTTGGCCCTCAGGTCTCCTGTATGTGGCCCCTCGGGTCTCTTGTATGTGGCCCCTCAGGTCTGTATGTGGCCCCTCAGGTCTCCTGTATGTGGGCCCTCAGGTCTCCTGTATGTGGGCCCTCAGGTCTCCTGTAGGTGGCCCCTCAGGTCTCCTGTATGTGGCGCCCTGACCGACCTGTAGGAGTCGCTGTTTACAACGACCAGGATACCACCCCATTGGCTTCCCTCCCGGCCAAGCCGGAGGCAACGCTGACAGCCGGATTCGATACCAGTGTCTCTTGCGTTGGTGACGAGCGCTTAGTCCGCTGCGCGGACCATTCATTTCTTATACCTGCTGTCAGATGAATTAATCAAACACACCCCTCGCTCCCACCGGGATCCCTCACCTCAGCCTTCATAAGCACTCAGCCATGACAGATACACACAGACACAAACCAGCGTGAAGGCATTCATGCTTAAATATGCATATGGACATGTGCTTATATGCATGCATAGGCAGACACACAGCCCCCTGTCTTTCCCTTTTCTTCTGCCTCTCTCTCTCTGCTTCTCGTACTCCTGGATATACACTTAAAGGGGAACTAAGACCAATTTCAGAATCCACACGTTATTCCTTCTGATCTAAGACATTAGTGAAAATGAGCACCCCTCTCCCCAAATCCAAAAACTAAAGAGTTCTAAAACTGAAGTCAAGTATAAAGTCTGAAGCTGCTCCATAGACGATGAGTTGGGAAGGATTTGTATATAGATGATACTGAGATGTTCTGAGTTCATAGGTACATGTTGTGTTTCAGAACTGAGAACACTACTGTAGATTATACAACGGCATGCAAATTTCTCTATTCTGATTGGCTGAAACAGTCCATTTACACGTATGTATCCTTCATAATCCACGCTCCTGGTCCCAGGACCCGCCCACCACCGAATCACATCACTCCGCCGGATCACTCCGTCGGAAAAAACAAGATGGCGGACAATAATCTTTAACAAATGGATATGTTGATAGCGTCATAACGACTAAATATAAAGCGATTCTGTCAAGGGGAACGTGTTAGTATTTTAAACAATGTTGGATGATGTAATTGATGGGTCTTGACTCAATCTAGAACAAAAGAAAAATCGCGGATTGATTGATAGATTAATTGATTGATTTAAATTTCTTCCTTCCTACTTTCCGACTGCAGCGTTCTCTCTCACACTGTCCGACGCTGGCGTACCCACAAACACACACATACACACACACACACACACACACACACACACACACACACACACACATACACACACACACGCACACACACACTGTGACACACACACACACACACACACACACACACACGCACACACACACACACACACTCCTGTCTGCAACAGCGGGGGAGTCAGACTGAGAGAGAAGCAGCGCTGTTTTAAGTGAGCATGGTCTATTGAATTGATTGATTGGTTGATTGCTAATTTTATTACTGTACCCCTGGTTTCCAACTGGTTAAGTTTAGGCTAAAAGAAATAAATAAAAAAATAGGGCGAAGAAAACGTTTTTTTCCTATAGGGCAAAGAAAACGTTTTAATAAATTTTCAATCAATCATTCCAATAATACACAGTTGGATGTGTTAGTTGGTTGGATGCACTTCAAGCTGCTTCCACATGAGGCAACTTCTCTCAATCATTCCAATAATACACAGTTGGATGTGTTAGTTTGGTTGGATGCACTTCAAGCTGCTTCCACATGGAGTTGTGGGAACTACTTTTTCTGGCGGATGGTTTTTTCAATAAATCTTCGATTAATGTGTGTTTATTGTATAGAAATAAGGTTGGATGAATCTGGCAGTTGTATAAAAGCTTTACACCACGTGCAGTCGTGATTTGTGACCAATAAACCATGCCTAGGGGGGTCTAACGACCCTCGGCTGCGCCTCGGGCCTAACAACCACCCCTAGGCATGGTTTATTGGTCACAAACCACTCCTGCGTGTGATGTAATGCTTAAATAAAGCTTATTTTGATATTGACGCTTTCTAAGGGACAGTTTCTAAAAGGAGCCAGGTTTATTTCCTCATGCGAATAACTGACAAGAAATACATTTTGAGTCCAAACTGTTCCCTAGTGAAACACTCTCTTGGAAAACAACATACAAACAAAATATGTTATGTTAACCCTTTCACTACCACACTACAGAAGGTTAACCTTTCACAACCACACTACAGACGGTTAACCTTTCACTACCACACTACAGAAGGTTAACCTTTCACTACCACACTACAGACGGTTAACCTTTCACTACCACACTACAGAAGGTTAACCTTTCACTACCACACTACAGACGGTTAACCTTTCACTACCACACTACAGAAGGTTAACCTTTCACTACCACACTACAGACGGTTAACCTTTCACTACCACACTACAGACGGTTAACCTTTCACTACCACACTACAGACGGTTAACCTTTCACTACCACACTACAGAAGGTTAACCGTCTGTAATGTGCTAGTGACAGGGTTAACGTTCTGTAGTGTGGTAGTGAAAGGGTTACCCATTTGTCATGTGGCAGTGAAAGGGTTAACCTTCTGTATTGTCACAGTGAAAGGGTTAACCCTTTGGTAGTGTGGTAGTGAAAGGGTTAATATGCCATGTAGACAACCCAGCGAGTATCGGGTGAAGAACAGTATTCAGCAGTATACTGGTTGCTTCCGCCCCAGTGTAGCTCCCAGCCTTGGTTCTTCTGCTGGTCGCAGCACTGAAACCATTCTTGCATGGATATGTGACAAAAGTGCTAATATTGGGCCTATATATACATGTTTGTGCTTTTTTTTTAATGGAAAACTGAGGTAAATTATTTTGATTTACGGCCTTTTATTTATTTTGTATCCCTAGTTTTGTGGTAGTGGGTGGTGGTGGCCCACCCAGTGCTGGACGGACGTAGAGGAAACACATCATCTATCCCCTGACCCCTACTACTCACTGCAGCACATGTGGGTGTGTGTGTGTGTGGGCGTGTGCTTCAAAGACCAGGGATTAACATAGAGAAATATTTATGCATCTGACACAAACGCACCTGGCCTCTTGGATCCTGTTGACCCGAGTTTTGGCACCCGAATTCCAAAATCCCTGTCGTGAGAAGATTGTGACCCGAGCAAGCCCCCCCCATCAAAGATGCAAAGACTGAAAGAAAGAGAGAGGGGGAGAGAGAAAGAAAGGGAGATTGTCTGTCCGTTCAGCTCTTGGAAGAGGCCTGTGGGGCCGTGGAG
>NC_140172.1:27701387-27714637 GCF_963971535.1 Notolepis coatsorum
GACATGCGTTTTGCCAAATACCCTAGATGTGATTTGTGTCCGAAAATCCCAGTTTAAAGATAGTCGGCTCTGCATACCATCTAATGTGTCCTGTAAATAACCGCTAATAACAGCATAGAACCCGAGGGGGCTTGATGGTTTATAGTTCTGTTCTTGTATTTGATGGTCATTTTCATTTACTGTTTGGTCTCAAAATATTTGTTTAGTTCATTAGTGTTTTTTTTGCATGCGTACCTGTTTGTGTGTGTGTATGATTATGTGTAGCTGATTGTGTGTGTGTGTGTGTGTGTGTGTGTGTGTGTGTGTGTGTGTGTGTGTGTGTGTGTGTGTGTGTGTGTGTGTGTGTGTGTGTGTGTGTGTGTGTGTGTGTGTGTGTGTGTGTGTGTGTGTGTGTGTGTGTGTGTGTGTGTGTGTGTGTGTGTGTGTGTGTGTGTGTGTGTGTGTGTGTGTGTGTGTGTGTGTGTGTGTGTGTGGCTGTAGCTGATTGGTCAGGGAGAGGGATAGTGCTGAGGGAGACTTTTGTCCCAGCAGCAGTTGTCAGATCTACTGTACTGTAGAAGCCACATGATATATAGATTCTCTATCTCTCCACTGCCCCCCCCCCCCCTTCCCAAAGCATATAATACACTCTCATTTAACCCTTTCACTACCACACTACCAACGGGGTAACCCTTTCACTGCAACAATACAGAAGGTTAACCCTTTCACTGTCACATGACAGCAGGTTAACCCTTTCACTACCACACTACAGAATGTTAACCCTTTCACTACCACGGTTAACCGTCTGTAGTGTGGCAGCGAAAGGTTAACCTTCTGTAGTGTGGTAGTGAAAGGGTTAACGCTCTGCAAGATGCACGCTTGTACTTTAATGCAAACACAATTCATGATATTCCCCTCACGGGGCTAGAGATATTGTTAACAATAATTTGCATATATCGACTGTGAATGGAGTCACAGAGTCATCGAAAGAGTTACGGATCATTATAATCGTATGGCTCCTTCCACTCAGTCATTTCTAGACACGGTCTATCATTCTGCACTCAGATTTATTACTGGTGATAGGTAGTGTACTCACCACTGCATCCTGTATGATAAAGTGGGTTGGTCTAAATAAACATTGGTATCTGTTCATCTTTAAGGCTGGGAAATGACCACCTTATCTCACAATGTTGCTAGATTGGAACTATGGACCGTCTGACCTGCTCACAGGACTTGATACTTCAGGTCCCCAGAGTACAGACTGAACTTGGATCAGCCTTTTGCTTTAATGCCCCGGCTTCTTGGAATGATCTTCAAAAATCAATACTCCACTATCTTATGGAACATTTTCAAACATGATTACAAATCCACAGTTTTAATCCCTCTGAGCTACATTTTAAGTAGGGATGCACCGAATAGTTTGAAGCTTCGAAGCTTCATTCATAACGCTGACATTGGAATTGTAAATCAACATTTGAATTATTATTATTATTATTTTTTTTATATATAATTTTTTTGTCTATTCATTCTGTTTAAACCAATGGGGTTTTTCTTCACAGTTGCAGATAAAGATTAGGCTACACTAATATTATAGTATTATACTATTATAGTATATGACTCGTCATAACATTTTTAATAAAACATTTATCATAAAATGATGTAGCCTATCTGCATCCGCTTGGCGCTCTGCGCTCCATCAAGACGTCACCATCACTTTCGTACCCTTATTGGATTATTCATGTTGACGAAACTGATGAGTTATATTCAGTAATGAAAGTTGATTTAATAAAAAAAGAAAAAAGACTAATTTAATCAGATTAATCACTTTATTCAAATTGAGGATTTAGTTTGAGGATAAAAAAATTATAATAATAATTATGATTATGTCATAAAATATGACGACAGACAATCGAAGCTTCATTCGAAAACTTCAATAGAAGCTTCAAATGTAAAAAAAAAAATGACATTTGGTACAGCCCTAATTTTAAGATGCAACTTGACTTGCATCAAAGAAAATCACATCTTCTGTTTTTATAACGTTGCGTCACATATCCTCAAGTAGTGACAATGAATTGAAATGTAATTGACATCTCAACATGAACTACAGTACAGTATCCACATCACAACATGTTAACCCTTTCACTACCACACTACAGAAGGTTTCACTACCACACTACAGAAGGTTAAACCTTTCACGTCTGTAGTGTGGACGGCTAACCGTCTGTAGTGTTGTAGTGTTGTAGTGAAAGGGTTAACACTTTGTTATGTGGCAGTGAAAGGGTTAACCTTCTGTATTGTCACAGTGAAAGGGTTAACCATTTGGTAGTGTGGTAGTGAAAGGGTTAAGATTAAATGTGTCTCAAAATACCATTCTAAATGAAATATTGTGGCGCTGCAGAGGGTACAAATCCTCTTCTACAGACTTTTAATTTAGTCTCTTTATCATTTGCTTATCATCCCCCAATATAGTTACTGTAGTATAGCTCAGTGGTTCTCAAACTTTTTACACCAAGTACCACCTGAGAATGTAGCTGGCTCTCCAAGTACCACCATATGACCGGCGTTAAAATACAGTCTATTCAGCTATGCACAGTTCACGCAGGAGGCAAATGTATTCCTAATACCATTATTTATTGTTAACTTTTGTCAGACACAGCCACAATGTACAAAGGGATAGCACTAGAACTAGCAAACGCTTCCACACAACTCATACAATGCAAGGGGCATTGAGAACATAATAACTAACATTCTCACATACCTGTAGCAAGAACAACAAATACATAAGAACAACTGTATTTCAGCAAATGTACTTAATTCTCTCTATCTCTATCTCTCTCTCTCACACAGCAAGCAATTGTCCATCATTCTCTCTCTCTCTCACACACACACACACACACACACACACACACACACACACACACACACACACACACACACACACACACACACACACACACACACACACACACACACACACACACACACACACACACAATTATTTTGTTACAAAAACTTAATTTCCTGCATTCTGGTGCAGGACTTTTTGAATTTTTACCCTTGTGTTGCCAGTTTGTATGCCAGTGTTTGTGATGGGCATCACAAATTATTGTAAAAAAGAAAAGAAAACACATATTCAATACATTTTTGAATTTTTACCCTTTAAATGCCAGTTTGTGTGATGGCATCACAAATTATTGTTAAAAAAAACACACAAAGTAAAATATTTTCAATATATCAAATGCAAAGTACATTTTTCTGGGGGGGATTATTACAGGCTAGGCATGTGTCAATGATTACATGGATGACATGGACCCCCTGCAATTTGCATACCGCCCCAACAGGTCCACGGAGGACGCCATAGCCCATGTGCTGCACACAGCAGCATCACACCTGGACAAGAGGCAGGGGAACTATGTGAGAATGCTATTCATCGACTACAGCTTGGCATTCAATACCATAGTCCCCTCCATACTCATAGCCAAGCTCAGGGACCTGGGCTTGGGCTATGACCTCTGCCAGTGGGTCTTGGACTTCCTGACTGGCAGACCCCAGGTGGTGAGAGCAGGCAACTGCACCTCCTCATCCATCACCCTCAACATAGGGGCCCCCCAGGGCTGTGTTCTGAGTCCCCTCCTCTACTCCCTGTACACACACGACTGTGTGGCTCAGCGGAGTAGCAATACAATCATCAAATTTGCTGACGACACAGTGGTGGTGGGCCTGATCTCTGCCAACGACGAGAGGGCCTACCTGGAAGAGGTCAAGGTCCTGGCGGGATGGTGCCAGGAAAACAGCCTCTCCCTGAACGTCAGCAAAACAAAGGAGATGATTGTGGACTTCAGGAGGTCGGGGGTCAAGGACTACAGCCCCCTCAGCATCGACGGGGCACCGGTTGAGAGAGTCAACAGCTTTAAGTACCTCGGAGCCTACATATCCGAGGACTTGACATGGACCACACACATTGACAGTGTTGTGAAGAAGGCACGACAACGCCTCTACTTCCTCAGGCGCCTAAGGAAGTTCCAAGTCAGCCAGAAGATCCTTAAGAACTTCTACTCATGTACAATAGAGAGCATCTTGACCGGCAACATCACCTCCTGGTTTGGGAATAGCACTGCACAAGACCGAAGCAGACTACAAAGAGTGACACGTTCAGCCGAACGCACAATTGGAGGGGGGCTCCCCACCCTCCAGAACATTTACAACAAGCGTTGCACGGGCAAGGCTAAGAGAATCATTAAAGACTCCAGTCACCCGAACAACTGCCTCTTTGAACTGCTGCGGTCAGGCAAGCGATACCGGAGTCTCAAGGCGAGCACAGAAAGACTCAGAAGAAGCTTCTATCCCCAGGCCATCAGGCTGCTAAACGAACAATGAATGAACACTACACAACAACAACCACCAAACGCACATAGCACACACATCCACACGCACACACTCACTTTAAACAAACACACTGTAGCACCCACTCCACACACTTTATAGCACACACCCACTTTAAACAAACACACTGTAGCACCCACTCCCCACACTTTATATTTATGGATGAAGGATTGCACTACAACCCGTACACCTTACTGTAAATTGTACCTAAAATTGTACCTCATCCCATTTCTGCTTTGCACTAGATAGTACTGTACATTAGTACACTGCATAGTATTGTGTATTGTATATTATATGGTAACTCAGAACATTGTACATATGTCTATACCGAACACTGTGACCCCATTTTTCTTCTTCTAAATTCATGCTATATTATGTTATTATGTTATTTGATACTATCTTGTCTAGCACAGTCTCTGGAGCGTAACAGTAAGAAGCATTTTGTATGAAAGTATTCTGTACTTCTGTATGACAACTATTAAAGAACTTGAACTTGAACTTGATTAGCAACAACACAGATTTTGATGGATTTTTTGTAATGTCAGATTTAACACCAACTCTTTTCAGAAAAGTGGGAGTATTTAATTTTTTATCTGACTTTACAAAAAAAATTAAAAAAAGGTTATGATCAGGGCTGAAGTTGAATTAAAGATTTATGACTGTTTAGACTGAATTACTCTCTGTCACAGTGATCTCCTGGTTGTTTCCAACTTAGATTATCTAACTATTGCGCCGCCGCAACCAGAAACACTGGCCTGGCCTGCTTCTAAGTTCAGTGGCCTGACTGAAAAAAAAAGTGTGCTTTTTTGTAAATGTTTTCAAGTACCACCAGCAGTACCACCAAGTACCACTAGTGGTACGCGTACCACAGTTTGAGAACCACTATAGCTAATTCCCTCCTGGCCGTTTGTCTTACCTCCCTATTGTCTGTGTGTGGAGAGGGTTATTCTACAGATCTAAGGAAACATATTTTTCATCTGTACAGATCCACGCAAAAAATCACATGATCATTTTAATATGTTAACGGAACACGCCAACTTTTTGGGAAATTAGCTCATTTGCCATCTACCCTGGAGTTAGACAAGCAGATGCATACCCTTTTCTTCTCTGTGCATGCATTAGGCTTAGGGACAGTGATGCGTTCTTCATGGGACAGGGTTGCACGCAGTGCAGCCAAAGTTTTGTGAGCAGAAGCACACACACGCACGGATGTGCACGGCACGCGCGTGCACACAGGAATGCGCTGCACTCGCCAACTCGCTATAAGTACCCACCTGGGCTACTTTGCATATCAATAGCGCCGGTCGTCAGGTGTGTTAAATACGTTCTCAGATACATTCACACAGAACTTGTGAATGAAATGTGTTACATTCCATTCGTAGAGGCAATTAGGCATTGTCTTTAGTCTGTGCTTAGCGAGGGAACATTTATGCGCATGCGCGGGAGCGCGCGCACGTGCCCTGGAGCGCGAGTGCACGTGGCGTCATTAGCGTGCGTGCAACCAGTGTTGATATGACGAACGCAACACTGCTTAGGGAACAGCCGCACCGTTAGCCTAGCTTAGCGTCATTCACTGGAAGTAGGTGTGCCAGTGTAGCCTAGTTCCAGTCACGAAATACACTCCAAATACAACTCCAAAACTAGTTGTGACCTGTGTATTTACTGTACCACGTGGAGAAATAAAAATGTAATAATTAATTAGACATTTTAGTTTTCTAAGCAGATATATACTCTGAACTATTTTTTGCCGAACCACTGCTGCCTGGGCGTAGTGATTTCATCACCTCAAAAGCCCAGTTTTTCTAAAAACAACAGGGCAAATAAGCTAATTTCCCAAAAAGTTGGTGTGTTCCTTTAACATTTTTATTAGATATACAACACCCCCCCACATCGTGCTGCCCTATCTTCAGCTAAATCCGCTTGCGGATAGTTCTCATGCACGTGTAGCTTGTGGGCGTCCACCCGATATGTCATAGAACTCATATGGTGTGTGTGTCATGGTCTACATGTGTGATAATAATAGAGGTGTTTGTCTTTGACCAGGCCGTTAATCCATCCTAGTCAAAGGGCCTGTTCATTGCTAATGTGTCCCAGTGTGTCCCACACTATATAACTGACCAGGCAGAGTAGAGCAGAGCCCGGCAGACAGCCAGGGGGACTCTGGCGCAGAACATAGAACACACACACATAGTGGAGTGTTTTATCAGCAGCGGGTGTTAGGTCACATCGTTTCAAGGCAGTGGAGTGTGTGTGAACTTGGAGATAGAGTACAGTAGGCTGAGATTAGGAGGCATGAGATGGAAGCTGCTGCTGCTGCATGCTAGAGAAGATTAGCTTCCAGTTTCACTCTCCCCTCTCTCTCTCTCTCTCTCCTCTTACTCTCCCTCTCCCTCTTCTCACTTCAATTCAATTAAATTCAAATGGGCTTTATTGACATGGGAAACATACGTTTACATTGCCAAAGCCAGACAAAACAAAACAAAACAATCAAACAGAGAAATCGGAAGAAATCAGTACAGTACAGAAGGAATTTTTGGTATGATTGACAGTTTTTATGGTGGTTGTATTCCGTTGGATGTCCTTTTCTTGTCACAGCAGCTCCAGTGTTTCCCTTATATGCGCTGCGCCGCTGCTGAATTAGGACTGCCGCTGCTATGAACTAGACTATTAAAAAAAATTTATTACAAAAAAATTAAAAATATTATTATAATAATAATAATTTTTATTTTTTTTTTTCATTTCATTTGGGCTGTGGGGGGGGGGGGGGCTTAATGTAAAAGACTGACCTGAGGAACAGGCTGCAGGGAGACCATCTGGCCGCTTGTATGCGTCTCAGCATCAATGGGCCCCCTACCAGTGAATTCCCCACCAAAGAGCCCTGGGCCCTCATTCATCAATGTGTGCGTAGAACATGTTCTATTTCCACACGTAAGCACGGAATGTAGAACCAGTGTACGCACAGGGAAGTCGGGATTCATCACACGTTCGTACGCAGGCTCTACGCACACCTGTCATGATGAATCCCACCTTGGCTCTGCGCTGAGGCTCGTGCACACTTTCACGTATTTGCATACCAGAAACGCCCCGATTAACCATATACGGTAATGGAATACACCCATGAAATGTCGAAAAATGGACTAAGCCGAGGGAAGCGTGTCATGAGACAGGCTGACAGACGTGTACACTTACGGTGATGTCGGATATGATATCTATTAACCATTGCTGCCTGGGCAGCGCAAACACTAATAAATACCGCGCTGGAATATGACTGCCTTTTCCTGTGTTGTTTGATTAATACCCAGGGATTAAAGTTCTCCTCAATTTTATTCCAAATCGCGATGGATCTCCCGTAAATTTTCTACCTGCTGCATATGATTTCTAGAGGCATACTACAATCTATTTTGATGTCAGTATTGGGTAGCCTATATAAACAATAATACGAGAGCATATACAAGAACAATGAATCTCACTGCATGTATGATGTAGCCTGCCTTTCAATACATGAACTTGAATTCCATCATGTTTGTGTGCGGGACTCACAAGGCTGTTGTCACAATGGGTGGTACCGCCCGGTACAGTAATAATAACAGTCCACACAATATCACGATCCATGCCATAGCCTATGTTCTATTAGGACATGATCTGTGACGACAAATGTTCTAGAATGTTTGATTAAGATATCATACTCTGACAGCATGCCTATGATCAACAAAAACGCGAACTTGAATCCCATCATATACATAGTCTGTCCACTATCTGGTGTCATTGCAATGCGTTTTCTATTCTTTCTTATACAGTAAAAAGGGGGAAGAACACTATATTCATATGACTTGTATTCTGCTTACAGCTTCGAAATTCCACTTGTTTCGTTTAATGTAAAGCCTTTTAAATATAATCAAAACGTTCCCGTGTTTCGGCGGTCTGTGCGCAAAATAATAACGAGTTGAGCTTTATGATTTATGATGAATTGAAAATGGGGGACCCTGATGTAAACAAGACGAAAGTCTTTCTCTGGTCTGCATCCCCTTAACAATTGTATGTACTGAGCTGTACTGTACTGTACCCATTCTGCAATCTGTTAATAAACTTTTCAATCAATCAATCAATCAAGCTACGCGGAGCGCAGTCAGTCAGTAGCCTACACCCCGTATATTCCGATAACGCTATATAAACCATGCTGCATTCATTCTGAGAGAAAGATCTATTATTCCAAATGCTATTCATAGGGTTTTGACCATAATTACACTACTGTTGCTATTTTACAATGAACTATAATGAATTACGGTTCATACAGAACATCCAGTGTTATTATGCACAGAAGCTCATTTCCTTGTTGTAATAATATATTCTACCACTGGGCGCCAGGTACGCATGGTCCGAGCTGTGCGTAAATATAAGCACGAAGTCAAGTTCAAGTTGAAATTGATGAATCCCACTCTTTGCTTAGAAATGATCGTACGCACAGGGTAAGCACAAATCTGTGCGTAGAACACGTTGATGAATGAGGGCCCTGGAGCTTTTCTTTCAAAAGCCCAGGAAAATGAAATGCTCTAAGGCAGAATGTAGCCTATGCCACTGAGACTTCTTAGGTGTAGAGTGCTGTTGTAGTGTTATGATTTGTGTATGTTAGACAGTTAGTATGTTAGTATTTATATGATCTATTAAATCATCTATATCTATGTTCAATACAAATAGTGTACAAGTGTTGAGGCATGTCATTAATCTTGACATTTACTTTGATTACAACTACACTGCAAAATGTTTTATCTTATCAAGTGAACATATCTTGTATTTGGTACAATAAGTCTATATTGAGTAGAATTATCTTGAATTATCTTATCCCACTGGCAGATCATTTGGGTTTTTTCTGATTTTGGTCAATTTAACCTTGTTTTAAGAAAACAAGATTAACATTTTCTTAAAACAAGATTAAATTGGGGCGGTCAGGTGGCGTAGCGGAGATTACGTTCGTCACCAACCCCGGAGACGCTAGGATTCGCCTGTTCGAATCCAGCTCACAGCTCCGGCGTTGTCACCAGCTTGGCTGGCCGTTCACACTAATACAATTGGCTGTATTAGAGGGTGGGAGAAGCTGGCGGGGTGGGTCCTGGTCGTTGTAAACAGCGACTCCTACAGTTCGGTCGGGGCGCCTGCTCAGCGCAGATAGGATCTAAGGGGGTAGTGTGATCCTTCCACACGTTACACCCTCTCAGTGAGAGTCCGCGCTGCCAGGTGAAAAGAAGCGGTTGATTGGCTGGACGTGTGTCGGAGGAAGCACATGGTAGCCTCCACTCTCCCAGACCGACTGTGGGGGGTAAGTGCACAGCGACCAGGAAGGGGATTGGGAATTGGCATAACGACTAACATTGGGATGGGAGAAAATCGGAGGAAAAAGGAGGGGGAAAAAGATAAAAAAAAAAAAAAAAAAATATTAAATTGAAAAATCAAGAAAAGAATAAGCAAAGTTATCTGTGGAATAAGATAATTCAAGATAATTCTACTCAATATTGGACTTATTGTACCAAATACAAGATATTTTCACTTGATAAGATACATTTTTTTGCAGTGTACAAATATGTATATGCAGCTACCTGGGCCTCCAGAGCACTTCTAGTGTCAGCGGACACACTATACATCCTAGCAAATTCACATGACTCCATGAACATGAACATCAATAATCTCGAACAATTCTAAGGTAGTTTTAAGTTATTTCTCCGGCAGCGTGTGCTACTATGGATTCCGGCGGCACGTGCGCACGCACGCACAAATATTGATTCCGGCAGAGTGCGCGCAGCACAGCACCGCTGTTAAATTCTTTTTCAGGGGAAACACTGAGCTCACAAATCTTGCTGCTGTGTTTGCACATTGTTGTATTTCTCCCAATAGGTATGGGAGTTTTGAGTTATTTGCCATGTTTTCAAAGTCTCTTTGGGTGTGTGGGTGTTGTGGGAAGTATGAAGTATATGTCTCTGATGTCTTGGTATAGTGGGTTGTTAAGAAGTGTAGCTCAGTGTCCACCTCTTCTTGTGTGCAGTGGGTGCATAGTCTGTCTTCTCTCTAGCTCTCTCCTCTTTCCCTCTCTCTCTCTATATATATTCTTCTCCTTCTCTCTCTCCCTCCCTCTCTCTCTCTATCCCCCCGCCCTCTCTCTCTCTGTGACCTGTTGGTGAACACTGACAATCTTCTCGGGTCTGTCCTCCCCATGCACAGATTTAGTGTTTCACATTTGTAATGCATTATAACACTTATTGAAGAATTAGGGTAGTCGTGTCACTGTTGATCTTAATATTTTCCACTTCATTAATCAGTGAATTGCAATGTAAATAAAATGTAATAAAATAATACACTGTTGCTGTATAAAACAGGACTTAAGACTTCAGTCCATTGGGTCCCCCCACATAACATGAATCAGAATCAGTTTTTTTATTCGCCAAAGTACAACGCATACTGTAGTAGAGGAATATGTGATTGTGTGGAGAAGCGCTACATTGCTCAACCAGTTGGTTGGTTACATTATTGTCAATGCACTAGTATGTGACTTACTTAACCCTTTCACTACCACACTACAGAAGGTTAACCTTTCACTACCACACTACAGAAGGTTAACCTTTCACTACCACACTACAGACGGTAGTGTGGTAGTGAAAGGGTTAACCTTCTGTAGTGTGGTTGTGAAAGGGTTAACCCTTTGTCGTGTGGTAGTGAAAGGGTTAACCTTCTGTAGTGTGGTTGTGAAAGGGTTAACCCTTTGTTGTGTGGTAGTGAAAGGGTTAACCTTCTGTAGTGTGGTTGTGAAAGGGTTAACCCTTTGTCGTGTGGTAGTGAAATGGTTAACCTTCTGCAGTGTGGTTGTGAAAGGCTTAACCCTTTGGTAGTGTGGTAGTGAAAGGGTTAACAGCCCCTTTCACATTCCTGTACATACCAATAGAAATGTTATCAGAGTTCACATGAACAAAAATCTGGACTGGTCGGACAACACTGAGGCCCTCTACAGCAGGGGTTCCCAACCTTTTTTCCCCCAGGGACCCCCAAACATCTCTGATGAAATTCCTGGACCCCCCTCCTAATAAAATACCATAAAATACTTTTTTTTGTCATTTTAATACTTTTTTTTGTCATTTTAATAACAAACTGCTTATACACAGGCATATGCATCATAATTAGACCCACTATGCTTCTTTGACTTGTGTCTTCAATCAACAAATCTCATCTTGCACCATATGTATTTCAAAATTTTGGCCAATATTCAAATCCTGTATTCATCCTCTCAAATCAGGCCCTAATGGTGAACGGTTTGCATTTATGTTGAATGACGTAAGAATCCACTGCAGTAAAAATATCCTCACCTCGAAGGATTGACTGACATTTGTAGTTTCAATCAAGTTGTATGGCAAATGGACCCTTTCTAAGCTTTTCTGACAGCTGCTGCTCGCAATCACTTGACATCTTATCAATTCGGTCTTTCACTACATTGTTCGAGAGTGGTACTGATTTTAGTTTATCCGCCACCTGTGGGCCGCACAGTTTCTAAACCATTTTGATGCAGGCTGGTTTGATGAGCTGCTCGCCAATATTGTGCGGTTTCTTTGCTTTTGCAATTAAAAGCGAACACTCAAAGGAGGCTTCGGTAGCCTTCTGTAAATCACTGCCACCCCCTGCTCCACGCTACTCTAACATCAACGGGCTTGTTCGCCTTGAGAGACTGTTCTTTCCTCCGAAAAAAGTCCGGATCCTTCCCAACGGTTTTCTGGGTGCTTAGACGCCTGATGTCTCTTCAGCTTGCTGGGCTTCAGGCTCGAGTTTGCCAACTTTTCTCCACAAATCACACACTCAGGTCGTTTGTCTGGTCCCTCAGTGAAGCCCATGGTGATGTAATTTTCGCGATTGCTGTAGGTCCTAACTTTTTTTGCAGATGAGCTGCCGTCATCTCCTTTTTGTTTGTCACACATTTTCGGCCTCTGGCGGCTGACTGCAGACGAGCCGAGAAAGTTAACTAGCGTGCGAGGCTAGCTACAGAAAGTGATACAGTCAACTGATTCGCGTTTTAGCGGCTACCCGGTAGCCTACTGTTAACGTTCAAAAATCATGTCTAGATGTTTATTTATTTATCTTTATTTTTATTGTAGTGGAGAGACTATTCATGCTTCTGATGATAAAAATATGCTAATTAAATATTTATCTGAAAAAAAAAGACCTCAAATCATCTGTGGTCTGGCGGACCCCCTGTGCCCCCTGGCGGACCCCCAGGGGGTCCGCGGACCCCAGGTTGAGAATCACTGCTCTACAGGAAGGGACTGAGGAGGCTCAGGTCGTTCGACATGTGCAGCCGACTGCTGCTATCGTTCTACCAGTCGGTTGTAGCCAGCGTCCTCTTTTTTGCTGTGGTGTGCTGGGGGGCAGCATCAGCTCGAGGGACTCCAGCAAGCTGAACAAGCTGGTGAAGAAGGCTAGCTCAGTAGTGGGTGGTGAGCTGGATAATCTAGAAGTGGTGGCTGACAGGAGGATGAGGAAAAAGCTAGAAGCCATCCTGGAGAACCCCTCTCACCCCCTCTACGAGGAGCTAGCCAGAATGAAGAGCACGTTCACCCCCCCCCCCCCCCCCCCCCCCGACACACCACAAAGCGCCTGGGCCGCTCCTTTATACCGGCAGCCATCAGCTCTACAATAAAGGGCTTGCGCCGCCGGAGAGGCCGGTTCTGCTGCCAGAGTTATCACTGTACCCCTCCCCCCCCCCCCCCCATGCTGCTCTGACACCTGAATTTCCCCAAGGGATCAATAAAGGATTATCTTATCTTATCTTAGATCACTAATAAAATAACATGGCGGTTATAATGGGCCTACATCTTAAACAAAACTTCCCTGGAGTGCTATATGAATCCATCCAGATA
>NC_140172.1:27714837-27859614 GCF_963971535.1 Notolepis coatsorum
AGAGAGAGAGAGAGAGAGAGAGAGAGAGTGAGAGGAGAGAGAGAGAGAGAGAGAGAGAGAGGCCTCCATCCATATCAGACTGGGACACACCGACCCAGGTGTGCCCCCAATTAGCCTGATGACTCCTCCCAGCTCTGCCAGCTCCACCCACCAATCCTGTGAGACTGGGACGCCTCTACTTTAAAGGCAGCGCAAGAGTCCTTCCGCGTTTCTCTGATTGGCCGCGACGCCCCACGTGACAACGCCGCCGCGCAAGAGAGCGGCAGTGCGGAAATAGGCTGCATTCTATTGCCATGCTCTGCGACAAACCCTAACGCTTAACCAACTCCGAAACAATGCCTAAACTTAACCCTAACCTTAACCAACTCCGAAACAATGCCTAAACTTAACCCTAACCTTAACCAACTCCGAAACAATGCCTAAACTTAACCCTAACATTAACCAACTCTGGAACAATGCCTAAACTTAACATTAACCAACTCCGAAACAATGCCTAAACTTAACCCTAACATTAACCAACTCCGAAACAATGCCTAAACTTAACCCTAACATTAACCAACTCCGAAACAATGCCTAAACTTAACCGGCGAAAGAATGCATGTTAAAAAAAACAAAAAAAAAATTGAAGGGATTCGAACTTGTCACCAACGCACCGCAGGTTCCACAGCAAGGGGGCGAGCGAGTTGAGCTAACCGTCGATGTTAAAAGAGGGGGGATTACGGCTGCATAATGCTGCGGCAGAGCTCCGCGGCAGACGCGCGGCGGCGTTGTCACGTGGGGCGTCGCGGCCAATCAGAGAAACGCGGAAGGACTCCTGCGCTGCCTTTAAAGAAGAGGCGACCGGCCTACAGAGCAGAGCAAGCCAGAAACACTGTGGGGGAGGGTCGTCACACAACCTTAATGAACAGGTTATCACTGTGACCGGCAAACTAACACACACATACAAACTCACAATACCTTCACATGCTGATGTATAAAAGAAAATACATAATCAGGGTCCAAGGTCCACATTGTTATAGTCAATAAGATGACAGACAGTTTAGGGAGGCTACCGTATTTGAGACGTGATGTTTTAAGATGTCAAACTGAAAGCAAGGTAACGTTGGTGGCAGTGGTGCGTTGGTCATGGGACGGGGTTGTACGCCGTTCCACCAGGTCTGTGAGCAGGAGCGTGCGCACGCACATGCACACGCGTGCACACAAGAATGCGCTGCACTCGACTCATGCGCCAACTCGCCAAGTACCCACCTCGCTACTTTGCATAACAATAGCCCAGGTCGTCAGGTGTGTTCAAATACGTCCTCGGATACATTCACACAAAACTTGTGAATGAAATGTGTTACATTCCATTCCAAGAGGCAATTAGGCATTGTCTTTATTCTGTGCGCACGCAAGGGAACATTTATGCGCGTGCAGTTAACGTCATTAAAACACAATGCAACCAGTTATGAAATCACCAACGCACCTTTTCCCCGCACTTTATTTTTTTCTGAAACTTTCCAAAAACAAGCGTTTTTTTAAAAGGGGAAAATACTTAACGTCAACGTAAAATATCACTTCCATTGAAAGGATCGGGCATGGCAGCCACTTCACTGTAATCCATCATGCTCTCCTATGGAGTGTATATTTATAGCCTGCTCGGTGCAGTAGGTCCATGATCTGTGAGCTCCCCGGTCTGTCATTATGGAGCAGTGCAAGTCGCATCTAATGTTAATTGAGCCGGCCATTCATTTTCTCATGCGTCCACTCTCTCTGCCTTATTGAATCAGCCCCATATAGTAAATGGAAATTGATCATTTAAATGGGTTGATATTTCATTGCGCTGACAGCGAGGCTAAAACACGGTATAGCAATCAATCCAAAAGGAATTAATTAAAGACGAGAGAGGAGGAATGTAATCTTATTTTTCACCAAAGTTTCTTGCTGTATTGTTGGTTTCCAATGTGAAACTCTGATGTGAAAATCATATATATACATATACCATCCGTTACACATATATGTATCATAATTAAGATTTTGTGTTGTTTTTAGATGTGAGCATCTCATAGAGCCAGGGTTTCACTCACTCACTCACTCACTCACTCACTCACTCACTCACTCACTCACTCACTCACTCACTCACTCACTCACTCACTCACTGTTAACCAATCTGCCTCTAGTGGAGGCCCACAGGCATTGCACTTTGTGTTTACCTCAATTCACGACCTTCGGCAAATGAGCAATAGCTGTGCTGGACATGTCTTAAAACTTACAACCAGGAAATGACTAAGCTGCAAATATCTTAGTTTCAACAAGACTGTGTTTATACGTGAAGTATTTAGAAAGTTCGGAGCGCATGCCAAGTTAAATTGAAATGCGCCCCAAAAACTCCTGGGTTCCGTTGCTCCAGCTGGGGGTGTTATGAAGCAGGACATCGGGGCTAAATTCAGCTTACATGTGACCCGATGTTATGTTTAATATTTAGGCATGCAGCCTAGGCAGTCATGAATCATGATGAAGATGTTGAAATGCACCTCTTACACTATGTCACCACGAATCAAAGCTTCTCATCTCACTGTGCACATGCAAGAAGATACATTATTAAAGGGCCAGTTCACCCAAATTAAAAAAGAACCAACAGCAACAATACAGTATATTGTTCTCCTTATCCAGAGTGCGGTCTATCCATCCAAATACAGTTTCGATGTGATTTACAGAGCTTTGGAGATATTTACCATAGAGATGTCTGCTGTCACTCATCATGTATTATTATGAGGGGAGTACTTTAGGTAGAAAGTAAATTAAACGGTTCACAGAAAGGTCTGTTGATTATCATGAGTAACCGTGTCGTGATTTCAGTTTTTTTAGTTTTGCGATTTGAGCACTACAAACCAAGTGCCAATCAGATATCTCTATGCAGCAGATATCACCAAAACTATCGGAACTATCTGGAAATCTATTTGTGGGCGGGCTTACTTGATATTGTGGTGTACAAACAAACCTATATATGGGAAACACACTGACACATCAGAATAGTGAACATTGTACAGTACTCTCTACCTTAACCTTTGTTCTACCCAGACAGTGAAATGTCCTTCCGACTAACCAGCTGTGCGTTGTCAGAGACTGGGACCTGCTGCGGTGGAAGCAGGGAAAACAGACGTGGGAACGAGAGGAACTCATTCAGATTTTGATTCACAGCGTTATCTCTGAAATGGAAGGTTGAGGAGTCTGTTGTCGTCTGGCGTGAGATAGGGAGCCGTAGTACCGCACTGACGACCACTAGACCCGGCAGGGCTTGAAATTATGGGACAATAAAAAGTCTTTGGACTGTACAAAATGGATTATGGGATGGTCCCGGGGACGGTAGATGAAATTAAAGGCTGAATATTCATATACAACCACAGTTTTTGGGATTCGGGACGTGTGGTACAAATATAACTCTGTTTGGGATAAATATAACTGCAGTTTGGGAAGGTAAAAAAAAAAAAGCCTATTGTAAGTCGGGCCCAGCCCTCCCCTCTGGATGATTGGTAGGGTGCAGCCCAGACCGGTGACTCAGCTGTGGAGATATTGAACCTCCCAATAAAAACATGGTATAGCGACGGCAACAATAACATGGTGACTATTTTCAGCACTTAGGCGCCAGTCAGTCAGACTCATCTGGAGAATAAAGGAATGTAGGGAGGCGGGGCAGCATGAGTGAGTGACAGGGTGTTTAACCAACGAAGTTGGACAGAGAGAGAGGCTGTAGTAGGGGTGGGACGATACTTTCTCCCTTTCTGTGTGTGTGCGCGTTCGTGTCCCATCTCTGGTCTTTGGAAAGACCAGATGAAGTCAGAGGAGTATTATATTGATTTACTGAGGATGGACAGATAATGTTGATATTTAAACATAAAAAATATAATACATAATAAATGTATACATGATCATCATGCAACATAAAACAATTGTTGTAGGAACGGTTTGGGAGAGGGAGGTAGGGAGGGGTTTTAGGTTGTGTGTTGTGAGTTCCAAAAAATGGAACTTAAAGTTTAAAGCTCAATACATCAAAACGTGGCACTTTACAGTGAACAGGAGGTCTATTTGTATTAAAAAACAATAGATTGTTTTTCATTTAAATGTCTGGAAGAGCTACAAAAAAATGAATGTCAAATGATATTTTGAGTTGATCTCTAAATATTACTGATTGTGTTAAATGGGCATATTATCATCTCATTGATCGCAGGCACCTGAATCGAATCGAAGCATATCGTATCGTGGCAGACTTTGTGATATCGGCAAATATCGTTGTCCAAAGAATTGATATCGTATCGTATCGTGATGAAACTGTTGATTCCCACCCCTAGGCTGTAGGGACTTTGAACATGCTCAAAAAAGGCCAGTGACTTTCACACTTCTATTGGTTCCTCCAGCAGTGTGTAGTGGGGATGCTTGAAGGTAGCCGTCATGCAGGGCTCGTTGCCAGAAGGGTTGGAAAAGCACAAAGTGTTTGAAAAATAAAGGGGGGGGGGGGGTGTTGATATGAACCAAGCAGGAACCCTATTGGACGGTGGAACAACAGGGACGGTTTGTTTTTTCTGCTTGTAGTCAGTCATCAGCAGCCACAGTGTGATGGAGCCTCGGTCGGTTCACCCTGGCACGCATCACAGATGGCAACGCTACCCAGGGTTCGCACAAGGTCCTTGAAGTGCTTAAAGTGCGTGATTTTTTTACAAAAAAAAGCCAAGGCCTGGAATTCCTTGAAAACAGCAAAAGAAATGAACAAGGTGCTTAAAAAAGTCCTTGAAATTCAAATCAACCATTCGCATTGAATGTTTTGTTCATCCATGATCAAATTGTTCTGAATCAAGAAATCATTTTTTTTCTTCTGTTTTAATAAAATCTGATGAGTCGCTGTCTCGTGCGCTCCAACTGCTTTTCCTCATTTCTTCATGTGTGATGCTCTAGCTTGCTCTAGGCCAAGAAGATGTTTTAAAAAAAGAAGCATTTAAAAGTGAATTGTATCCTTCGAGTGACATCCTTGAAAATGAAAAATAGTGCTTGGAAAAGTACTTAAAATGTCATTGAATTTAAGTTTGAAATGTCTGTGGGAACCCTGGTAACCGCAACCTGCAATTTTTTATGTTGTAATTTTGCAGTTTGCCACTTTTAAAGACCTTTTAGTAATTCCCCTCTTTGCCATAGTCCAAACACCTTGATACTGGGGACCTACTGTAGACACACACAATAAGCTGTATACGGGGCCCAGTTGGATACATGGCATGTCCACCAGTCACTGATGACCTTAACCCTTTCACTGCCACACTACAGAAGGTTAACCCGGTTACCGTCGGTAGTGTGATAGTAAAGGGTTAACCTTCTGTAGTGTGGCAGTGAAAGGGTTAAGGGTTAAGGAGAGGGCTCACTTATGGCCCGTGGCAAGGAGTTCATACACGTACTGCCGTACATTACATTTCCTTCTACTGTACCTCCTTCAAAACAACTGGAATTTTGCTCACTGTCATTCACAGTGTTGTTGTACTCAGGACTCGTGACTCGACTTGGACCCGAGCACTGATGACTCTGACTTGGACTCGCACTCCAACATTGACTGCATTTCATTTGGCATAAGATATCGATGGCTAGTGCATTTGTTTGTCACAAAGTAAATAAACTCCCTTTGAAACGGTGACCGCTGGGTCATTTATGTTTAATGTAGACCTGTTTTTATTTCTATGTCAGCTCTTTGACTGCCAGAGTGGAGTGGACTCAACCTTGATGACTTAGACTCGGACTCAGACTAGGGTAATGGGGACTCGACTCTGACTCGATTCGGGCTATTCTTTGGTGACTTGGACTCGACTCAGACTCGAGATGTAGTGACTCGACTACAACCCTGCTGTCATTATTGTGTCACACTGAGTGATCTCAGTCCCTTCCTAATGCTGGAGCCTGAGCACAATATGAGATTTGCCTCGTTAACCCTTTCACTACCACACTACAGAAGGTTAACCTTTCACTACCACACTACAGACGGTTAACAGTCTGTAGTGTGGTAGTGAAAGGGTTAACCTTCTGTAGTGTGGTAGTGAAATGGTTAACACTTTGTCGTGTGGCAGTGAAAGAGTTAACCTTCTGTATTGTCGCACTGAAAGTGTTAACCCTTTGGTAGTGTGGTAGTGAAAGGGTTAAAACATTCTAACACTGATGGTATAGACTTACTTACTCCATCTTACTGAGATGTCTATTGATAGTGTCGGCGTGATCCATTGCATCTGGTGGTTACTATTCCTGAGCAACAACCCAAAGAATGTGTAGAAATCGCTTAATCGGATGGTATGGTCTCGACCAATTCTTTGTGAGTCAATTAGTCTTTATGCTTTCTTCCATGCCTGAATGAGTTGTTTCCTGAAAGATGATTAAACGCATTCCTGGTAAGTGCTAGATTTAAAGCGGTCCTTCTCCATCATTGCGTTTTAGAAAAAAACTACAGGTTAATCGATTAAATCAATGAAACGATTAGTCGTCAAAGTCCGACTATAAGCCGACTTAAAGGATCACGCCAGCATTATGGGAAATGTGCTTACTGTCTTCGCCAGAGTCAGACAAGAACATAGATACCAATTTCCTCTGTTGTGTGTTCAGTAGAAAGCTAGCTTAGCACAAATTAATGGAAGCGGATATGGACCACTAGCCTAGCTTAAAACTCCAGGAGTGTTTTTGGCCAACAGCTAACGGTCCGTATCTACTTCCATTCATTTGTGCTAAGCTAGGCTAGCTTGCAGCCAAATAGCTTTCTACCGAACGCTCGGAGAGGAAATTGGTATCCATCTTCTTTGTCTGACTCTGGAGAAGACGATAAGGCACATTTCCCATAATGTTGGCATGTTCCTTTAACCCTTTCACTACCGCACTACCAAATGGTTAATCCTTTCCCTGCGACAATACAGAAGGTTAACCCTTTCACTGCGACAATACCGAAGGTTAACCCTTTCACTGCCACACGACAAAGGGTCTGTAGTGTGATAGTAAAGGGTTAACCTTCTGTAGTGTGGTAGTGAAAGGGTTAAGAACTTTGTTACATGGAAGACAGTCCTGGAAAACACACGGGTCAATGTGCTAAACTAACTCGGCACCGTTTCAAGAGGAAAACGAACCTACGCAACTGCAGCCTCTCAGCTGTGCTGATAGCTGACCACACAGAGGAAGCTGACCACACAGAGGACGCTGACCACATCAGTCATACTTTCCACGCCGGGTTAGCAGCTGGTACTGTAAACACACGCCGGCCGGCCCATTCTGTCTGCTCCTCTTGTGTCTGCAGAGTGAGGTGTGTCCTATTTGAGTGTTGTGTTTGTGTGTGTGTTGTGTGGGTAATTATGTGTGTGTTGTGTGTGTATTTATGTATGTGTGTGCGTTGTGTGTGTATCTATGTATGTGCGTGTGTATTTATGTATGTGTGTGTGTTGTGTGTGTATTTATGTATGTATGTGTGTGTGTTGTAAGTCGAGTCCATACCCCGTACAGTACACACACACACACACACACACACACACACACACACACACACACACACACACACACACACACACACACACACACACACACACACACACACACATCAAAGATTGTTTACATTATGGCCATTTGGACTGGAACTCATAATATCAACTGACTGTATGTGTTTATGAAATTGATACTTTTATAACTTGTAGCTGGATTTACTGTACCATGTTGTCAGTCTCTCTCTGTCTGTTGATTGGGTGTTGAAGGCATATGAAATCAAACATATCCTGAAGGGATTTGTGTATCTGTCAGAATCTGAGGATCAGAGGATTTATTATAGTTGTTGTCCTCCCCTCCCAGTGGACTCTTTATCTGATCAAGTGGACTAATGACGTATTTAATTTGTAAACATGGTGTTGTGATGACCGTCCCTCTGATTATGACCAGCTCTCTCACCATCCCCACAGTTTCTCTGACATGTGACGGTCACGTGCTGTTAACCTGCCGATGGACCAAACTTAAAGGAACACGCCAACATTATGGGAAATGCGCTTGCCGTCTTCTCCGGAGTCGGACAAGAAGATGGATGCCAATTTCCTACCTTAGCACAAATGAATGACCGCAGATACGGACCACTAACCTAGCTTAAAACTCTGCGAAGAGGTGTTTTGGCCGACAGCTACGCTAGCTGGTTCATATCCACTTCCATTCATTTGTGCTAGGCTAGGCTAGCCAGATAGATTTCTACTGAACGCACACACAGAGGAAATTGGTATCTATCTTCTTCTTGTCTGACTCTGGAGGAGATGGTAAGCACATTTTGTTTTATTATTTATTATTTATAATGTTGGCGTGTTCTTTTTACAGAGGCCTTTGTAGAGAATTGGCTGCATCACAGTGTAGATTTATTAAAGGAGTGGAGGAGGCCTGTGCTGCTAACTCGCACGCTACACTCCCCTCACGCAGAGCGGAGGAAGTCCTGAGCTGTTCACTTCCCAGGCTCAAACTGGAACTTCTTAGCTTTCTTTGAGTGCATATAGTGCTGCTGCAACTTAACAGGCCAGCGTACGTTTGTTCCTTTTTTAAACAACAGATTAGGTACAGTAGGTTTACCTCCTCCGCAGTTTATATACCTGCACCTATTCGTACACTTGCATATAACCCATATAACTCTGTATGATAGCATGTGCAATAATGCTGTATATGCCGTGTATATGTATATATATATATATATATATATATATATATATATATATATTCTATATCCTATATCCTTTTTACATACCTGTTGATACTATATCTGTACATATCCCTTATCTACTCTTACTAGTTATACCGCTGGCCAGTGACTTACTACTTTTGTGTCCTGATACCTGTATCACTGTACATAATAATACTATAACACTGTACATACATCTCAGTACTCGGTAGTACTCATTTATATATTTTATATACAGTTTAATCACCTGTACATTTGTATATTGCTATTGCACTTTACTGTTACATTTGCACTCTGGTTGGATGCCAAACTTCCTTTCGTTGTGCTGTACTTGTACTGTATAATATTAATGACAATACATTTGAATCTAATCTAATCTAGTTGGTTGGCACATTTCACTTGACATGCCACTTGCACGACAATAGAGTAACCGTAACGACTAGGGGTGCAAAACTGCAAACATGTATTCAAAGTAAATGATGACTCGATAAATAATTCATTGCAAAAAGAAAATTAAGAATTGCTAAACAATAGTGGTCCCGCACATCCAATTGACTTAACTCAAACCCTGCCCTCTTTTCTTGATCAAGGTCAATTACCTTCAAGGCAGGTGCTGGACCAATGGAAGACTGCAATGAAATAATAGAAGAACACCGTAGCTCTTTTTATATTCCGTTTATTTACACATCCGCAGGTGTCGTTTCAGAAGTCTGAAGTAGAGCAGTAGCTCAAAACTTCACCTGTGGATAATAATAATAATAATAATAATAATAATAATAATAATAATAATAATAATAATAATAATAATAATAATAATAATAATAATAATAATAATACATTTATTTGTATAGCACCTTTCATACAGGGATTGCAGTTCAAAGTGCTTTACACCCGTAAGAAATAAGACATAAAATCAGTGTAAAACTAGCAGCAAGAGCAAAGCATAAAGTGGGATAGAATAATAGATAGCAGATATATTAATCAAATCATATCAGAACCTCATGTTCCAATAGGCTTCTGTAATCTGTTACAAAACATGATACATGTTATAGTATGCACCCAGCGGATAGTGGCGTGTAGAGATAAAAGTAAAAATAAGTAAAATATTAGCAAGGGTCAAATGAGCAGACAGATAAAATCACAGTTTTTCACATTAGGATCTAACATCCCAACATGCCACCTTGTTTATGGTTTGATTCAGTTTGAGCAGAATAGAAAATACATGAATGATGAAATGAGCACATAAAGTGCAAACATACTATAAAATCAGTTTTTTACAGAGCAATGAAATAGTTCTGGATTACTATATAATAATAATAATAATAATAATAATAATAATAATAATAATAATAATAATAATAATAATAATAATAATAATAATATTAATAATAATATTAATAATAATAATATTAATATTAATATTAATATTAATAATAATAATAATAATAATAATAATAATAATAATAGATTGGATTTTAAGAGAAGAAGCGCCTTTCTCAGACTCAAGGACACTGTACAAGGAAAGGGTAGAAAAAGAAAACGTTGAAAAAAATTAAAGATAAAAAATTATGAATATGTGTATAGTAACAACAGGAAAAAACAAATAAGATAAAAAAGGAAGCAAGGTGCTGTCCAATTGGATGAAGTGGTTGAAATTAACAAACAAAAAACTGAAAACAGAACAAAAACAAACAAACAACAAAACAAAACAACGGGATCTGTGGCTTAAAAGAAAAGAGTCAGGGGTGGGCTACTTGGGAGCGGGGACGTGTTGCATGAAGGCAAGTGTGAACAGGTGGGTTTTTAGCTTGGTTTTGAAGAGGTTGATGGTGTCAGAGCCTCGGATGGGGGGGAGAGGGAGTTCCACAGTCTGGGGGCAGCTACAGCGAAAGCTCGGTCTCCCAGTGTGGAACGCCTGGTGCGGGGGATGGTGAGGAGGTCGGAGTTGGAGGAGCGGAGGCCTCGTGCTGGGGTGTAGGGGTGGAGTAGGTTGGTCAGGTAGGAAGGGGCCAACCCATGCAGGGATTTGTAGGTGAGGAG
Source organism: Notolepis coatsorum (assembly GCF_963971535.1). Lineage (NCBI taxonomy): Eukaryota > Metazoa > Chordata > Actinopteri > Aulopiformes > Paralepididae > Notolepis > Notolepis coatsorum. The sequence goes on from NC_140172.1 coordinate 27,725,564, forward strand.
GAGGATCTTGTAGGGGATTCGGTAGTTGATGGGGAGCCAGTGGAGTTTTTGCAGGGTAGGGGGGATGTGCTGCCAGGGTTTGGTGCGCATGAGGACCCTCGCAGCAGAGTTTTGGACGTACTGTAAGCGATCCAGAACCTTCTTGGAAGCACCAAGAAGGATTTCGTTACAGTAGTCGAGGCGGGAAGTGATGAAGGCGTGAATGAGTGTTTCCGCTGAGGTGTCGGAGAGTGAGGGGCGGAGGCGGGAGATGGTTCTGAGGTGGAAGAAGGCGGACCTGGTGACAGACTTGACGTGAGGGTGGAATGAGAGGGTTGAGTCCAGTATTACGCCCAGGTTCCTTACCTCCGTGGAGGGGCAGATGGAGTAGCCATCCACGGAGAGAACAAGGTGGTCGATCTTTTGGAGGAGGGCTGGGGAGGCTACAACTATTAATTCGGTCTTCTTGCTGTTGAGTTGGTGGTGATCCATGTTTTTATGTCCTGGAGGCAGGCGGTGAGGGAGGGGGGAGGAAGGGGAGCCGAGGGTTTGGAGTGGAGGTAAAGCTGCGTGTCGTCTGCGTAAGAGTGGAAGTGGAGGCCGTGTTTCCTTATGATATCACAGAGTGGGAGGAGGTAGATCATAAAAAGGAGCGGACCTAACACCGAACCCTGGGGAACAGGTGCTGGAGCTGATCTGGACCCCCCGAGGGAAACATACTGCCACCTGTTGGTAAGGTAGGATGTGAACCAGGACAAGGGGGTACCAGTGATGCCAAGGACACTTTCCAGGCGGTCTAGGAGGATTGAGTGTGAGATGGTGTCGAAAGCAGCTGAGAGGTCCAGGAGGATGAGGATGTTGATGTTGCCAGCATCAGCAGCCATGAGGAGGTCATTTGTTACCCTGATCAGGGCGATCTCTGTGCTGTGTTTAGCCCTGAACCCAGACTGGGGTGGTTCGAACAGGTCATGGTGTGCCATGTGACTCTGTAGCTGGGCGGCTACTGCACGCTCGAGGACCTTGCTGAGGAAGGGGAGGTTGAAAATGGGGCGGAAGTTGTTGAGGTTATCAGGGTCCAGACCGGGTTTTTTGAGAATTGGGGTGACTGCTGCCACCTTCAAGTCAGCAGGGACAGAGCCAGTAGACAGGGAGGAGTTAATTATGTCTACCATGAGACAGAGGGCGGGCAGGCCAGCCTTCACCAGGGTGGTGGGCATGGGGTCCAGAGAGCAGGTGGAGGATTTAGAGCCCGACACCAGCTTCATAATGGAGTCGGTGTCCACCAGGGAGAAGGATGAAAAGGAGTAGGTGGGATGGGGCAGGGGGTCATGTTTAACAACCGGAGGTGTGGGGGACACAGGAATAGACTGGAGCTGCTGGTAGATGGCATCGATCTTGGTTTGGAAGAATTCCGTGAATTTGTTTCAGAGATCAGAGGAGGTGGTCTGGAGGGGGTTGTCAGGGGGCTGGAGGAGAAGAGGGCTTTAACTGTTCAACAGTTAAAAGTGGTCTTTACCTTCTGTTTGGTATCCACAGTTTAAAACCTGACGGTCTTCCCTCTTGTTTGATACCCACTTTGACCCTTCGAACCTCCCACTCAGGGCAAACCTTCCTCTCAGGGCGCAGTTCCCTCTCACAGGGCGCGGTTCTAGGCCTGGGTCCTACACAGTTTTATCAACTATATTATTAGATCCATAGCTATAATATTTAATATAGTTTTAGCACTGCAAACACCGGCGTGTATCCCCGTTCATTACAGCGCTGGCACACACGGCCATACGCCCACAGCGACCTCTGGCGCTGAACCAGTAATGAACATCTAGTCAGAACATTAGCTAGTTTCCATGTGTTGTCCCTGCCTACCATGCACGTCTTTATGGTGTGGGAGGAAACTGGAGTACCCAGAGGAAACCCACGCGAACACAGGGAGAACCTGCTAACTCCACACAGAAAGGCCCCCTGCTGGGGTTCAAACCCAGGACCTTCTTGCTGTGACTGTGAGGCAGCAGTGCCAACCACTGTGCCACAGAGCCGCCCCATGTGTATGTGGGTGTTTAACTCCTGTTTATCGATGATGTTGGGAATACTATCCCTTGGCTTTGATCCTTCCCTGCTCGTTTTCTGCTTGGAGTGGCTTTCTGCTGCCAGCACAGCGAAGCAGCATTTACGCTGCTATTCGGTCCAATCCTAGTAATGGCTTCTCTCTGTATATATACGCTGTGTCCATTTATTTCTCAAGGAATCACAACTCAAACGTGTCTCCCGCTAAAGCGATTCAGGCTTTTCATCCTGGTAAATCTGCCTGACAATGTTGTCCTCTTTTTCCCCTCCACTTCTGCATAATTTACAGCCTCCTTTACAGCTTCAGCCAAAACCACTCTCCTCCTCCCTCTCTTATTTATAGGCATGATTATTGGCCAATCCCAGGAGAGGATGAAGCCCCTCGGCCAATCGGGTGACTGATTCCATCCTCTCAACACAAATCACAGGACAGACAGACAGACATGCCAAACCCATCTCCATTATTTAAGAAACTTCAAATTACTGTCAGATTCGTCAATGGAGCCCTAAATCTCGCTTAAAGCTCAGTTGTCGTCAAAGGAATTATTTAAGCTTTATTGTAAAACCATTTATATTTTTCATAATGTTTCTGCATTGCTAGGACACACCTGTGATGATGGTGAAGGTTCAGATGTGTTTACATAAGTGAATGTGGCCCATAATGTAGATTATAAGTGAGGTCAGATTTTTGCTGATATTTTGAGTCAAGCCCTACAAGCACCGTATTTATAACAGAAGGTGCGGTGGCTTGAGAGCTGTAGCACAATGGGCTATAACTGTCCAGGTTACACAACTGGTGAGGACCTCCATGTTCACTCTCCCAGTGTGGAATCGTAGAAAACAAGGGACGGGTGTTATCTGTGGATCAGATACTGGACTCATCCCAAGTGGCGGCGGCCATTCAAATCCCTGATCCAGTCATTCCCTAAGCTCAAGTCTTTGGACTTTACAGAAACGCCATTCACTATCAAAGCACTACACCAAGTCTCAACGCACTACACCAAGTCTCAACGCACTACACCAAGTCTCAACGCACTACACCAAGTCTCAACGCACTACACCAAGTCTCAACGCACTACACCAAGTCTCAACGCACTACACCAAGTCTCAACGCACTACACCAAGTCTCAACGCACTACACCAAGTCTCAACGCACTACACCAAGGGCGGGATCCACAAAGAATGTGCTAATTGCACCCTTACTTACAATTCATTATGAATTGAAAATGGGGGACCCTGATGTAAACAAGACGAAAGTCTTTCTCTGGTCTGCAACCCCTTAACAATTGTGTGTATTGAGCCGTACTGTATTGTACCCATTCTGCAATCTGTTAATAAAATGTTCAATCATTTTCATTCATCATCATCATCATCATCCATCATCCTTCATTCATCATCAAAGACGCACTTCTTCAATCAATATAAAAAATTTAAATAAAAACTCTAACCCTAACTAACCTTGCTGTCATGCACTTGTCCTAATAAACGAACCTACACTGTAGCACTCAACACTTTGATGAACATTGTTACTCAGCTGATAGAGTTGTACCCTTCCTGCTGTCTTGTTGTACTAAACTTGTAAGTCACTTTGGATAAAAGCGTCAGCTAAATGACCAAATGTAAATGTAAATCACTGCGCAAGTCTCAAAGCACTACACCAAGTCTCAGTGATGTCAGTGACCCTTCTTAGTATTGGATTTGATTCAATTGATTGTACATTACCAGTACAACTTGTACGGACACTGGCTCCCCGTCCGTTTCCGCATTGATTTTAAATGACTGCTGACTGTTTTTAAAGCACTAAACGGGCTGGCTCCATTATACCTTGCTGAGCTCCTGCGCCACCACACCCCATCCAGAGCCCTAAGGTCTGCTGACCAGCTGCTGCTGGAGGTGCCCAGGACCAGGCTCAAAACCAGGGGAGACAGAGCCTTCACTGCTGCTGCCCCTCGGCTCTGGAACAGCCCCCCCCCCCCCCCCCCCCCCCCCCCCCCCCACATTAGATCTGCCCAGAGCCTAGAGGCCTTTAAATCACTGCTTAAAACGTACTTTTTTCCCTGGCCTTTGACCAGAGTTAGCCTGCCACCTGTACACTACGTTTGCTGTTACTCTGGACTTTTTATCTATTTTTCTTGTCTCTTTTATATTGCACCTTGCTCTTGTTTTCTTAGTGTACTATACCTTTTTCTGTAATTTGTGTATTTTATTTGTTACTGCATTGTATGTTTTTTATTGTGTCCTACCTGTAAAGCACTTTGGTTGGCTTTTAGTCATTGTAAATGTGCTATAATATAAATAAGGCTGACTTGACTACAACGAAAGGCAGTTGGCATCCAACCAGAGTGCAAGTGCACAGACATAGTTAAATAAATGTATGTTCATAGTGTAGTGTACATACATGTGTAAAGTGCAGAGATATAGATAAATGTGTGTAAATTGTGCACAATTCACAACATGGATATACATACAGATACATATACAGATATACATATTAATATCTGAATATACAATGTGTACAGTGTTATTGCACATTACACAATGCTAGCATACAGTGCTACATGGTTGTCTCAGTACTGTATGTCTCAGAAGCAAGATCCTTTCCCTGATACTCACATGGAAAAGATGTACACAACTCCCAAAAGATTCCATTCCAGCTCCTCCTGGCAGCGTGTCGAAGTGTCATTGAGCAAGACCTGTAACCCCTAACTGCTCCCGATGAGCAGGTTGGCAGCTTGCATGGTCGCCCCCGCCGTCGATGTGTGAATATGTGAGTGAATGAGTGAATGTGAGGCATAAGTTGTAAAGCGTTTTGGATAAAAGCACTACGGTATATAAATGCAGTCCATTTACCTTTTACCATTTATATGGTCGACCAGGAAATGGTTGGACAATGTAGGGTAGGTAGTCAATTCACATATGATTCTTACAAGTCATATATGACTGGGCAACCAGTAATCTAACATATAGAAAAATGAAATGGATAAGTAACATTGGCTCTCGCTAAATCTGCACTCACTCAATCTGATGTGCAGATCCACAGAGTAACGCAGTACGGTACAGTGGTGTGTGACGTCATGTCCTGAGCTGGACGCCGACTCTGGGACTTCAGACTCTTCTCAGTAAGTGGGAGTAAAAGGAACAGCAGGGATTCGTCGAGACGTTGAGATATTATTATTATTATTATTATTATTATTATTATTATTATTATTATTATTATTATTATTATTATTATTATTATTATTATTATTATTATTATTATTATTATTATTATTATTATTAATTATTATTAATTATTATTATTATTATTATTATTATTATTATTATTATTATTATTATTATTATTATTATTATTATTATTATTATTATTATTATTATTATTATTATTATTATTATTATTATTATTATTATTATTATTATTATTATTATTATTATTATTATTATTATTATTATTATTATTATTATTATTATTATTATTATTTATTATTATTATTATTATTATTTATTATTTATTATTTATTATTTATTATTTATTATTTATTATTTATTATTATTATTATTATTATTATTATTATTATTCTCAATGACACTGGTCCCAAAACACAACTTGATTCAAATAGAAACTCGATTAACGTTTTTATGAACCCTTGCACTGAAGAACCATATACGTAAGTTAACTACATTTTATTTTTGGACAGCCCGTGTGTTTTGAAGTTGTAAATTCAATCCAAATCACAGTGTGAATGTAAATGGTAAATGGGCTGCATTTATATAGCACTTTCATCCAAAGCTCTTTACAACTTATGCGTCACATTCACCCATTCACTCACACATTCACACACCGACGATGGCAGAGGCGACCAGGGAGGAGCCAGAATTAAACCAGGAACCTTCAGATTACCAGACGACCGCTCTACCTCAACTATGAATGAACACAACACTCCTAACTTACCATCTTTTAGATAATAAAGTTTGAAAACGTTGTTCCCATGAAAACCTAAAACCAAGTGATATTGTTCATCGTTTTGAGTTACTCAGTTATTGTACTATAGATTCCCATACAATAACAAATACTGTATCACAATGACGGTGCTACTTTATCAAGTTCAGGGTTTTGAAGTTTATTGCCAAGGGTGCTTTCGTGGTTTCCACCGTCTTTCCATTAAAACCTTTATTTATTTTCTAAAAGACAATTGAGGTCGTCGTCGAGACTTTACAGACATTTCTACAATATAACAATAATAAATATTAATAACTATCTATAGTACTTTTTTTCACACCGCAGTCCAGAGTGCCCCACAGCAATTAGTATAAAATGAACATAAAATCAGCACACAATTGACAGAATAAAAAACAATGCATAAATTGCAGACATAAGAATAGGTATAAAAGACAATAAAAGTAGTGCAATGTAAACATGCAGACTTAAGAATGGGCATAAAATAAGTACAATGTCGCTCGAAGGCATGTGAATCCCCCCCGGAACAGTCAGTCCAGCAAACGCCCCACACATCAATCCCTACCAGATCCCCCCCCCCCCCCCCCCCCCCCCATCTAAGACACCCCCCCCCCCCCCCGATAAAGCACGTCATGACCGAAGGAAAACGCAAACGGCGGTTCCATGGGTGTGGTGGTGGTGTCCTCTGATGTGACCTGCTCCGTTCAACGTTCCGTCACCATGACCACCGTGGAACCTTGGGTCTGCCTTCCTTCCGTCCTGAGAGCGGAGGAATGCCCTGTGAGACAGAGTGTCTGACAGATAAGCTGCTGTTGACCTACCGGCTGCCCCCTGGCTGCTCTCTGGTCCACTGCTGCTGGACAACAGGAAAGCCCAGACAACACGGTCTCCCCCCCTCCACATCCACCTGACTGGAGAACTGCACGGCATGCTTCCTGGAACACCAAGGCAGAGGAGACTGATTCGTTTTCATCCAAAACGGGGATTCTCAAACTTTTTTTATACCACGACCCCATTTTATTTTGGAAGTTTTTTTGGGCAACCACACACTTAACTCTTTGGGCACCACGCCCTTTCCCCATCTGTACTCAATGGCGCCAGCATTATCGACTATTTTAGCGATGTTTGCAGACCCATCGTTCAATCAATCAAGTTCTTTAATAGTTGTCATACAGAAGTACAGAATACTTTCATACAAAATGCTTCTTACTGTTACGCTCCAGAGACTGTGCTAGACAAGATAGTATCAAATAACATAATATAGCATGTAATTTAGAAGAAGAAAATGAGGTCACAGTGTTCGGTATAGACATATGTACAATGTTCTGAGTTACCATATAATATACAATACTATGCAGTGTACTAATGTACAGTACTATCTAGTGCAAAGCAGAAATGGGATGAGGTACAATTTTAGGTACAATTTACAGTAAGGTGTACGAGTTGTAGTGCAATCCTTCATCAATAAATATAAAGTGTGGGGAGTGGGTGCTACAGTGTGTTTGTTTAAAGTGGGTGTGTGCTATAAAGTGTGTGGAGTGGGTGCTACAGTGTGTTTGTTTAAAGTGAGTGTGTGCGTGTGGATGTGTGTGCTATGTGCGTTTGGTGGTTGTTGTTGTGTAGTGTTCATTCATTGTTCGTTTAGCAGCCTGATGGCCTGGGGATAGAAGCTTCTTCTGAGTCTTTCTGTGCTCGCCTTGAGACTCCGGTATCGCTTGCCTGACCGCAGCAGTTCAAAGAGGCAGTTGTTCGGGTGACTGGAGTCTTTAATGATTCTCTTAGCCTTGCCCGTGCAACGCTTGTTGTAAATGTTCTGGAGGGTGGGGAGCCCCCCTCCAATTGTGCGTTCGGCTGAACGTGTCACTCTTTGTAGTCTGCTTCGGTCTTGTGCAGTGCTATTCCCAAACCAGGAGGTGATGTTGCCGGTCAAGATGCTCTCAGTTGTACATGAGTAGAAGTTCTTAAGGATCTTCTGACTGACTTGGAACTTCCTTAGGCGCCTGAGGAAGTAGAGGCGTTGTCGTGCCTTCTTCACAACACTGTCAATGTGTGTGGTCCATGTCAAGTCCTCGGACCATCCTCGGACCATCGTCACGACCATCGTGTGTTCTGTATTATAGCTATGGAGACAATATGGCTCATTTGACAGGCATTGTTCACAGTCCATCACTGACTAATCAGTTAATTTCTACATACTATAGTTTTTGCGCTATTACACGCTAAACATTGCCCCTTTCCAAAATAATCCATTATTTTTTCATAGATAGCGAGATATGACGCGTTATATGCAATATGCCTAAATCGTTCTGGTGGATCGCCTGAAACCCCAAATACTTCCAAATCAAAGGTATATACCATGTACACATGTATCTTCACAAAATCATCAAGGGGGCGGGGGGTCGTTTTAACTTAAAACCGTGATCGTGTTTGTCGAGCATGTTTTACGTCGTCCGGTAAAACACAAAACTGTGCACGTTAGAAAAACATGTTTCAGGTTCGGTAAAATAGACATATGGAAGGTATTCCAAAAATAACAATTCCAAGTGATCGCATCACCATCGCGATTACCAGCGTATATGTCTATACACGTTTCGATGGTAAATACGCTTCGGCAACGGAATTTTGAGGCGATCGATGTGAATCTCTGTTCAAGCAGGAGGAGGAGCCCTTACCAAAAAAATAAATAAAAGGAAAACGTGTATGCATCCACGCCAATGCAATTCCAGTTCAGACACAGACGATACTGCCACCTGGTGATATTCGATCGGCATTGCAATTCCAACATATACAAACGAGCCAGGGACGGCTAGAATGATCCGGATGATGATTTAGAACGGGGATCAGAGGGAAAAGATCAAAGGATCAAAACCAGACTATACTCGTGATTGACGCTCAACCGCTGGCGAGATAACCCGACTATACTCGCGATTGGCGCTGAATGTGTTAATGTCTTGCGTAATTTCAAACGTGGAAATAATGAATATCAAAATAAAAGCACACATTGTTGAACTTGATCATGCATATTTATTGGAAAATGAAATTACAGCACTATGTTATCAATGAAATGAATGAATATTATCAGCAAAAGCAATGGAATTGTTTCTGTATACACATAAAGCGAGGCATATTTAGCCAAAATATGTTGCCAGAACATAAAAAAAGAAAAGAAAATGTGTTCACATGCGCTTTTCAAGAAAAAAATATTACTAGAATTAATGGGAAGGGTGTGCTTGTACATTTTAACAGTTCCATGATACGTGGCTGCATTGTGCTGAGAAAGAGGTGGAGATCCGCTTCTATTCTGAGGCGAGATCTGTATTTATTTTTTATTAATGTCAGTGATGAAAATCCGGCCTCACAGAGGTATGTTGATGCAAAGGGGACAAGCTTTCTCAGCACAGCATTACACAGCACTGAGTACTCGTTCCGGACTGAACTTTGCAAGGGCCTGTCCAGTGAACTTGACTTTTAGTAGCTCGTCACACGAAAGATCAATGAGCGCCTTCTGCTACGCCATGCGTAATGAACAGATCTTAGATCCAGTAAAATAGTAAAACTTGGGGCGGCCGGGTAGCGCAGTGGTCTGTCTACCACCACAGAGCCAGTGGGATCGAATCCAGCTGTGGTGCCTCCGGGTTGGCGGACCGTCCACACTAACACAATTGGCAGTGTTAGCGGGTGGGAAGCGGGCGGGAAGCGGGCGTGGGTGGGTCCTGGTCGTTGTAAACAGCGACTCCTACAGTTCGGTCGGGACGCCTGCACAGCAAGGGAAGGATCTGGGAGAGGTAGTGTGACCTTCCACACGTTACACTCCCCCAGTGAGAGTCCGCGCTGCCAGGTGAAAAGAAGCGGTGGGCTTGGTACACATGTGTCGGAGGAAGCATGTGATAGTCTCCGCCCTCCCAGACCGACGGTAGGGGGTAGAGTGCGCAACAACCAGGAAGGGGATTGGGAATTGGCATAACGACTAACATTGGGATGGGGAGAAAAACGGAAAAAGAATGGGGGAAAAGATCATTAAAAGAAATATATATATATAGTACAACTTAAAATTTTTCTGAAATTGTTCAATGAGCCCTTCTATGTGGCGACAGATCATGGGCTTAACACATTTTTGCAACATTCTGTTCCTCCAAAAAGCCATCAAGCAGAGTAAATACCCCCAAATCTCTGCTGATTATCCTGGAGTGCCACAAACGGAGTTTCTTAATCCAACTCTCCATTTGAGCTGTGAGTCCAAACAGGTCTGTGTCCTGACCTTGTAGTCCCAGATTCAACTAATTGAGTGTCAAAGACGTCTGCTAGATAATAATAATAATAATAATAATAATAATAATAATAATAATAATAATAATAATAATAATAATAATAATAATAATAATAATAATAATAATAATAATAATAATAATAATTAATAATAATAATACAAATAAACGAAGCATCTAGTCCTTTTTTGTAGACTGTTACAGTTTTCTCTGCTCAAATAGTTTTTTCTTTCTGAAAGAAAGCTAGCGGTTCTGTTTTAAATTCAGTTACATGCAGTTTCAGTTTCCAAGTCCTGCTGTAATTTATTTGTCTTTCACTCCGTTTCGTTTTTAGTAGTGCTGGTGGCGCTGCTACTATACCGCCTTTCTTTTGCCAGCGACCCCACTGTCACATACACGCGACCCCCACTTTGGGTCGCGACCCGTAGTTTGAGAACCGCTGATCTAAAAAGGTTCTCACTGTGATTGTTTTGTGACAAAGCGCCACTCTAGATGATCTAGATCTAGATCAAAGTCATGTCACGTTTTAACTGCCTGACACTGGACCAGCTGCAGTCACTAATCTATCATCATTGTTGGCGTGTTTCCCCCCTGCTGTAAATTAGAGAGACCCTGTATTTGGATGGATCACAGTGCACTCCGTTACCTCTCTGTTGGCTGGCGGGTCATAGTAGCTCACTGAGGCTGGAAGGCTGGACTGGATCCAGCGTACTGTACACACGTCTCCCGCTGTGATTTGAAAGCTTATCTTCATTAGAGAGAAAGAAGCAGCCACAGTGCATTATTGTGATCAGGGGGAACTCACTTAGCATGGAATAACGAACGCTCTCTGGGATTACTCCGAGGGCAGCCCTGCGTTGTTCATTAAGGAATTGTGTTAATGTAAACGACGCAATGGTTTTTTCGGCCACAGTTTTTGAAGCTGATCAAGATGAACACAGTAGATCTCTGGATGTTTTTCTGCTTTGTCAGCAGTCTTTCTTTCTTTCTTTCTTTCTTTCTTTCTTTCTTTCTTTCTTTCTTTCTTTCTTTCTTTCTTTCTTTCTTTCTTTCTTTCTTTCTTTCTTTCTTTCTTTCTTTCTTTCTTTCTTTCTTTCTTTCTTTCTTTCTTTCTTTCTTTTTACTAAATCATACTAAAATATGAAGTGAAAGGTTACTGTTCATAGCTTTATTTCTTATGGCATTGCTTCTCAAACCCTTTCATGTCAAGGACCCCCATCTGAGAAGATAGTTGTTGTTAGTTGTGTGAACTATATTGAACATAGGCGTTGGATATAACAGTGGGCGACAGTGAAACCTACGCTTAGAATAGTCATTCTTAGGCGGCCGGGTAGCGCAGCAAACTAAGCGTCTGTCTACCACCACAGAGCCAGTGGGATCGAATCCGGCTGTGGTACCTCCGGCTTGGCCGACCGTCCATACTAACACAATTGGCAGTGTTGGCGGGTGGGAAGCCGGTGAGGGTGGGTCCTTCCTGGTCGTTGTAAACAGCGACTCCTACAGTTCGGTCGGGGCGCCTTCACAGCAAGGGAAGGATCTGGGAGAGGTAGTGTGATCCTTCCACACGTTACACTCTCCCAGTGAGAGTCCGCGCTGCCAGGTGAAAAGAAGCGGTGGGCTGGCTACACATGTGTCGGAGGAAGCATGTGATAGCCTCCGCCCTCCCAGACCGACAGTAGGGGGTAGAGTGCGCAACGACCAGGAAGGGGATTGGGAATTGGCATAACGACTAACATTGGGATGGGAGAAAAACGGAAAAATAAGGGGCGAAAAGATAAAAAATGAATAAATAATAATAGTCATTCTTGGGCACCCAAGTGGCGACCCATGTAACGCGCTGCGTCGCGAAGCGGCCGACCCGGGTTCGATTCCCGGACCTGGTGTCCTTTGCCGAATGTCTTCCCCCCGCTCTGTCTCCCATTCCTCCTCTCTCTCTCTCTACCGGACTGCCCGGTAGAACAAACAAATAAAAATCTACCAAAAACATAATAATAAATTAAAAAAATATAGTAATTTTATTTTATTTTTTTTATTTTTTTTATTATTGCAAAACAAAACTTATTAAAAGTCAGTACTCAACACACAATGTATAATGAAACTTTCAGTAAAGGTGGTTAAAATATATGCAAGTACAGAAACAGGATAAAACAAAAATAGTCAATAATAACATTTTAACCGTATACCGTGTATATCCAGCGAAGTTACAATTATATAAATGTTAGTATATAATATACCCCGAATACCTATTTTCTAAAACCCTACACACATATGCTCCAGCTCAAATCCCCCCCTCCCGGACCCCCTCTTGGATAGTACCTCCATTATCCCTCACTCCTAACCAGACATCACCATTATAGGCTATTATAGTAATTCTTATACATTATCTCATTGGGGAACTATTAGTGAAATTAAACCATTTCTTATTTTGCCAGAAACCCCTCAAGGACCTCACTTTGATAACCACTGTCCTATGCTACCAATGATGTGTGGATCGATAGAGTTCTTTCTCAGCGCACTGATCCATGCTGTTCTTCATACTGGATACCCATAGCTCAGGCTACGTAACCACAAAACCAATGTAAAGTCAATGGGGCCACGCTCCAGTCTGTACCGGTACAAGCCCTGAAATAAACACAGAAACCTACTCCACAGTTCACACAAAGTAGGCATTCAGCATTTGTTTCGGGGCTTGTACAGACTGGAGGGTGTGGCCCCATTGACCTTGCATTAATGTTGTGGCTAACTGACTGGAGGGTGTGGCCCCATTGACCTTGCATTAATGTTGTGGCTAACAGACTGGAGGGTGTGGCCCCATTGACCTTGCATTAATGTTGTGGCTAACAGACAGGGGGTGGCCCCATTGACCTTGCATTAATGTTGTGGCTAACTGACTGGAGGGTGTGGCCCCATTGACCTTGCATTAATGTTGTGTCTAACAGACTGGAGGGGGTGGCCCCATTGACCTTGCATTAATGTTGTGTCTAACAGACTGGAGGGGGTGGCCCCATTGACCTTGCATTAATGTTGTGTCTAACAGACTGGAGGGGGTGGCCCCATTGACCTTGCATTAATGTTGTGTCTAACAGACTGGAGGGGGTGGCCCCATTGACCTTGCATTAATGTTGTGGGTACAGACTGGAGGGTGTGGCCCCATTGACCTTGCATTAATGTTGTGGCTAACTAGCCGTAGCTGCGGGTGTGTGAAGAACAGCATGGATCGTGCTGAGAAACAAGTCTGCCAATCTAGAACATCATTGGTAAATATATATTAACCCTTCCACTACCACACTACAGAAGGTTAACCCTTTCACTACCACACTACAGTCTTCTGTAGTGTTGTTGTGAAAGGGATAACCCTTTGCCGTGTGGCAGTGAAAGGGTTAACATTCTGTATTGACGCAGTGAGAAGAGCCCTTTGGTAGTGTGGTAGTGAAAGGGTTAAATGACTGTTGATCTTTGTTATCAATATCTGTTTCAACAGCTACAGTATCTAAACTCTAATCAATGTGACTTAACATCCAAAAGCTTCATCAGTAGGACTGGCTTAAAAAAATTTATCCTCATTTGAATAATCCAATATATACATTTATGTATCTGCTTTGTGGTCCATTCTTAATGTAAACATTAATATTTTTAATAATGCACCAGGCTAGAAGGTTCCTTGTACAATTTACAGCATTAGTTCTTTGATAATCTCTTTTCATATCCAAGCAAAAATTGGTATTGTAACTGAAATATCCCTATATTGAATCGGAAATCGAATTTGAATCGGGTTCTTGTGAATCAGAATCGAATCAATTCGGGAAATCAGTGGCCATTGCCCAGCCCTGTTTTTCAGAGGATAATACTTCACTAACCAGGCTCATTCTTGATTCATTGAGTCACTGTAAGAAATCACTTTCTTTGTGAGCGGAGAGGAGCCATGGTTTTTCAACACAGAAACATTCCCTTCCTACAGAATGTCATGCACCCCTTGTTGCTCAGTATAAAAAGGGCCTTTTAATGACAGTGAGCCCATTCATTTTTGCTTTCCTCTCCCTCTCCCTCTCCACCACAGCTAGTGTTTCACATCATTTACCCTTTTGCTATCAATGAGAACCAGTCTCCAAAAACTGTGAGGATGTGTTTAGTGTTTGTGAGGGGAAAGCTCCACAGTGAGGCATTTATCTTCCCTCTCCGAGTCTCCCTTCTCTGCTTTAGAACTCCTCAGGGGTACTGTGTGTGGGAGGTGGAAGCCAACATTACATTATGTTTATAAAGGGAGACTAAAGAGAATTAGCTAAAATACTTTGTGTTTAATGCTGTGACTTTTTTGTCATCTTTGGAAAGTTGGGTTTTAGATTTTAGTGAACGTGAATAAGTCTCTCCCAAAGCTACACCAGAAACGGGAAGAAGGTGAACTAGCGGTCGCCGGTCACGTTCACTGTTGAGCGAGAGCATCTTCCAAGGTTTTGTTGCTTGATGATGACAGCAGAGTCGCATACGGATTCTCTTCCCCCCTTAACCTTTGCAGGGAAAAAGTGACGCAATGTTCCTGTTCGCAAATATTGAGTTGTCCCAAGATGGTCTGTAAAAGCAGATTTTTTTTGCTGGGGTGGACATACACTTTGAAGTTACTCACAACCCTCCTTCCCAAGCCTTAAAGAATTATACTTTTCTACACAAACCCTCTCGACACAGAGGAGTTTGTAATAAATCGCCTTGGCGATTGGAGCTTTTCTTTTCCTTTGACCTCGACCGGGAATCCATCTGTCTCGCTTCATTGAAATGTTCATGATAAATTCGTTAACCACAAGTACTCCTTTGGATGTGATTATACTCCAAGCTACTTCATCTCCTGGATATTAGTTTATACGCTGAAACGAATGTACAGTAGTTAACCCGTCCACTACCACACTGGGACCATGTTGGAAACAAGTCGACAGACTTTCACATGTTATCCTTGTACCACTTGTTTTTATACTTTTGTATAAATTGTATGTACTAAATAAAAATCAAATCAAATCATCAATCATCACACTATCGAAGGTTAACCCTTTCACTACCACACTACAGACGGTTAACCCTTTGTCGTGTGGCAGTGAAAGGGTTAACCTTTTGTCATGTCACAGTGAAAGGGTTAACCATTTGGTAGTGTGGTAGTGAAAGGGTTAAGGATACATCTTGAGTTGGCAATGTGTAATCGGTTTCAGTAATCACCCATATTGAGCTATAAAGAGCCAAAACGTTTAAGACATGCATTGATTATGAAGATGGAGACTTAAGGGGCTCTGTGCTATCCTTCAAGTCTCAGCCCTCTTCCAGCCAAGCTAAGAAGAATGTGTGCTCTCTCTCTCTCTCTCTCTCTCTCTCTCTCTCTCTCTCTCTCTCTCTCTCTCGCTCTCTCTCACTCTCTCTCTCTCGCTCTCTCTCACTCTCTCGCTCTCTCTCACTCTCTCGCTCTCTCTCTCTCACTCTCTCTCTCTCTATCTCTCTCGCTCTCTCTCTCTCACTCTCTCTCTCTCTCTCCCCAGTCCCCCCTCTCTCTCCCCCCTCTCTCCCTCTCTGCTGGCAGAGTGAACGGTCTCTGCCCTCCACTGAGCCTGGCAAAGCAGGGAGGGTTTGATGGAGTGAACAGAGAACGATAGAGGCAATCTGCAGCTGCCACACGATGGCCTCAGGACAGTGTGTCTGTCCAATTGACCAAATCTCAAACATTGCCCTCCTTTTCTTGATCCTCCAATCACTTGGGAGGATCAAGAAAAGGGGGGCGGGTTTTGAGATGGGTCCATTGTGCCACTATCTATCATCCCGCCCCAACCCCACCCTCATATATGAAGCTACCCTCTATGACTAACAGCATTTGGCTACAGTATGCTTCAGACAAAGAGAGCTCTGTTATTAAAGTCTTTGTCTCCATTTTTTCACTTTTGACCGCGTTTGTTTTCCTGCAGCTCTCTCTCTCTCTCTCTCTCTCTCTCTCTCTCTCTCTCTCTCCCTCCCTCCCTCCCTCCCTCCCTCCCTCCCTCCCTCCCTCCCTCTCTCTCTCTCTCTCTCTCTCTCTCTCTCTCTCTCTCTCTCTCTCTCTCTCTCTCTCTCTCTCTCTCTCTCTCTCTCTCTCTCTCTCTCTCTCTCTCTCTCTCTCTCTCTCTCTCTCTCTCTCTCTCTCAGAGCTTCACAGAGTCGTTTCTTTCCTTCATGTGTTGCTGGCCGCTGGCATCCATACTGATGTCATTGACTGTAGTGAAGTCATGGTAAAAAAAATATTAAAAAAAGAGAGGTGGGTGACTTGCTCTCTCTGAAGAGGAGTGAGTTCATCGTTATGCTCCATCTGGGTTTTATTCTCAAAGTGGGACAGACGGGCCGGACGGCAGGGAGACGGAGGAGATTGAACGTGGGGGCAGCGCTGAATGAGAGATGTTCCCCGGGTCCCACTCCTGATATTAGTCATCATGATGGAAAAACCTCAACATATGACATCCTCTCCCCTCTCTCTCTCTCTTTCTCTCTCCGTCTCTCTCTCTCCCTAGTACCGATAGCTTCAATGTCACGATCAGTAAATCGGGAGTGGTTGAGAGGTTGGCGGTTGTCGAAATTGGTAGTTTTGATTTGTATACTGTGTATATATACAACAACAACAACAACAACAACAAGCCATGTAAAAGGAAGCCTTCTCAATCATACAGCTTTGGTATTTATATTGTTCCTGCTCTGCTCGAGCACCGACCTACATTCGGTCCCATGTCCCCTGTAATAAGAATGAGACAAATGGTCGTAGATACGCATGTACCCAATACCTACTTTATATTACATGTGAGTTGGCTATGAAAAGCATTGTACAGTATGTCTTTCTTTGTCTGTGTCTGTGCCTAGAGCATTATGAATACTGCCAACACAACAGGTTTGGTGTTCAAGTCCTCCATGTGACGATGCATAATTTACGAGTGCATGCCCTCATTCTGTCAGCAATGGGGGATCGTCGTCCAGACGGTGATTATAGATCTTTAACCCTTTCACTACCACACTACCAAAGGGTTAACCCTTTCACTGCGACAATACAGAAGGTTAACCCCCTTTCACCGCCACACGACAAAGGGTCAACCCTTTCACAACCACACTACAGAAGGTTAACCCTTTCACTACCACACTACAGACGGTCAACCGTCTGTTGTGTGGTAGTGAATGTTTAACCTTCTGTAGTGGTAGTAGTGAAAGGGTTATGGGAATGCAGAATCGTGGCAAAGTGGAAGCTTTTTTCACTGGGAAGTCCAGCCCAAGGCACGAGGACCTGAGCCGATGGGGGGGAGCCATGTGAAGTGGACCGCCTTAGCTTCCTCAACTCAACCCAGCAGCTCGCTGTACAGTACCTCAGGAGTTCTGACTGAAAGCCATGCCATACTGTCTCCATTTTCTAGAGCCATTATAACATTTTGTCCTGGAGCAATTGAATGAAATTGTTATAATTGTCAGACGACTCCTCCATCGTAAGCTACATCACCGACGATGATGAGGAGGAGTACAGAGCCCTGGTGGAGAGCTTCGTGGGGTGGAGCGACAGCAACCACCTCCAACTCAACACCAGTAAGACCAAGGAGCTGGTGGTGGACTTCCGGAGGGGCAAGAAGAGGCCCCCCCCGATTCCCATCTCCATCCGAGGGGTGGATGTGGAGATGGTGGACTCATACAAGTTCCTTGGGGTACACCTGAACAATAAACTGGACTGGTCGGACAACACAGAGGCCCTCTACAGGAAGGGACAGAGCAGGCTGTTCTTCCTGAGGAGACTCAGGTCCTTCAATGTGTGCAACAAACTGCTGCAGTCTTTTTACCAGTCTGTTGTGGCCAGCATCCTCTTCTATGCTGTGGCATGCTGGGGAGGCTACATCAACTCAAGGGACACCAACAAGCTCAACAAGCTGGTGAGGAAGGCTAGCTCCGTGGTGGGAGTCGAGCTACCTAGACTTGAGGTGATGGTAGAGAGGGGGATGATAAGGAAGCTGGATGCCATCATGAAGAACCCCTACCACCCCCTCTACGACGAGCTAGTCAAGATGAGAAGCTCGTTCAGCCACAGACTCATCCCCCCCCGACACTCAACTAACCGCCTCGGACAGTCCTTCATACCAGCGGCCATCAGGCTCCACAACAGTGGGCAGCGACTAGCAGCCTCCAGGCCCCACAACAGGGGGCAGCGACAGCGACTGCTACCAGACATTGACCTGGGACTTATAGGAACCCAAGGGGGACAAAGTAGACTACCCTGGTACTTTGATTAATGTATACTCAGTAGATAGTAAATTATTATAACACTACCTCTTGCATACTGCACCTCATGTGACACTGTGAATAATGTGAATATTCCTCAGCTAGTCAGATAGTAAATTATATTGACCATATTGATCAAATTGTTTACACTGCCTGTGTTGTCTTTTACTACCTGTATACTGTGTTGTTTTACTACCTGTATCCCCCCTCCCCCCCATGCTGCTATGATGCCTGAATTTCCCCAAGGGGATCAATAAAGGAATATCTTATCTTAATAAAAAAAACGAGAGCATTGTGTTTTCTTGCTATATTTAGTTGTAGCAACAACAACAACTACAACAACAACATCAGCATCAGTCCGTGGCACATGGTTAGAATGTTCCAATCCTGTTCTTTAATGTGCCAGTCCCTCGCTTCTCTCTTCCTCAACCCACGGTGGCGCGGCGCTCTGAGAATGCTAAGCGTGCATTGCGCCCCAGAGAGCCGGCGCCCCGGCCAGGCTTGGCAGCCACAGCGGCACACATTTGCCAGTTCGTTCAATGAGGTGATAGTCTCCACAAAGTGCCCGTCATTGGCACAGAACTGAGAGAACTCACAGGGGTATAGGATTTCCATTCCAAATCAGGCCAAGCTGTTTTGTCTGTGGGGTTGTTTGTGTATTTGTTTACGCAGGCCTGTGTGTCACTGTGTCAGTGTTTCTCAAGTGTGTGTGTGTACGTGTGTGTACGTGTGTTTGTTTGTGTGTGTGTACGTGTGTTTGTTTGTGTGTGTTTGTGTGTGTTTTCCGGGGGTGTTAGGCTGCTCTATCTTTGAACCCAGGCCGTCTGTCGATGCGTCCCGTGTGTGGTTTGATGATTGTGTGTGTGTGTGTGTGTGTGTGTGTGTGTGTGTGTGTGTGTGTGTGTGTGTGTGTGTGTGTGTGTGTGTGTGTGTGTGTGTGTGTGTGTGTGTGTGTGTGTGTGTGTGTGTGTGTGTGTGTGTGTGTGTGTGTGTGTGTGTGTGTGTGTGTGTGTGTGTGTGTGTCACACAGACACAGCGCTCTCTTTGTGTCTGTCCGTGCGCGGGGCTGCTTTGTGCCTGAATGTTCCACGTGCCGGGGCACCATTGTCATCGCGCGGAAACAGGCCTGCTGTGTCTGTGTGGCTGTTTGCTGATGAATCTGAAAAAAATAAAAAAAACAATGCAAGCTTTTCAGTGCGGCATCAGTAAATGCTCTTCATAATTTGAGAGAGGTCTGGATAAAGGTCTGCGGGGCTCACAGCAGCCAGGCCCAGCACACATTGATGCCTTGTTGAAATGCCACAGCAGCACTGAATGACCACAGGCCGTGCCGGGCCAGTTGCTTTGTCATCCCAGCAACCTATTTATAGTAGTGTGTGCACTGTTGAGTTACCAGCAACATAGACCTTCTCCACAATACATGGATCTAAATGACGTACCGGTACTTTATATGGTAGTCATTAACATGTATATGTGTTATTTATTACCCATTCATACAGTTAAAAAGATAAGATAAGATACCATATTCCTTTATTGATCCCCTTGGGGAAATGTGGGTGTCATACAGTGATAGCATGGGGGAGGGGGGGTCCGAGGTATAGGTATGGGCAGGTTAATAGTAGAAAGACATAAATATAAGCAATACAATTTGATCTGAATATAAAAATATGACAAAAATAAACAGTGTAAACAAAGGTGCAGATGGGGGTTTGTATGCCCTATCGGTTATATTATACGTTACAATAAGTATGGGCAATACAAAATTGGAATCTGAAAATATACTATGAGTAAAAGTAAACAGTATACACAAGGTACTCTTACTGGCATGATATATCATACATTGTAGTCTGTGCCGGTTTTGGCGGTTCTGTAAACTATGTTGAATTATCTTTTATTTATTATTAATTGACCAAATTCCGGATATAATGATAGTGCGTGATGCTGTGTTGAACATGCATTTTGGAGTTCAGCTGTAAATGGTTAAATGCTGCATTACTGTTAAGACATTGGAGCAAAATGTACATTTGTTTTGAATTACATTAGGACCTGAAATACGCAGGTCTTAGCGAGTCTCTGTGTATTTAATCCACAATTTATATACTTAAAAAATAAAGATTATGAATTAGGAGGTTGTTGAGATACTGGAAGCAGTAATTGTTAGTATTTGGAAGCTAAAAATAGAAATCCTGTAGCAGCTTCAATTTGAATACTTTGACAAGTTCACTATATACAGTGCTATACAAGGACTAATGGTTTTCAGAGAAATGATGGTCCCCATATTGGATATCATTAGCATCACTACTATGCTATGTAACAATTCAAATAAGTCTTTGTCAACATTAATTATAACAAATACTCTTTGGAGAGAGTGAAATAACTTCTCTTTCATGATGTTGTTCAGATGGCTTTTTTGTAATACTTTCTTAACTTTCTCTTTTAAGAGACTATTGTCTCTGGGCTTCAGAATCTATGAACTGAAGATTCCCCTCATTAGTGCATGAAAAACAACAACAACAATGCATTTCTTCTACTTACAAGTATGGTCCGCCCAGGACCACCTTTGCTCTAAGGACCTAAACACCTGCACCTTGGCTGAACATGTGTTTTTTTCTTTTCATCTGTATTGCAGGTGTCCAGGCAGCCAAGAAGTCTGGGATCCCAGCCCCCAGAGAGATCGCCCCCACCATGTCCAGAGACCGCACCTCTCTGAGGGACCAGCTGAGGAGCTCCACCAGTAAGAAGATGGTTCCTCCGAGCGCCAGCACCTCCAGCACCTCCAACCTTCCCAAGCAGCACCGCTCCTCAGCCAAGGCCCGAGGAGGAGATGCAGAGGGCCTGGTGGACAAAGGCCTTCTGGAGGGCCACGTCAAAGAGCTGCTGGCCGAGGCCAAGGCCAAGGACTCGGAAATCACCAGGCTGAGGATGGAGGTGCAGCGCTGCAAGGGGAAAGCCTCCCCGGCCTCCCACTCCCCTTCACCCGGTACCCTTTCACCGCAGGAGGCCAGCCCCGAGCGGGGGCCGGGTCAGGCGACGACAGAGGCCCTGGTGCTGGTCGGGGAGCTGAGGGAGAAGAACGGGAAGTTCCAGAGAGAGCTGGCGGCCCTCCGGGAGGAGAACCAGGCGTTGAAGGAGAAGCTGCTCCTCCTGGAGGCCTCTCCTCTGTCCAGCACCAACACCAGCAGCCCCTCCAAGCACTCGGTCAACGGCCTGCCCTCGGAGGCTCTAGAGCGAGACGCTTCTCCTTTATCCGGCGACCCGCTGAGAGCCTCCGTGTCCTCCAGCACCGTGTTCTCCCCGTCGCCCGACTCCTCGGAGTTCGAGAAGATCCCGTCGCAGTCGGACTCCGTCGGCAGCAGCGTCTGCGGTGAGGCGGTGGCGGCGGCCGGGGGGGATAACATCTCAGGCAGGCGGAACGCCTCCGTGGAGAGTCTGACGGAGCAGATCCAGAAGATGGAGGAGAGCCACCACAGCACGTCCGAGGAGCTCCAGGCCACGCTGCAGGAGCTGGCCGACCAGCAGCAGGTGGTGCAGGAGCTGACGGCGGAGAACGAGCGTCTGGTCCAGGCGAGGCGCCTCCTGCAGACCTCCCTCCAGCAGCAGCGCGAGCGCCTGGAGCTGGCGGCCCAGAAGAACGAGTCGCTGGCGGGCCGGCTCCAGGAGCAGGCCCAAGCCCAGGCCCAGAGGGAGGAGGAGCTGGGCGGCCAGGGGCCCCGTCTGGCCGAGCTGGAGCAGAGGCACGGCGAGCTGGTGGAGAGCTCGCGCTTCGAGCGGGAGAAGCTGGTGGACATTCAGCAGCAGCTGACCGGCAGCCTGCGGGCTCTGGAGCAGGAGAACCAGGAGGCCCAGGCGCAGGCGCGTCGTCTCGAAGAGGACCGGGACGGCCTGCAGGCCCGGCTGGACGGGGAGCTGGAGGCCAGAGGCCAGGCGGCCCGGTCAGAGGAGGAGCAGAGGGCCGCGGCGGAGCGCCTGAGGGTGGAGAGCGGCAGGCTGAAGGCCCAGGTGGACATCGAGAGGCAGAAGGTGGCCGAGCTGAAGGCCATGCAGCAGAGTGCCGGTGACAGCACGGAGCTGCAAGGCCTGCTCAAGATGGCCCACGCCGAGAGGGACCGGCTGGAGGTGGAGCTCTCTGAGCTGAGGCAGGAGCTGGTTCAGACGCAGGCTGAGACGGAGCATCGCCGAGTCACCATCTCCAAGGTGGGTGGGATGCAAGGCTACAGGCTGTCAGATGTAAATCTGTTCTATGGTTCTATCCTGACTAACATGTATTGGTCACCATAGTCTCCTTTCCCTCCCACCCCTCGGCTTGGCTGCATTAAGTCTTTATTAACTGTCAGGGGAACATTTGTGCTATTTAAAAAAAAAGAATACTGATATTTGGGAGTTGTATTCTGAGCTATTGGGGAGGTATTTGGATGAGTGTTGGGAGACAAAATGCAGATGCCCTGTGTCCTAAAGACACAAACAGACATATGGATCTGATTAAGGACACAGCTTTCTCCGTTTGTCAAGACGGAGTCACTTCCAGCTCGCTCCACTCCGTTGCCTCCATTGGTTTTGAACTCTTGGCTTTTAGCGGTGTGAGTCATACTTAAAAGACAATGCAGTCCGATAGCTTTAGTTATGCAGCTGACAGATGCGCCAATTGTGCTTGTTTGTGCTTTTATTAAGTCCAAAGAACAAGTCTCATTTGCATTTACTGCAAATAATGCATGAGGAAAATTACATTTAAATTCAGACACAGTACTTCCATCGCATTCTCTGGAGTCCCGTTGAAAGTGTACACTATAAGATTGTGAAATAGCTTGTCTTTCAAGTACTAATGGAAGTGTAAACATCACACTTCCCATCAATCAATCATATCATCACCAACCTTTATTGATCAATGAAGTTACAATATTTATCCTTATTCTTTTTTTTTTTTTTTTTTTTTTTTTACTTTGACCAGTCAGCTGGTTCTTTTTAGCGTTTATCGCTTTTTTCTGGTCAAGCATGACCGACAGAAACAGGTTGAATGGGATATAGATCGGGGGAAGACACTCTGAGAAAATACAGTCCGGGAGTCGAACTCGAGTCCCCCAGATCCGTGACGCAGCACGGTTGTCCCCGACACCGAAATAGCGCCGAGATACGCGGTGAGCTACTGGAGCTCCCCTATCCTTATTCTTCTTACATGTAGGCTATGCTGAAAACTCTATGTATTTTTAACACAGTTACTCAAGATAATCCACAGGCCTTGTTGTGAACAGTTTAATTTAAAAAAAAATTTACCAAAGCAAAGCCCCGTAATAGTTCTTAATGAAACTGTTCACAATGAGGTTTGTCGATTGTCTTGAGTAACTCTTTCATGATTTCTGGAAAGACATTGCTGCTGTTGAGTATTTCAAATGTATTTTTTGGCAAACACAATGCCATTCAGGTCCATTGTTTTGGAATGATGGTAGACATCTCCAAAAGTCATCAAATCACACAGCAACTATCTGGATAGATTATCAACCTTTTATTTAAACATTCTCTGAGAATCAATTGAAGGTGGCCCTCATTTACACTGATGCAGAGATTACGCAAACATACAAGATCGGCAAAATAATATGTTAAAATTAGTGGTGGGACTCTATAAAAAATTTGAATCTAATTAATTCGAGACTTTATAGTTAATTAATCAAATCACATTTTAATCGCATATAAATATCTGATGCGAAAAGCTAAAATTTTTAATTCAAATGAATTTTGGTATACAACATCCTGTATTAGCTACTACACAGACCAACAGATCAATGCAATTTTTAACAAAGTCCAACAATTTTAGGAATAATATATATATAGCGCAAAGGACCTTTTGTAAACTCAAGCACTTTCGAGGTAAAAGTAAAACGCAGTACTTTCAAGTACATTCCAGAACAGTTGACCATTGAAAAAAAAACTCTTGATTGATCTCAATTTCTATTTTTTTTATTTTATTTTTTTATGAACAAACCAGACTAAGAAAAAAAGTAATTTGCTAAAGTGAGAAAGGGGTATAAACAAAGGTATTACATTTGTGTTACTTTGCAAGAGATTCCATGAGTCTACTGCACTAAAACTAAAAGCAGTCTTTCCAAGATCAGTCCTGGCATGAGGTACTACTGTAGAAGACCCAGCCAGTCACTGGAGCCAGTCTAGAGAGCTAGAGCTGTCCCTGAAGCCTGTTTTTGGGCTTCGGACTTTGTTAGGGTTTTTCGAACGGACGTTTGAACCTTCGTAAATTTTTTTTTTTTTATTAAATCAACTTTCTTTCTTTTTTATCCACTTTTTCTCCCCATTTTCTATATATATTTTTTCTCCCATCCCAATTTCGTATATCCAATTCTTCCCTCCCCTGTCTTGAACGTTGCTAGACTATGCCTCCCACAGGTCGGTTGTAGTGAGGACGGAAGCCTTGCATCACGTGTCCCCTCCGGTACACGAGGAGGCAGCCTGTCGCATCTTTTCACCGCAGCAGCTTGAACTCTCAGTGGCGAGGGGTAACGCGTGGGAGGCTCACACTGCCCCCGCTACTTCCTGCTTCCGTCGCACCGGCATCACCAAACCGACCTGTAGGAGTCGCTGTCCACAACGTCAAATCCCCACCCACCGGCTTTCCCACCCTCTAACACTGCCAATTGTGTTAGTATGAACGACCGGCCAGCCGGTAGCAACGCCGAGAGCTGGGCTCGAACCCAGCGTCTCCTGCGTTAGAGGCGAGCGCCTTGCCCACTGCGCCAATCAGCCGCCCTTAAATCAACTTTCTTTACTGAATATAACTCATCAGTTTCGTCAACATAAATAATCCAATAAGGGCACCGTTGGTACGAAAGTGATGGTGACGTCTTGATGGAGCGCCAAGCGGATGCAGATAGGCTACATCATTTATGATAAATGTTTTATTTACATTTTTATGACGAGTCATATACTATAATAGTATAATACTATAATATTAGTGTAGCCTAATCTTTATCTGCAACTGTGAAGAAAAACCCCATTGGTTTAAACGGAATGAATAGACACATAAAAAAAAAATATATAAAAAAAACAGTCCTGACATGAGGTACTACTGTAGAACAACCAGCCAGTCACTGGAGTGAGTTAAAAGTGGACCAGGGTTCCAATGTAACATAGATGTAATATATGATGGTCATTTTCTGACCAGGGCTTTATAGATATACAGATACCACTAATGATTGAGAAGACCAACCAACCGTATCATAGAGAGTACAGTGGTGAGTATTGTAGCTATTGTAGTGTCGAGGCAGCAGCATGTCTGTAAATTACCCCATAATCCAGAATTTATAGGAAGGTCGATTCAACGATCCTCTTCCTACAAAACCAAAAAAAAAAGCTGGTTTTATTTCTGTATAAAAAAAGATAATTTGCCAACAAGGTTCCTGACATGGTATTTAAAATGTGTTATCGAGCCAGATGCCAAGATACTTGTATTCTGTAACCCTTTCAGTGTTCAGGGGTTTCAGATATACCGGCACGCACTCTTTGGTGTGAGTAGTGGCCTAAGAGCCACATGCACACACACTTTTACACAAGACGCTTTTTGTAGAAATTTACTATTTTATTTGATCTTACCTCATTTTGATATTTTATTGTATTCATCGTACTACTACTACTTGGACACACACACACACCCTGCACTGCACCTTATTATGCACATACACCACACGCAAGACACTTTCTGTAAATAATTGACTATTCGATCTATATTTTATT
This sequence comes from Notolepis coatsorum, assembly GCF_963971535.1. Taxonomy (NCBI): domain Eukaryota; kingdom Metazoa; phylum Chordata; class Actinopteri; order Aulopiformes; family Paralepididae; genus Notolepis; species Notolepis coatsorum. The sequence goes on from NC_140172.1 coordinate 27,751,802, forward strand.
TTGATGCTACTACTATGCTGCTACTACTACTACCTATTGTTACCATTCTTGTACTGATTGAAACTGAACCTAAGCAAAACAGAATTGCTCCACCTGCCGGCCAAATCCTCCCCCCTGCACCTTATTATGCACATACACCACACGCAAGACACTTTCTGTAAATAATTGACTATTCGATCTATATTTTATTTTGATGCTACTACGATGCTACTACTACTACTACCTATTGTTACCATTCTTGTACTGATTGAAACTGAACCTAAGCAAAACAGAATTGCTCCACCTGCCGGCCAAATCCTCCCCCCTAACCGACCTTTCAATCACAGTCGAGAATGCAGCTGTGACTGCGTCCCCGACCGCCAAGAACCTTGGTGTTGTCCTCGACGACCAGTTGAACTTCTCTGCTCACATCGCAGCGACGACCAGAACCTGCCGATTCCTCCTGAGCAACGTCAGAAGGATACGCCCCTTCCTGACAAAAGAAGCCACCCAACTCCTCGTCCAATCAACAGTCATCTCCCGCCTCGACTACTGCAATGCACTGCTCGCTGGCCTCCCGGGCCCCGGCCACTGCCACTAAGCCTCTTCAACTCATTCAGAACGCAGCGGCCCGCCTGATCTCAAACCTACCGAAGTCGGCCCATGTCACCCCACTTCTTAGGGACCTGCACTGGCTCCCCATTGCTGCACGAATCCGCTTCAAGGCCCTCGACCTAGCATACCGTGCGGCAAAGGGAACCGCTCCCGCCTACCTCCGGTCAATGGTCTCTAACTACACACCCTCAAGACCCCTACGCTCTGCATCTTCTGGCCGCCTCAGACCTACTCCTATCCAAGCTCCGGGAGGGTCATCAAAGAGAAGTCGCCTATTCTCAGTCCTTGCCCCACAATGGTGGAATGAACTACCCACCCCAGTTAGGACAGCCGAATCACGTCCAATCTTTCGCCGTCGACTAAAGACGCACTTCTTCAACCATTATCTGAATTTAAAAAAAAAAAAAAAAAAAAAAATCTAACCCTAACTAACCGTACTGTCATGCACTTGTCCTAATAAACTAACCTACACTGTAGCACTCAACACTTTGATGAACATTGTTGCTCAGCTGATAGAGTTGTGCCCTTCCTGATGGCTTGTCGTACAGAACTTGTAAGTCGCTTTGGATAAAAGCGTCAGCTAAATGACTAAATGTAAATGTAAATGTAAATGATTGATGTTTCTTAATTGTGCACGGTTGAGTCTGAGCTCGAAACACAAGCATTTCATTACCTGCGATGCCCGCTGTGTTGTTGTGTATTTCACAAATAAAGAACTTGAACCTGGTGAAGCTCAAGTGCAGAACTTTGTTCTCTGGTGATAGCGATACAAAGATAACAATATTTGTCCAACACTAAATGCTAAAATGACTGGGAGTCATAGGGGCAACCGCAATGCATTTCATTATTCTTTGTCAAATCACCTTAAACCACCACCAATAGCTTGTGCTACCGTATGGTAAAAGAAGATTTAGCAAAAAATGTGCAGCATGTTGCAGTGGTTGAGACGCAAACCATGCAGTCTAGTTTCACCTGTTGTCTGACTTCAATCAGGCCCAAGAATGATCTTAGGAGTACATGACAAAACAGGACTGATATTAATAGTACATGACAAAACAGGAATGATCTTAATAGTACATGACAAAACAGGAATGATATTAATAGTACATGACAAAACAGGAATAATCTTAATAGTACATGACTGCGACAAGTATTTTCTGCTGGTATTGGACATTCCTCACCACCATAGCTCGTGTTAATTTCTTTCCCATGCGTGTAGTAGAGCATTAACAGTGGGTTTCCCCTTCAGCACACAAAACTACCACAGGACCGTGGCTGTGTGGGTTTTCGGTGGGTCACGTTTGCGGTATTATAGCGGTACAATACGGAGCTGGGGTGTGTCTGCTCTGGAGCTCTATGATGTCATCGATGTTGCACGATGGCACAGGGTGCCCATCAACATGTGACCCCCTGACTCAGGCTGCTGGCATCCTCCACTAGGGTGTGAGAGAGAGGCTCGTAACTTAACACGCACTCACATCGTCAACTGTTCCCCCCGGGTCATAGGGTGTTAGTTGTTGTTGGACCATCCTACGTCATTTACTTATTTTTAGGGGATTTTGGTCGTTTTTCACTACCGATACTGATTCAGAATAAATGAAATATAAAAATGATCAGTATTGGCCAATTACCAATCCAATCCATCACTTTAACCCTTTCACTGACACACAGTGACAAAGGGTTAACCTTTCACAACCACACTACAGAAGGTTAACCCTTTCACTACCACACTACAGACGGTTATATTAACCGAGGTTAACCTTCTGTAGTGTGGTAGTGAAAGGGTTAACGTGCTGTATTAAATATGCAACTAATCAAGTCACTTTACTTTGATTATGTTATCTTACACGTTTCTGGGTATCAGATTTCAGTGTTGGGGAAATTCTCCGATATCGACCCTATTTTTGCCTGAATACGAACCGATATCCAATACCGGTGTCGGTGTATATCACTGGATGTAACTGTAGCATGAAACACCTCTGTAGACGGGCCTGTATGGACACACGCATCACTGACATACTGTTTTTATTAATTGAATTCCTCTTATTTACAACACGGCAGAATGTGTCACAGAACCTGTGCTAATGATGACATCACTTTCTCAGACTAGAGGATGTTGTTGTTTTATAACCATCCTATTACCTTAAAGGGAAATAACTGCATTTTTTTAATTAATATTCCATGGGGTAGTGCAATATTTAGGAAAGAAATCTGCAATGTTTAGAAGCCACTCGAACAGCAGAGGAATCGTGTCATGCAGCTCAGAGAGCAAATTAATGGAGTGCAGAATTACGGCAACATTGAAACATGAATACTTATTCCTTAACAGGCTGAGTATCGTTTCTGAAAGAGGGAAATGGTTATATAAGCATTAATACATTATAAACTCATTTCTGAGTTTGGTTTGTTTCCCACAGCTTTTGGCAGGATTCCATCCCACAGCCGCAGGAGGGGGGGGGGGGGGTCTTGACCTCTACACCATCTCTGAACACAGACTAGAGAGGAGTTCTTTTAGGTGTTGTTATAAGCACATAAGAAGTATTTTAATATGAGACATATATATACACACACACACACACACACACACACACACACACACACACACACACACACACACACACACACACACACACACACAAACACACACACCACGGCAGTGTGGCTACATGAGTAGAGCTCCGGACTCATGATCGGAACATCACCGGTTTGAGCCCCAGTCAAGGCCGTCAGAAAGTGGTGTTGTTGTCCAGCAGGGGGCACTCTGTTGTCTGGACTTGTTAGTAACAATGCCCCTGTTACAGTGATAGGGACACTGTACAGATGCGGGTGCCGTCTTTTGGATGAGACGCTAAACCGAGGTCCTGACTGAATTCGGTCGTTAAAGAACCCAGGACGCCTATCGTAAAGAGTAGAGGGCTCCCCGATGTTCCTGGACAAATTCCCAATCAGGTCTCTGACATCAAGGCCACCTAATCATCCCTTGGCTTAATATCAATCCCTGTCTCCTGAGCCGTTCAGCCATTGTGTAGTGTAATGTGTGCCTGGTGCCAGTGTATGGCAGCCATTGAGCCTGCGTAGCCCAAGGTTGGGTGCTACCAGTGGTGATGAAGGAGGCAATTTCCACCCTACATTGTGGGGAGCGCTTTGAGTGTCTAGAAAAGTGCTATATAAATGTAATGTTCATTCATTCATTCACTCACACATACTCACTCACGCATCTTCTGGCCGCCTCAGACCCACTCCTATCCGATCTCCGGGAGGGTCATCAAGGAGAAGCCGGCTTTTCTCTGTCCTTGCCCCACAATGGTGGAATGAACTACCCACCCCAGTTAGGACAGCCGAAACCCGTCCAATCTTTTGCCGTCGACTAAAGACGCACTTCTTCAACCATTATCTGAAATACCATTAAAAAAAATTATTAAAGAAAAAAAATATATATATTTTTTTGTATCTAACCCTAACTAACCTTACTGTCATGCACTTGTCCTAATAAACTAACCTGCACTGTAGCACTCAACACTTTGATGAACATTGTTACTCAGCTGATAGAGTTGTGCCCTTCCTGATGACTTGTCGTACAGAACTTGTAAGTGGTTTTGGATAAAAGCGTCGGCTAAATGACTAAATGTAAAACATCCACACAGGCGGAGAGCCGGTGCCAGCAGGTCCAGGAGCGTGCGGAGAGGAGGGAACAGGAGCTGAGCAGCAGGGTGGGCGTCCTGGAGGAGGTGGTTGTCCAGGCTGAGAGCCAGGAGAGGGAGCTGAAGGAGACCATCTTTGAGCTGGAGGACCAGGTGGAGCAGCAGGCGGCCGTCCATCTCCACACCAACCAGACCGTCCTGGACATGGACAGTATGTATCAAGGACCTCTCCCGTGTTACTGTACACGGTAGCCTTAATAGTGGGGCAGCTAGGGGCGCTCAAGTAGCACACCGCGTACTGCGCTGCGTCGCAACACGGCCGTCCCGGGTTCCACTCCCGGACCCGGCGACCTTTGCCGAATGTCTTCCCCTGTTCTATCTCCCATTCTTCCTCTCTCTCTCTCTCTCTACCGGACTGCCCGGTAGTAAGAAAAAAAACATAATAAAAAATTAATAAAAATAGTGGGGCAGCTTAACCCTTTCACTACCACACTACACTACTTCACGTGAAAGGGTTAACCTTCTGTATTGTTGCCGTGAAAGGGTTAACCATTTGGTAGTGTGGTAGTGAAAGGGATAAAATGTTGCACTTTGTGATAAAAGCGTTAAATTTGGTACATAATATGTAGCTTGCTTCATATATTTTGAAGAAATCTGGATATTTGGGCCACTGCTAATTTGCCCCCTAGCCCTAGTGGCCATGGCAAGCATCAATGTTATTAGATCGCTTGTAGGGGGGCTGTGGCACCCCTAAATTTAATACCAGCCATTATGAGAAGACAGAGGAGAATGTTACCTTTCCAGATGTGGCCGGTGTGATCTTGTCTGCGTTGTGTTTTAGTCGATTCGACCCCTGTTAAGGGATCGCCCTGAGTGGGAGTTGAACCCCGGACGCCCGCGTCGCGGGCGGCATCACAGACCACTAAGCAAGAAGTGAATTCACTGCTTGCTTCCGGGTCTGGATGCCTCTGGGGAGTGAGTTTACTTGCAGTACCGCTTACCATCCACAGCCACGTCACTACTTGTGCCCGTGACTGTGGATATACTGCGGTACCTCCGTTACACAGAGATAACAATATTATTTTTGTAGTCCAAATAGAACCAGAGATATGCCATTTTACATATCGAATGTCACCAATGGGAAAAAAACAGTTCCCAGTCAATGTTGAGACGTTATTCACATTTCAAAACAATAATAGCAATAGCAAGCTATTCAAATACAACACAAAGTTACATTTAGAGGCGGCGCAGAGGCTCAGAGAGTCCATGTGAACATGTGAACGGAGCGAGATGGCCAAACAGCGTTTGCTCAAATGGAAAATGTTTCAACTTGAGTGAGAAATTCGCCTGGCGTGTTGGAGCAGATGTGGCCATATCTCATATATATATATATAAATATATTAAATGGACCCCGATGAATGCTCTGTAGCCTACAGACACTGAATGGGTCACATTTGGAAACGGCCCCGTGTTTGTATGTCAACGATGCTGCCGCTGAGACCAGCACTATCGGCACGTCTTCAACGGTCAAACTGTCCTGCATCCGAGTCTTCTTTTAAAGATCAGATGACAATGTTTACTGTCTTCTCACCAACAGACACACTCCGGAAGCCTGAACACGTCTATTCGAATACCAACCGGTTCATGCTTCCGCGTTCGCGTTTTGCTAATCTGATTGGCCACTGCCGTTTCTGGTGCGATCTGATTGGCCACTGACGTTTCTGGTCATGTGACATGTGCGCCCAATCGCGTGACGCGCCCATTTCCGCCTCGACCAGCAGCAAACTACCTAACGCCTAGTTTATCACTGGTTAAACTTAGGCGACTCTTTCGAAGTTGGTTAAGGTTAGAGTTTGGAATCAGGGCTGGTGTTCTATCGCCCTGCTCCAAGACAAACTCTAACCTTAACCAACTTCGAAAGAGTGCCTAAGCTTAACCGGTGAAAGAACTTGCCGTCACACGATTGGTGCGACCAGAAACATCAGTGGCCAATCAGAGCGCGAAACGCGAACGCGGAAGCATGAACTGGTTGGTATTCGAATAGACGCAGCCTGAACACGTGAAACGGTGTTCGTAAATGACCAAAAGTGTTCTCGGCTGAATGAAGAACGTCACTCATTCTTAAACTGAAAGCGCGTTCTCATACACCTGAATTTGCATACAGAAACGCCCCGCCAGCTCCTTGTAAGGAGGCTAAGCGTTGCACTTCGAGTTGTGCTGACCCTTGTGAGGACCAGGTCCATAACATAACATAAAACGTTTCACGTTATATAACGCGATAAGTTGGTATCACGTTATAACGTGAAACGTTTTATGTTAAAACAATAAGTTATCACGTTATAACCTGAAATGTTTTATGTTAAAACAATAAGTTATCACGTTATAACGTGAAACGTTTTATGTTAAAACAATAAGTTATCACGTTATAACTTATAACGGGATAGTGAAATTTTTTTCTGTTTCTGGCGTGGCAGCAATACGCTTCCGTATATCTGTAACTCGTCATCATTGTAAATGAGAACCTCAATTGATTTAGTATAAAGTATAATGAAGTAAATGAAGTATAAATTAAGATTTGATGAGGATAATAATGACTTGGATAATTGATTATAAATGTATGATGTTTCACCTTTGCATTACAGTTGAATAAGAAACATGTAGCCAAGCAGTAAAACCTCCATAAGAGAAACCATTCTTTGTGTCTGAGTCTGTTACCCTTTCCTGTGGGGTCCCCCAGGGCTCGGTACTTGGTCCGATTTTATTTTCACTATATTTGCTCCCATTAGGACACATTATTAACGCTTTTAAAGGCATCTCCTACCACCTTTATGCGGATGATATCCAGCTGTATTGCTCTTTTAACCCTGATTGCCCTGATGATTTTAATTCTAATTTTATTGTTTTAAATTAATGTCTGTCGGCCATTAAGGCCTGGTTAGCTAGCAACTTCCTCCAGCTAAATGAGGCCAAAACCGAGGTGCTCATCGTGGCCTCTGATGGCGTTGCATCTAGGGTGGCTGGTTGCCTTGGGCCCCTAGAAACTAATGTGAGCCCCAACCTCAGGAACCTTGGGGTAAACTTTGATCAGACTATGCACCTCGACACCCATATCAAGTCGGTGACCCGCACCTGTTTTTTCCATCTCAGGAATATTGCTAAACTCAGGTTGATGGTTTCCCACTCTGACCTAGAGTTGATCATCCATGCCTTTGTTTCTTCTCGTCTAGACTACTGCAATTCGGTTCTCACCTGCCTCAATAAATCATCCATAGACCGCCTCCAGTTCATCCAAAATACTGCTGCAAGACTGCTGACCAGATCAAGCAGAAGGTGTCACATTACTCCAGTTCTGGCCTCCTTGCACTGGCTTCCTATACATTTTAGAATTAATTTCAAAGTCCTAGTGCTCACTTTCAGAGCTCTGCACGGCCAGGCACCAGAATATTTAACTGACCTGCTGGAACCATATGTGCCCAGCAGGACCCTGAGGACAGCTGACCAGGATCTGTTGGTCATTCCACGCACCAGGCTGATCACCAAAGGTGACAGAGCCTTTCAGTCTGTAGCGCCTAGACTCTGGAATGCCCTTCCTCGTGGCCTAAGAGCTGTATCGTCTGTTGAAATTTAAAAAAATCAGCTAAAAACATTACTGTTTAAACAGGCCTTTGGGTAATGTTTGAGCTTCTCCTTCAGGTATAGAACATGTCTTTTGTTTTGTTTTGTTTATCTGTGATGCATTGTGTTTTGTTCTATCTTATCTCTTGAATGGTTTCTTGCTTTTTATTTAAATTTTATTTTATTTCTGCTGTATGTAAAGCACTTTGTGAGCTGTCTCTGTGAAAAGTGCTATATAAATAAACTTTACTTACTTACTTTAAGATTTGTTCATATATCTCAACCAGATACAAGCCCTGAAGCCTGTGTGATACAAGCCTCGTCGTGGCGGATAGCGTCAGTCCCCCTCTAGGCTTCGCATTGGACTCGATGGGGCTTAGAAAGCTGTTTCTCAGAGATATCCTTCCTGTCATTACAGATCAGGTGAAAAGGCTGGAGGAGCAGAAGGCTGACGTAGAGAGACAGCTGAAGATTCTCAACAAACAGAGGAGGGTAAGACTGAGCGTCTGGGGAAGACGACCCTCATTTAACCTACAGTGTGTGGTACAGCACTCGATTTGGCAGCAAGTAGTAATAATAATAATAATAATAATAACTTCCTTTTATATAGCGCCTTTCAGAAGACCCAAGGTCACTTTACATAGGATGGGGGGGGGGGGGGGGGGGGGTAATAAAAGTAGCAAACATAGTGGACAGACACAACATACAAAGTGAGAAATTAGGGGTTAAAGGCCAAGTTGAAGATGTGGGTTTTGAGGAGTTTTTTGAACGAGTCAGAGTTGGGGCGTTGCAGAGTTCTGCAGGGAGGGAGTTCCAGAGGGCAGTAGCACTACAGTACCAGTGGGGACAACTGAACCACAGGCTCACGTCCAGGCTGGTCGGTACATTTATTTGCCAACCATAGGATTAAGATGAATTACAAATATAGCAGTCACATTGTAATATGAGAAACCCATCCTTGGTTGTGTGAGGCTGCCTGGTTGTATTAGCTAGTTTAAGTTTAAGTTTAAGTTTATTTGGATCCCCATTAGCCACAGCAGTGCTGGGCTATTCTTCCTGGGGTCCATAACACATAAAATACAGTTACAGACGTATACACTCACAACATTTACATGTCATACAGACAATTAAAACAACAATAAAAACCCTTATACACTCATACCATTTACATGACATACAGACCATTAAAACAACAATAAAAACCCTTATACACTCACAACATTTACATGTCATACAGACAATTAAAACAACAATAAAAACCCTAATCAAATTCATAATACAAGATAAAAATATCAGACACATACATTTTCATTTACGTACACACTATCTATTAGGGAATGTCAATTTCTTTGGTTGAAAATGTTGTTTTACCACGATTTTGAAACGCATTTTCTATTCTCCTGCTTAACATGTCTGGGAAGAGAGTTCCATTCCTGCATACCACGGAACATGACAGTTCGCTTCATTGCATTCGACCTCACTTTTGGAAGTGTAAAACCTCGTGCAGAAGCATGTCTGGTGGAATGGTTGTGTCTGTCAAGACTTATTGATAAATTGTTATATAAAATTGAGGGGATCTTTGTAACAAGAATATTCCTAGTGAATACAAGGAGTGAGCAGAGTAATTTATGTTTGACAAGTAACCAAGTTAAACAACTGTGCATCGCTGCAACATTAGTTCTGTACTCACAGCGAAGCGCTATACGTGCTGCTTTGTTTTGTACCATTTGTAATTTTTTCAGTTTATTCGTTGTTACATTCGACCATACTGCAGGACAATAGTCAAGATTTGACAAAACCAGAGCTTGAATTACCTGTTTGATAGAATTTAGTGGTAACAAATGAGCACATCTTTTAACAACAGAAATCCCTCTTCCCATTTTCACTACTATATTGTTTATATGGTGTGACCATGACAATTTACTGTCTAATGTTACCCCTAGGAGTTTAGTCTCCTGGACTTGATTAATTACCACATCACTTATCAAAAGTTTCAAGACTGGGTTCGTTCTTAGAGTATGGTTTGAACCGAAAATGATGCTACTTGTCTTTGATATGTTTAGAACTAGTTTGTTATTCTTTATCCATTCCATCACTGATTGCAACTCTGCCTTTAGAACCGTATTTAATTCATTGGCTGTTGAGGCTGATGTGTAAATCGTTGAATCATCCGCATACATAGAAATATAGGACTTATTTAGGACAAGAGGCATGTCATTTGTAAATATGGTGTAGAGCAAAGGCCCAAGGCAACTTCCTTGGGGTACTCCACACCTTACCGTTTTAACTTCTGAGTAACTCCCATTAAAAAAAACTATTTGTTTCCGGTTTGCTAAATAAGTTTGCATCCAAGATAGTGCAGATGAGGAGAAACCGTAACATTCAAGTTTTTTAAGTAAGAATTTGTGATCTATGATGTCGAATGCTGCAGTAAAATCAAGCAAGACAGCTCCAACCATTTTCTTTTTATCTATCTCTTTCAGCCAATCATCCGTCATTTGGGTTAAAGCAGTCGCTGTTGAATGTCCTTCACGATATGCATGTTGAAAATCAGTGGTCAATGTGTTAAAAGAAAAGTAGCTTTTAATCTGTTCACTTACTATTCTTTCCATCAGTTTACTCAAAACTGGCAGTAAACTTATGGGACGACTATTAGATCCTGAGAATGGCAATTTCAAATGTTTTGGCAGTGGTATTACTTTGGCAGTTTTCCACTGTTGCGGATACAAACATTCACTAAAGGATTGATTTATAATATGACAGATAGCAGGGGCAATTAAATCAGGGACCAATTTCAGAAGTTTCCCGTCAAGACCGTCAACACCTGGTGGTTTGTTTTTAGTGGTACTTAACATATATTCTACATTACTTATAGTCACACTATCAAAATTAAATTGACAATTTTTATCTTTCATTATTTTATTCTTTATTAATAAATAAGATTTTTCATTATCTATTGTTTGCATATTATTTCTTAAATTATCTACTTTTCCAATAAAATAATTGTTAATATGATTAGCAATCTCAACTGGTTTGGTGAGGAATTTTCCTTCCGTTTCTAGAAAGGATGGGGTAGGTTTCTTATTCCTGCCCATTATTTCATTTAGAGTATTCCATAATAATTTACTGTCATTTTTTATATAATTAAACCTATTTTCATAATACAATTTCTTCTTCTTCTTATTACATTTTGTAACAACATTTCTTAATTTACAATATACCTCCCAGTCTGATTTATAACCTGATGTATTTGCTATTAATTTAGCTCGATTACGTTCTATCATATATTCTTTTAGTTCATCATCCAACCATGGTGTTCTGACGCTTCTGACTGTAAACTTTCTCAATGGTGCATGTTTGTCAACAAGTGGCATAAAAATGGTATCAAATTCCCATAGAGATTTTTCAGGATCTTTTTCCCTCAACACCTTTGACCAACATAGATTTTCAACATCCTTCACAAAGCTGTCTTGATTAAACATTTTATACGATCTTTTGTAAATTATTTTAGGTCCTAGTTTTGGCATTTTAGTCTTCCTCACAATAGCAATTAAGTTATGGTCGCTACAACCAACAGTTACAGATACCGCCTTGGAACATAGCTCCGCATTGTTAGTAAAAATGTGATCAATGCAGGTTGAGACCTGGTTACCATCCTTTTTCAAACATATCCTAGTTGGTTTGTTAATTACCTGTGATAGACCACATGCATTTGCTACAGTTAGAAGTCGTTTTTTCAATGGGCATTTCAATGAAAACCAATCGATGTTAAGGTCACCCATAAAATAAATCTCATTACTCAAATCACACACTTTGTTTCTTCTCGTCTAGACTACTGCAATTCGGTTCTCACCTGCCTCAATAAATCATCCATAGACCGCCTCCAGTTCATCCAAAATACTGCTGCAAGACTGCTGACCAGATCAAGCAGAAGGTGTCACATTACTCCAGTTCTGGCCTCCTTGCACTGGCTTCCTATACATTTTAGAATTAATTTCAAAGTCCTAGTGCTCACTTTCAGAGCTCTGCACGGCCAGGCACCAGAATATTTAACTGACCTGCTGGAACCATATGTGCCCAGCAGGACCCTGAGGACAGCTGACCAGGATCTGTTGGTCATTCCACGCAGTTAGCACTTAGCACGGTATTTTCCTTATTCAAAGATGATGAAACATGATGTGAATCACAATAAGATTTTACTAATCTGTTCCTACTAAGTGAATTTCATTAGAGGCTCCAGTGTACTAGTTGTTGACAGATTCGGCATCTTGTTTGGATCCCCATTAGTAGAGGATTCATTACAGTACGGTATTACCCCAGATGGGAAACTTGGATTGCAGTCAGCAGTTCAGGTAAAAATAACACAATATGAATAAAATATAATAGGCATACAATGTACAGTACACAAAACAAATAACAATATGCAGTACACAAAACACAACAAATAGCCATGTATTGTACAGTACACAAAACATGACAAATAGCCATGTACAGTACACAAAACATGACAAATAGCCATGTACAGTGCACAAAACATGACAAATAGCCATGTACAGTACACAAAACATGACAAATAACAATGTACAGTGCACAAAACACAACAAATAACAATGTACAGTACACAAAACACAACAAATAACAATGTGCAGTACACAAAACACAACAAATAACAATGTGCAACATTTACAGTTACATGAAGCAGGTTTGTTGCATAATATACTGTACTGAACCGGGGCGCTCTAAATCTATTGCCCGGGGAAAGAGTCTCAAACTCAGGTGTGTGCACGTGCGTGTTTAGTTTAGTTTACTCCGTTTATTTGATCATATCAAATCATCATCATATCATATCAATTAACAGTTATACATTTATAAATGAATACAAATTCAAAACTGTAAATATGCCAACGTTAGCAGGGTTGCTAGTGTTCAGTTGTAGTCCCTGGGCTGGATGTTTACGCCAGAAAAGAAACAGAAAAATAGAAGGACATTAAAGCTAATATAAAAACAGTTGAAAACATATTCTGTACATTCACTCAGTAGGCATTCGTGCATCTATAAGAAACAGTGTACAGGGACAAATCAAAGCTATACCTGTATAAACACCGTATAGGCAGGCATACATATGCATAATCATAAATCACATAACCACATAATCACAATCGGGACAGTCGGGCGAGTGGGCAAGCATACAGGGGCCGGGCAGCTGGACTGCCACGTGACTCGCTAATGGTCACGGTCACAGACCTGATTTTGTAACAGCCATGATTTGAGAGTGTGTGTGTGTGTGTGTGAAGGACCTGAGTGTGTGACCTGAGTGTGTCTCTCTCCAGGACGACACAGAGGAGTGGCGTCGCTTCCAGGCGGACCTCCAGACGGCGGTGGTCGTGGCCAACGACATCAAGGTGGAGGCGCAGCAGGAGCTCCGCTCCCTGAAGAGGAGGCTGCAGGAGGAGCAGGACCGCAACGGGAAGCTCTCCTCCGACCTGGAGACACTGCAGGGAGTCAGGTACCACCTCCACTGTCCTCCACCACCCCACCCCACCCCACCCCATCCTACCCCCCCCCCCCTCCTCCTCCTCCTCCTCCTCCTCCTCCTCTCTGGTTCTGCCTCATAGCATCGGGCTGTCCCCCCCCCCCCCCCTTTCCTTCCTTCCTTCCTTCCTTCCTTCCTTCCCCTAATCCTAACCCGGTCTGGAGCTGAGACCTGTGCCAGAGACGTGCCATATCCCAGCCTCACATTATAGTCTTGAGATCGTTTATTATCATACCGTTTCATTTACAGTCATCTGATCGTTATTTTGTTCATTTCTAAAGAGACTTTTCAAACCTCCTAATAATCTGCCGATCACGGTGGTTTAAGACAACCTTTTTATTTATTTTTTTTATTTTTTTTAATGGGGTGTATTGAATTACAGTTTGCAATATAGATACGGATTTACTGTAATTGTCTTTAGTACACACATCTTTGGGTTTTCCTAGCCTTTTGGAGAGTAGGTGGTCGTGGGATTTGGCAGTCTCCTCTCTGCAGTATCTTCTGTCTGTGTATTCTGCTCCTTTGAGCCGCTGCTCTCTTTCTAGTCTCTCACCACCTGTAGTAACACTCACCCCTCGCTCTCTCTCTCTCCACTGGGAACAGGTGTTCTGTCTTTCTCTACAGAGCACAGATAGTAGGAGTCTTGCTCTGTCTAAAGAGGCCGTCTTGATCTTATTGGGTTGTGATGGAACAACGTTGAGAGTTTTCTTCCAGTTACCCTTTCTCTCTGTTTAACATGCAGCCAGATTCCTCTGTGATGTCATGCTGCTGCTCTTGCACTGTGGCCCTCCAGTCATGTGATTGATGTACTGATAAAGAGCTCAGCCAATTGATGTGCGTGTGTGTGTGTGTATGTGTGTATGTGTGGGTGTGTATGTGTGTGTGTGTCTGCGTGACTGTGTGCACACACAGTGGTGTTTATGACATTGTTGTCACTTCCCATTTATCATGCCAGTCACGTAGATGGCGTGGTGAGGTTCTGCTTGGGTTCTGCTTACTGTACGGTGCTGTACTCATCTATTTGACCTGCCCGTTGCCACGTCAACAATCCACAAAGTGGGCAAATTAATTAAGTAATTTCTACGCACAAAAAAACACGTTGTTTTCAAGCAACAAAACGAAAAGAGGCCTGGGTTCAGGATGATGCCGGCGTGGAAATAATATATCGTACATAAAAAAAGTCCTGGTCCCGTAGCGTTAACCCTTTCACTACCACACTACCAAATGGTTAACCCTTTCACTGCGACAATACAGAAGGTTACCCCTTTCACTGCCACACGACAAAGGGTTAAATTAGCCCCGTCCCCCCCCTGTAATTAGCCGTTACGCCACGTCCACTCCCTTCCTCCACCGGCAGCTCCCTGAGACGACTCAGTCAAAGATGTCCCTCTGACAAGACGTCGTATGTAAAGCCCAGGTGAGTTCCCTTCCCTAACCCTGTCGGCCCACCCAGCCAGTCTGCCCTGCCCTGCCCTCTGCCCGGCTTGCTGCTTTACTGCTCTCGACTGACCTTCCTATCTCTGTTTGGCTTCTTTCTACTGCTTCAGTCTGCCTGCCTTGCCTGCCTGTCTGTCTCTGTGTCTGTCTGACTGGCTGGCTGGCTGGCTGCACCCTGTTGTAGGGTTACCTGTCTTTTCCTATTAGTGGAGCTTGGTTTCCTTTGCCTGGTTCCTGAATATCTGGCGCCACCTGCTGTTTTTTTGTGTGAATAACACCCCCGATTTATGGGGTGGGGGTGTGGGGTCTGCACACACACACACACACACACACACACACACACACACACACACACACACACACACACACACACACAGCATGATTTAGATCGATCTCATGCTTTGTATCAGTCTGCTTCAGATACATTTGAACAGCACACTGATCACAGAGTCATTTCTACTGATTTTCCCAACATGTTTTGAGGTTTATTTAAGCACATGGATTGATGCATGGATTTAAAGAAGAGACACAAAAAGGTCAACGCCCAAGCGTGCTTTTTTTAGTCATTCTGTTTGAATAGTAAAAAGCAATGTAGGCTGTTTATGCTGCACAGCAGAACGAAACACAGAATAAATTATTATCATGATTTAATATGAGAGTAAGATTGTGTTTTTTTTTTCTCCTTTTGTGTTTTCCAAGTGTTTTCTATTATTTTCTGTAGATTTAAATTTTTTTAACGCTTGGTTCCTTTTCCTCCTTCTTCTCCTTCTTCTTGTTTTTCAGACTTGGCCCCGGAGCCTTTGACACCAAGACGGCCGTCGAGGGGCGATAACGAGGACGCCACCCCTCAGGCCCGCGGCCCCGCCTGAAGAGAGAGACCGCGTTAATGTTGTCGCCTTTGCCATGTCATTCTAAATGCCCCCCATGGTATCTGACTCTTTGAGCCAGGGGCGACACGTCGACATGTACATTCTGTTGCCCCCCCAAACACACAGCCTCAATTGTTGGCTGCTATTTCTCTACATTTCCCTCTAATCTTTGGAATATTCTTCGGAAAAAACGATTATGTGCATGTTGTTATTTCTTTGTGGATCATATATTTATGACTTTATTGTCCCCAAACTGACGACGATACCACGAGACTCCCCCGTTATACTGTTTTTAAAGTAACTTTTTGTGCCTTTTCAGACGTCGTGGTCGCCAGGGTAACCTCCACGTCTTTTAAAACACGTTGATTAGATAAAAGAAACAAAAAGAGGAAAAGAAGATTAAAATGAATACGAGGGGGGGGGGGATTTCTAAAGCGTTTTCTGTTTACTAACCTCATACTCAAAGACATGTGTGTACATCTTCTCTGGGTCTCTTGGATCATCTGCAGTTAGATAGACTTATCAAAGCCAGAAACTGACCACTTTTATCGGCATCAAGCAGCCAGACAAAAGTGACGTTAAAAGTTAGACATTATATCTACATCACAGCGCCAATAAAATAATAAAATATCTGAAATTGGGCGGCTGGGTGGTGCAGCGGACATTGCGCTCGTCACCAACGTAAGAGACACCGGTCTCGAAATCCGGCTGTCAGCGTTGCCTCCGGCTTGGGCCGGCCATCATACTGACTCAATTGGCAGAGTCAGCGGGAGGGGAGTCGATGGGTGGTAATCTGGATGTTGTAAACAGCGACTCCTACTGGTCGGTTGGGGGACGCCTGCACAGCAGAGACAGGAAAATGGCGGGGGTAGTGTGAGCCTCCCACACGTTACACCTCGCCAATGAGAGTCCGCACTGGCAGGTGAAAAGATGTGACAGGCTGCCTCCACATGTAACGGAGGGGACATGTGATGGGCTTCTATCCTCCCTACGACCGGCCAGTGGGGGGGCACATGCGAGCAATGATCAGGACAGGGGAGGGGGAATTGGCACGAGAGGAAATTGGGATGGGAGAAAAATCACAGAAAAAAGGAGGAGAAAAAGTGGGTAAAAAATAATAATAATAATCTGAAATTATACAGACAGCCTTCAAGTTAACATTGTTTGAAATCAGATGTGAGTTCTGTGGAGTTTTGTTCTGCAGCTCGCTTTACTACTTTCCCCACTATTTTGTGTGGAAAAATATCAAATCAAATACCTAAAATGTCAGTTCAGTCACTTTTTTTATTTGACTGTTTAGAATGTCTCTCTTACCTCTTGCCTCATGACAGCAATGATGATCATGATCTGTGAAGGACTCCTACCATCAGGTCACTTTATTGTACATCTGTGTACAAGGTTTTTAGTCTTGTACTGTAGTTAGAACAAAATTGAGGGGTGCAGTGAGTAAATGCAGTGTGACGTTTAGCCATCAGGTGGCGCCATTGAACACAATATCAGCCATAATAGGGTGGCTTTTTTCATGGACATATCTGCACTGGTCCTACATACTTGTATGTATTCAGTGATGATTTAATATTCAACTTAACATTTTCCAGACTAATGTATAGACCTGGATACACATGACGTCAGTACAAAGAAAACACTTAACGTTAGCCTAATGTACACAAGCCATGTTTTTTGGCAGATGCAGAGCAGAGCACTGCCCCCAAATGTGTTTATCACTGCCACAAATGCAAACAGTCGTGCCTCAGAATCATTATACACGTACTTATTAATAGTATACGTACTTCAAAAGTGTGTCAAACGATCCTTACTGTAGTTTTAGTAGAGACTAAGAGGTGAAATAGTTTTTTTTATTTTTTATTTTATTTTTTTATTAATGATTCTGTCAGATGATCAGATCAGTTCAACTCATTCTAAAAAGAAATGCAGGGTAGATTTTCCATCATGGAACAATATTGACATTCTACTTATCGAGGATCAGTCGACATAATCACCCAGAGCTACTGAGCTTATTGTGTCGCTCTGATCACTGCCATCCTGGTAATCTCAGGTTGTTAACAAGAATCTGGTTATCATTAGATTGATTAGGTTTGTGCAGTTTTAACAAAAGAAACTAAACAAAAAAAAAAGCCATAATGTTCAACCAGAAATTGAATGCTGGTTGTTGAGCACAGCTTGGTGCCAAATATACCACCAGAAGAAGAGACGAGGTGGTGATAAATATACCACCAGAAGAAGAGATGAGGCGGTGATAAATATACCACCAGAAGAAGAGATGAGGTGGTGATAAATATACCACCAGAAGAAGAGATGAGGCGGTGATAAATATACCACCAGAAGAAGAGACGAGGTGGTGATAAATATACCACCAGAAGTAGAGACGAGGTGGTGACAATGTGACATGTTTTCTGTGTGTACACTACAGTTACTCCCCACATTACCAGGGAATGTGCAACTGTTTTTAATTTATTCTGTAGTTTTAATGAACGTGAGATGGATGCTTGTGTGACAGATGAAAATACACAATGTTATGGAAAAATGTACCAGTTGTAAAAAAAATATGTATTAGTTATCTGGAAAAGTAAATAAATAAAACGCTGCAGTCCAACATTGGTTGTGTATTTGTGTTTGTTTAAGTCCTATCTGTCTGGCGTGAGTTGTACAATAGGACTGATGAATAATTCCTTACTTGTCATTCCTTCCTTGTCCATCACTGTAATGGGGCTTAACACATTGACGGCCACAGGGATTAGACGGGCCCCATTCTATACGGCCAGCATATCATAATAAGGTTTCATTGTGCGTGAGGCTGTTTGTAGAGCTAAATCTATACTTTATATTATTGCTATCTGTCCATTCTCATTGTCCAATTGACACTATAAACCGTCCCTTCAATATGCCTTAAACAAATAATTTTTACGTTCCCATTTTATAGCGTCTTGAATATGAACGTTATAGCAGAATTTTCTGGGGTATTTCTTGGAACGCGAGATACAGGGCGCTAAGCTAATAACGTTAAATCGAATGGCGTTTCGGCTATAGACAAGCTAGAGATAAAAATCTAAATGCACTTGATCGGTATCATGGTCCACCATGAATGCATGAAAGGGGGGGGGGGGCGGGGGACGTTGTTTCTGATTATTGATTACCAATAACAGCATTAGCCTCAGTAGCCTAATTTGCTGACCGGGTGGATGGCTATCAAAGCAAGGCCTGATTGGGCTGTAATTGACGTCAAATAGCTCTTACCTGTGGCCGGTTGGACTGCAAAAAGGATTTCCCAGTTATCGATCGCCATCTGGTAGATCCATATGTCAATTGGCTGATGCTATAATCCTTTACTGCATACTGAAATCAGCGTCCCAAAAACTATTTCAGGCGATCGGCTACACGCATAGCTGTAGGCTAACAGAAAAATCCATTCATAAATAAAACACCGGTCTCTAACAGGGAACACTGCATTATTGAGAGAGCGCCCCTATGAGGATCTGGCCGGTAATGCATTTTTCAGAATTCCAAGAGTAGGGTAAATCTGCAGTGCCGCAGGGTGACATTGAGTAGGATATTACAATGGAATAAAAGCCAAAACAACCTTGCCACAGACATATGCGTGGTTGGCCCTCAACCGTTGGATCCGAAACACGGACATGTCCATGGTTGGACACTCATCCCAAACCTCTGAGTTCATGACCTGCCTTTCAAAGTTCCTATAGGGTTAAAAAAAAGAAATTGGTAGCAACAGAGATTTTGTATTTCAAATGTATGTAATGTATAAACCTGATTTTGAGCTATTGACATATATTTTTTTTACTCTTTTTTTTTTTAATTTATTTTCTTTTACATTACATTACAAATATTAAAACATGGCGACACACAATACAATAATAATAATGAACAGGACTTAACAGGACAATAGTAATAACAATAAAGACAATAGAAATGACAGGAGAAATAAAACAAAATGAATAAATACAGAACATAAAAACATAATCTAATTATATTATCAGACGCCACAAAAGACATTTCCTCCCCCACTCTCCCCCCCCCCCACCTCAATATGATACGGATCTATAGTAAATATACTAGGTGATATTAGGGCACACAACATACTGAACAAACACCATATTTCATCTCCCACCTTCACAGAGTGACTTGTAAACTATTGTCCTCGCAGTAAACCCTTGTTTTTGCGTCTACCAGAAGGTTTGCGTAAATACATGCACAATCACATGCTGTTGACCTTTTCCCTGTACCTCTATAAAGTTGTTTAGGTAAAAAAAAATACAGTCAAATGAGCTTCATCTTTAACATTCAGAATCATGGCACAAAATACAACCCTTGTGCTTTGAAACGACAGCAGCCTGCTAGATGAGTAAAGCAACCTTGGTATTCAAATGGTTTGCAAATTTCAAGCAAACATTTTGAATAAATGAAATGTAATTAAAAGTCTCTGGCAAAAGCCACATTCAACCACTCATCTTGACTAAACCAACTCTATTGTGTGTGTGTGTCTACACTGCAAACGCCTCCTCTGCTCTGTGTCTCAGGTCTGGCCACAGTGACGAGGGGAGAGGGTCTGACTCGGATGGCAGCCATCACTGGTGTGGTATTACCATGAGCCCCACCTCGCCCACCAGTGCCAACGGAGATGCCAACCTGGAGCCCGGGGCCACCGTCAAATCACTCATTAAGTCTTTTGACACAGTCGGACAGAGTGAGCGCCAGAGCAACTTTACACACGCAGGCATACTCACTCACTCACTCACTCACTCACTCACTCACTCACTCACTCACTCACTCACTCACTCACTCACTCACTCACTCACTCACTCACTCACTCACTCACTCACTCACTCACTCACTCACTCACTCACTCACTTACTCACTCACTCACTCACTCACTCACTCACTCACTCACTCACTCACTCAAAAACACGCTCGCTCTCTCGCTCTCACTCTCCTGTCACTCTCACTCACTCAAACACACTCTTTCTCCTCTCTCCTCTATCACTCTTTCTCTCTCTCTCTTTCTCTCTCCCTCCTCTGTCACTCTCACTCACTCACTCACTCACTCACTCACTCACTCACTCACTCACTCAAAAACACGCTCGCTCTCTCGCTCTCACTCTCCTGTCACTCTCACTCACTCAAACACACTCTTTCTCCTCTCTCCTCTATCACTCTTTCTCTCTCTCTCTTTCTCTCTCCCTCCTCTGTCACTCTCACTCACTCACTCAAACACTCACTCACTCACTCACTCACTCACTCACTCGCTCACTCACTCACTCGCTCTCTCGCTCTCACTCTCCTGTCACTCTCACTCACTCACTCAAACAAACACTCTCTCTCTTTCTCTCTCTTTCCTCTGTCACTCTCACTCACTCAAAGACACACTCTTTCTCCTCTCTCCTCTGTCACTCTCTCTCCTCTGTCACTCTCTCTTTCTTTCTATCTCTCTTTCTCTCTCTCCTCTGTCACTCTCACTCACTCACTCAAACACACTCTTTCTCCTCTCTCCTCTGTCACTCTCTCTCTGTTTCTCTCTTTCTCTCTCTCCTCTGTCACTCTCACTCACTCACTCAAACACACTCTTTCTCCTCTCTCCTCTGTCACTCTCTCTCTGTTTCTCTCTCTCTCTCTCTCTCCTCTGTCACTCTCACTCACTCACTCAAACACACTCTTTCTCCTCAATCCTCTGTCACTCTCTCTCCTCTGTCACTCTCTCTTTCTTTCTATCTCTCTTTCTCTCTCTCCTCTGTCACTCTCACTCACTCACTCACTCAAACACTCTTTCTCCTCTCTCCTCTGTCACTCTCTCTCTGTTTCTCTCTCTCTCTCTCTCCTCTGTCACTCTCACTCACTCACTCAAACACACTCTTTCTCCTCTCTCCTCTGTCACTCTCTCTCTCTTTCTCTCTCTCTCTCTCTCCTCTGTCACTCTCACTCACTCACTCAAACACACACTCTTTCTCCTCAATCCTCTGTCACTCTCTCTCCTCTGTCACTCTCTCTTTCTTTCTATCTCTCTTTCTCTCTCTCCTCTGTCACTCTCACTCACTCACTCACTCAAACACTCTTTCTCCTCTCTCCTCTGTCACTCTCTCTGTTTCTCTCTCTCTCTCTCTCCTCTGTCACTCTCACTCACTCACTCAAACACACTCTTTCTCCTCAATCCTCTGTCACTCTCTCTTTCTTTCTTTCTCTCTCTCCTCTGTCACTCTCACACACACACACACACACACACACACACACACACACACACTCACAATAGCTGAGGATGTTTCTTTCTCTAAAGCTGGGTCATGTATGGTGAGCTGTGGTACAGTAGTGTCAACATTCTGGGGTACAGTAGCGTCAACATTCTGGGGTACAGTAGCGTCAACATTCTGGGGTACAGTAGCGTCAACATTCTGGGGTACAGTAGCTTCAACATTCTGGGGTACAGTAGCTTCAACATTCTGGGGTACAGTAGCTTCAACATTCTGGGGTACAGTAGCTTCAACATTCTGGGGTACAGTAGCTTCAACATTCTGGGGTACAGTAGCTTCAACATTCTGTGGTACAGTAGTGTCAACATTCTGGGGTACAGTAGCTTCAACATTCTGGGGTACAGTAGCTTCAACATTCTGGGGTACAGTAGCTTCAACATTCTGGGGTACAGTAGCGTCAACATTCTGGGGTACAGTAGCGTCAACATTCTGGGGTACAGTAGCGTCAACATTCTGGGGTACAGTAGCTGCAACATTCTGGGGTACAGTAGCTTCAACATTCTGGGGTACAGTAGCTTCAACATTCTGGGGTACAGTAGCGTCAACATTCTGGGGTACAGTAGCTTCAACATTCTGGGGTACAGTAGTGTCAACATTCTGGGGTACAGTAGCGTCAACATTCTGGGGTACAGTAGCGTCAACATTCTGGGGTACAGTAGCGTCAACATTCTGGGGTACAGTAGCTTCAACATTCTGGGGTACAGTAGCTTCAACATTCTGGGGTACAGTAGCTTCAACATTCTGGGGTACAGTAGCTTCAACATTCTGGGGTACAGTAGCTTCAACATTCTGGGGTACAGTAGCTTCAACATTCTGGGGTACAGTAGTGTCAACATTCTGGGGTACAGTAGCTTCAACATTCTGGGGTACAGTAGTGTCAACATTCTGGGGTACAGTAGCTTCAACATTCTGGGGTACAGTAGCTTCAACATTCTGGGGTACAGTAGCGTCAACATTCTGGGGTAAAGTAGTGTCAACATTCTGGGGTACAGTAGTGTCAACATTCTGGGGTACAGTAGCTTCAACATTCTGGGGTACAGTAGCTTCAACATTCTGGGGTACAGTAGCTTCAACATTCTGGGGTACAGTAGCGTCAACATTCTGGGGTACAGTAGCTTCAACATTCTGGGGTACAGTAGCTTCAACATTCTGGGGTACAGTAGCGTCAACATTCTGGGGTACAGTAGCTTCAACATTCTGGGGTACAGTAGCTTCAACATTCTGGGGTACAGTAGCGTCAACATTCTGGGGTACAGTAGCTTCAACATTCTGGGGTACAGTAGCGTCAACATTCTGGGGTACAGTAGCGTCAACATTCTGGGGTACAGTAGCGTCAACATTCTGGGGTACAGTAGCTTCAACATTCTGGGGTACAGTAGTGTCAACATTCTGGGGTACAGTAGCGTCAACATTCTGGGGTACAGTAGCTTCAACATTCTGTGGTACAGTAGCTTCAACATTCTGGGGTACAGTAGCTTCAACATTCTGGGGTACAGTAGTGTCAACATTCTGGGGTACAGTAGCTTCAACATTCTGGGGTACAGTAGCTTCAACATTCTGTGGTACATTAGCTTCAACATTCTGTGGTACAGTAGCTTCAACATTCTGGGGTACAGTAGCTTCAACATTCTGGGGTACAGTAGTGTCAACATTCTGGGGTACAGTAGCGTCAACATTCTGGGGTACAGTAGCTTCAACATTCTGGGGTACAGTAGTGTCAACATTCTGGGGTACAGTAGCGTCAACATTCTGTGGTACAGTAGCTTCAACATTCTGTGGTACAGTAGCTTCAACATTCTGGGGTACAGTAGTGTCAACATTCTGTGGTACAGTAGCTTCAACATTCTGGGGTACAGTAGCTTCAACATTCTGTGGTACAGTAGCTTCAACATTCTGGGGTACAGTAGCTTCAACATTCTGGGGTACAGTAGCTTCAACATTCTGTGGTACAGTAGCTTCAACATTCTGTGGTACAGTAGCTTCAACATTCTGGGGTACAGTAGCTTCAACATTCTGGGGTACAGTAGTGTCAACATTCTGGGGTACAGTAGCTTCAACATTCTGGGGTACAGTAGCTTCAACATTCTGGGGTACAGTAGCTTCAACATTCTGGGGTACAGTAGCTTCAACATTCTGGGGTACAGTAGTGTCAACATTCTGGGGTACAGTAGCTTCAACATTCTGTGGTACAGTAGCTTCAACATTCTGGGGTACAGTAGCTTCAACATTCTGGGGTACAGTAGCTTCAACATTCTGGGGTACAGTAGCTTCAACATTCTGGGGTACAGTAGCTTCAACATTCTGGGGTACAGTAGCTTCAACATTCTGGGGTACAGTAGCTTCAACATTCTGGGGTACAGTAGCTTCAACATTCTGGGGTACAGTAGCTTCAACATTCTGGGGTACAGTAGCTTCAACATTCTGGGGTACAGTAGCTTCAACATTCTGTGGTACAGTAGCATCAACATTCTGGGGTACAGTAGCGTCAACATTCTGGGGTACAGTAGCTTCAACATTCTGGGGTACAGTAGTGTCAACATTCTGGGGTACAGTAGCGTCAACATTCTGGGGTACAGTAGCGTCAACATTCTGGGGTACAGTAGCGTCAACATTCTGGGGTACAGTAGCTTCAACATTCTGTGGTACAGTAGCTTCAACATTCTGGGGTACAGTAGCGTCAACATTCTGGGGTACAGTAGTGTCAACATTCTGTGGTACAGTAGCGTCAACATTCTGGGGTACAGTAGCGTCAACATTCTGGGGTACAGTAGCTTCAACATTCTGTGGTACAGTAGCTTCAACATTCTGGGGTACAGTAGTGTCAACATTCTGGGGTACAGTAGTGTCAACATTCTGTGGTACAGTAGTGTCAACATTCTGTGGTACAGTAGCTTCAACATTCTGGGGTACAGTAGCTTCAACATTCTGGGGTACAGTAGCTTCAACATTCTGGGGTACAGTAGCTTCAACATTCTGGGGTACAGTAGTGTCAACATTCTGTGGTACAGTAGCTTCAACATTCTGGGGTACAGTAGCTTCAACATTCTGGGGTACAGTAGCTTCAACATTCTGGGGTACAGTAGCGTCAACATTCTGGGGTACAGTAGCTTCAACATTCTGGGGTACAGTAGCTTCAACATTCTGGGGTACAGTAGCGTCAACATTCTGGGGTACAGTAGCTTCAACATTCTGGGGTACAGTAGCTTCAACATTCTGGGGTACAGTAGTGTCAACATTCTGGGGTACAGTAGTGTCAACATTCTGGGGTACAGTAGCTTCAACATTCTGGGGTACAGTAGCTTCAACATTCTGGGGTACAGTAGCGTCAACATTCTGGGGTACAGTAGTGTCAACATTCTGGGGTACAGTAGCTTCAACATTCTGGGGTACAGTAGCTTCAACCTTCTGGGGTACAGTAGCTTCAACATTCTGTGGTAAAGTAGCTTCAACATTCTGGGGTACAGTAGCTTCAACATTCTGGGGTACAGTAGCTTCAACATTCTGTGGTACAGTAGCTTCAACATTCTGGGGTACAGTAGCTTCAACATTCTGGGGTACAGTAGCTTCAACATTCTGGGGTACAGTAGCTTCAACATTCTGGGGTACAGTAGCTTCAACATTCTGGGGTACAGTAGCTTCAACATTCTGGGGTACAGTAGCTTCAACATTCTGGGGTACAGTAGTGTCAACATTCTGGGGTACAGTAGCTTCAACATTCTGGGGTACAGTAGCTTCAACATTCTGTGGTACAGTAGCTTCAACATTCTGGGGTACAGTAGCTTCAACATTCTGGGGTACAGTAGCTTCAACATTCTGTGGTACAGTAGCGTCAACATTCTGGGGTACAGTAACTTCAACATTCTGGGGTACAGTAGCTTCAACATTCTGGGGTACAGTAGCTTCAACATTCTGGGGTACAGTAGTGTCAACATTCTGGGGTACAGTAGCTTCAACATTCTGGGGTACAGTAGCTTCAACATTCTGTGGTACAGTAGCTTCAACATTCTGGGGTACAGTAGTGTCAACATTCTGGGGTACAGTAGCGTCAACATTCTGGGGTACAGTAGCTTCAACATTCTGTGGTACAGTAGCGTCAACATTCTGGGGTAAAGTAGCTTCAACATTCTGGGGTACAGTAGCTTCAACATTCTGGGGTACAGTAGCTTCAACATTCTGGGGTACAGTAGCTTCAACATTCTGGGGTACAGTAGCTTCAACATTCTGGGGTACAGTAGCTTCAACATTCTGGGGTACAGTAGCTTCAACATTCTGGGGTACAGTAGCTTCAACATTCTGGGGTACAGTAGCTTCAACATTCTGCGGTACAGTAGCGTCAACATTCTGGGGTACAGTAGCTTCAACATTCTGGGGTACAGTAGCTTCAACATTCTGGGGTACAGTAGTGTCAACATTCTGGGGTACAGTAGTGTCAACATTCTGGGGTACAGTAGCTTCAACATTCTGGGGTACAGTAGCTTCAACATTCTGGGGTACAGTAGCGTCAACATTCTGGGGTACAGTAGTGTCAACATTCTGGGGTACAGTAGCTTCAACATTCTGGGGTACAGTAGCTTCAACCTTCTGGGGTACAGTAGCTTCAACATTCTGTGGTAAAGTAGCTTCAACATTCTGGGGTACAGTAGCTTCAACATTCTGGGGTACAGTAGCTTCAACATTCTGTGGTACAGTAGCTTCAACATTCTGGGGTACAGTAGCTTCAACATTCTGGGGTACAGTAGCTTCAACATTCTGGGGTACAGTAGCTTCAACATTCTGGGGTACAGTAGCTTCAACATTCTGGGGTACAGTAGCTTCAACATTCTGGGGTACAGTAGCTTCAACATTCTGGGGTACAGTAGTGTCAACATTCTGGGGTACAGTAGCTTCAACATTCTGGGGTACAGTAGCTTCAACATTCTGGGGTACAGTAGCTTCAACATTCTGTAGTACAGTATCGTCAACATTCTGGGGTACAGTAACTTCAACATTCTGGGGTACAGTAGCTTCAACATTCTGGGGTACAGTAGCTTCAACATTCTGGGGTACAGTAGTGTCAACATTCTGGGGTACAGTAGCTTCAACATTCTGGGGTACAGTAGCTTCAACATTCTGTGGTACAGTAGCTTCAACATTCTGGGGTACAGTAGCTTCAACATTCTGGGGTACAGTAGTGTCAACATTCTGGGGTACAGTAGCGTCAACATTCTGGGGTACAGTAGCTTCAACATTCTGTGGTACAGTAGCGTCAACATTCTGGGGTAAAGTAGCTTCAACATTCTGGGGTACAGTAGCTTCAACATTCTGGGGTACAGTAGCTTCAACATTCTGGGGTACAGTAGCTTCAACATTCTGGGGTACAGTAGCTTCAACATTCTGGGGTACAGTAGCTTCAACATTCTGGGGTACAGTAGCTTCAACATTCTGGGGTACAGTAGCTTCAACATTCTGGGGTAAAGTAGCTTCAACATTCTGGGGTACAGTAGCTTCAACATTCTGTGGTACAGTAGTGTCAACATTCTGGGGTACAGTAGCGTCAACATTCTGTGGTACAGTAGCTTCAACATTCTGGGGTAAAGTAGCTTCAACATTCTGGGGTACAGTAGCTTCAACATTCTGTGGTACAGTAGTGTCAACATTCTGGGGTAAAGTAGCTGCAACATTCTGGGGTACAGTAGCTTCAACATTCTGGGGTAAAGTAGCTTCAACATTCTGGGGTACAGTAGCTTCAACATTCTGGGGTACAGTAGTGTCAACATTCTGGGGTACAGTAGCGTCAACATTCTGGGGTAAAGTAGCTGCAACATTCTGGGGTACAGTAGCTGCAACATTCTGGGGTACAGTAGCATCAACATTCTGGGGTACAGTAGCTTCAACATTCTGGGGTACAGTAGTGTCAACATTCTGGGGTACAGTAGCTTCAACATTCTGGGGTACAGTAGCTTCAACATTCTGGGGTACAGTAGCTTCAACATTCTGGGGTACAGTAGCTTCAACATTCTGGGGTACAGTAGTGTCAACATTCTGGGGTACAGTAGCTTCAACATTCTGTGGTACAGTAGCTTCAACATTCTGGGGTACAGTAGCTTCAACATTCTGGGGTACAGTAGTGTCAACATTCTGGGGTACAGTAGCATCAACATTCTGGGGTACAGTAGCTTCAACATTCTGGGGTACAGTAGCTTCAACATTCTGGGGTACAGTAGCTTCAACATTCTGGGGTATAGTAGTGTCAACATTCTGTGGTACAGTAGCTTCAACATTCTGGGGTACAGTAGCTTCAACATTCTGGGGTACAGTAGTGTCAACATTCTGGGGTACAGTAGCTTCAACATTCTGGGGTACAGTAGCTTCAACATTCTGGGGTACAGTAGCTTCAACATTCTGGGGTACAGTAGCTTCAACATTCTGGGGTACAGTAGCTTCAACATTCTGGGGTACAGTAGCGTCAACATTCTGCGGTACAGTAGCTTCAACATTCTGCGGTACAGTAGCTTCAACATTCTGGGGTACAGTAGCTTCAACATTCTGGGGTACAGTAGTGTCAACATTCTGGGGTACAGTAGCTTCAACATTCTGGGGTACAGTAGCTTCAACATTCTGGGGTACAGTAGCTTCAACATTCTGGGGTACAGTAGCTTCAACATTCTGGGGTACAGTAGCTTCAACATTCTGGGGTACAGTAGCTTCAACATTCTGGGGTACAGTAGCTTCAACATTCTGGGGTACAGTAGCTTCTCAACATCACCGTGCTGGACATTGTTTTGTTTGTTTTTATAAACAAACGTTTGTGTTTCTCATGACGGGTTTTGTGTTTTGCCTTGTCATTGTCCTAAGACATATTTCTCCTTCTTCTGTCATTTTTACTTAACTGTACTTTACAAAAATTAAGGAGATCGATACCAATTTCCTCTCTGCGTTCAGTAGAAAGCTATCCGGCTGCAAGCTAGCCTAGCTAAGCACAAATGAATGGAAGCGGATTTCGACCACTAGCCTAGCTTTCTTTTGTGGTCCATATTCACTTCCATTCATTTGTGCTTAGCTACGCTCGCTTACAAGTCAAGTCAAGTCAGCTTTATTTATATTAATGTCTAAAAGCCAATTAAAGTGCTTTACAGGTAGGACACGATTATTATTATTTTTTTTTAAATACATTACAGAAAAAAGTATAGTACACTAAGAAAACAAGAGCAAGGTGCAATATAAAAGAGACAAGAAAAATAGATAAAAAGTCCAGAGTAACAGCAAACGTAGTGTACAGGTGGCAGGCTAACTCTGGTCAAAGGCCAGGGAAAAAAGGTGCGTTTTAAGCAGCGATTTAAAGGCCTCTAGGCTCTGGGCAGATCTTATGTGGGGGGGGGGGGGGGCTGTTCCAGAGCCGAGGGGCAGCAGCAGTGAAGGCTCTGTCCCCCCTGGTTTTGAGCCTGGTCCTGGGCACCTCCAGCAGCAGCTGGTCAGCAGACCTTAGGGCTCTGGATGGGGTGTGGTGGCGCAGGAGCTCAGCAAGGTATAATGGAGCCAGCCCGTTTAGTGCTTTAAAAACAGTCAGCAGTAATTTAAAATCAATGCGGAAACGGACGGGGAGCCAGTGGAGTGAAGCCTGGACTGGTGTAATGTGGTCACGTTTTGTTGGTACCACATGGCTTGCAGCCATAATAGCTTTCTACCAAATGGACAGAGAGAGATCATTGAAAAGTGCTATACAAACAAAGTGTTTATATATCTTCTTGTCTGACTCTGGAGAAGACGGTAAGCATTATTTCCCATAATGTTGGCATGTTCCTTTTAAATCCCTTCCTATAATTTGGGTTGGCATTATTTGAATTTGGGAACACAATACTCTTATTTGGTTGGATTAATAACAACACAAAGCATATCATGCTTAACCCTTTAGAGGACATGTTCAAGGTGTGACCTCACGTGGGTGTCTTTCAGACGGAGCGGGCCACGTCATCCAGATGCCCTCTTCTCCCAGGAGCCCTCTGAGTGGCATCCCCATCCGCTCGGCACCCCCCGCCGCCGCCGTCTCCCCCGTCCAGGTACGGGGTCAGAAGGCTTGGATTTCTTCTTGTTAATTTTCTGTGTTTCACCATTAGTCAAAATAGTCTTACAGAGGGGTGTGTCCGCTGTGGCTCATCATCGCAACATAATTTTTTAACTGCTGTTTGTTTGTTGTCATTTATTTCTGATTTTGTTTTATTGTGTTTTTATATTAAGCTGTAGTGTAAAGCACCCTGTGCATTCGTGCTGTGAAGGGTGCTATATAAATAAAGGTCATTCATTCATTCATTCATTCATTCATTCATTCATTCATTCATTCATTCATTCATTCATTCATTCATTCATAGGTAAAAATCTGGCCTTTGTTGCATGTCATACTCTCTCTCTCTTTCTCTCTCTCTCCCCCATCTTTCCTGTGTTGAGTTGAGTTGAGTTTATTTGATCTCGAACAATCAACCATATAAAAAAACACAATAAAAATGATAAACTAAAGTTTTTCTTTTTTTAATTAAATCTTACATTCTTCATAAACAAATGAGTTTGAGAAGGAGCAGAAGGAAGCAAATGCTTATCTAGCCCTGCCCCTTTCTCACAATATCATACATAAAACTAAATATCTTACAAACCTAAAATAACAAACAAAATAAACATCAATAAAAAATAACATGAATGTTAGTAGAAATAAAAAATATATAAAATAACAATTCTAGAGCTCCTCGTTTTTGTACTTATCAATGAGAGTTTTCCTATATCTATTTTTGAACTGTACAATGTTCTTGCTCATTTTTGTTTCTTCATCTAATCCATTCCACAGGATTACACCACAAACTGAAATACACAAACGTTTAAGAGTAGTGCGGACATAGGGTTGTTTTAAATTATAATTTGTGTACTATCCAATTAAGCAGAAATGCCGAAAAATCATCTTTATATATATATATACATATCTAAATGGATGGTAAATGGACTGCATTTATATACTGTAGCACTTTTATCCAAAGCGCTTTACAACTTATGCCTCACATTCACCCATTCACACAGACATTCAACCATGCAAGGTGCCAACCTGCTCATCGAAGCAGTTAGGGGTTAAGTGTCTTGCTCAAGGACACTTCGACACGCTGCCTGGAGGAGGAGCCGTAATCGAACCAGGAACCTTTCCGATTACCAGACGACCACTCTACCTCCTGAGCCACTGTCGCCTCAAGCTCACACACAAAACATTTGATGGTCTCACAAAGTCAGAGCCCCATTCACTGTCTATGGGGCCGGCGGCCCCAGACATTACATCCCAGTGACACCACCTCTTGGAGGGGCGGCGCCAGACATTACATCCCAGTGACACCACCTCTTGGAGGGGCGGCGCCAGACATTACATCCCAGTGACACCACCTCTTGGTGGGGCGGCCCCAGACATTACATCCCAGTGACACCACCTCTTGGTGGGGCGGCCCCAGACATTACATCCCAGTGACACCACCTCTTGGTGGGGCGGCCCCAGACATTACATCCCAGTGACACCACCTCTTGGTGGGGCGGCCCCAGACATTACATCCCAGTGACACCACCTCTTGGTGGGGCGGCCCCAGACATTACATCCCAGTGACACCACCTCTTGGTGGGGTGGCCCCAGACATTACATCCCAGTGACACCACCTCTTGGTGGGGTGGCCCCAGACATTACATCCCAGTGACACCACCTCTTGGTGGGGTGACCCCAGACATTACATCCCAGTGACACCACCTCTTGGTGGGGCGGCCCCAGACATTACATCCCAGTGACACCACCTCTTGGTGGGGCGGCCCCAGACATTACATCCCAGTGACACCACCTCTTGGTGGGGCGGCCCCAGACATTACATCCCAGTGACACCACCTCTTGGTGGGGCGGCCCCAGACATTACATCCCAGTGACACCACCTCTTGGTGGGGCGGCCCCAGACATTACATCCCAGTGACACCACCTCTTGGAGGGGCGGCCCCAGACATTACATCCCTGTAACACCACCTCTTGGAGGGGCGGCCCCAGACATTACATCCCAGTGACACCACCTCTTGGTGGGGCGGCCCCAGACATTACATCCCAGTGACGTCTCCTCTTGGAGGGCTCTCTCTCTGGTTTCTAGCTTTAGGGGAGAGTGGTGCGTGTCAACAAACACTGACTGAACTGTCCTGGGCCCCAGGAAGAATATAATGTGAATTCTAGGGATGGGTACCGAATCCGGTACTTTTAAAGGGTATCGACGGAATCACGTCGGTACTACCGAGTACCGATTCACGTGAGATCCACCGGTGCCACATTTCGGTAATGCAAAAAAGAAAAAACGTCCTTGTTTATACGCTCGCTGGACGCTGCAATATTATATATATATATATTAACAAATTGTTCTAAATAAATAATAATGATAATAAATAATTTGAAGTTTGGACTCATTTTTTACAACTGAGGTAGGTAGATTACATTTTTAGAGAGTAAAGTACAGAAAAAAGGTACCGTTGGGTACCAGTATCGATTCACAGGTACCGGTATCGGTCCAAAAGTGAACGGTACCCAACCCTAGTGAATTCTTATAATGGGTGGCATTCCTCTTTAAGTGATATTGTTTCTGACTCAGTGAAGCTGTTTTTTTATTTTTATTTTTTATGTCCTT
This sequence comes from Notolepis coatsorum, assembly GCF_963971535.1. Taxonomy (NCBI): domain Eukaryota; kingdom Metazoa; phylum Chordata; class Actinopteri; order Aulopiformes; family Paralepididae; genus Notolepis; species Notolepis coatsorum. The sequence continues at coordinate 27,784,415 of NC_140172.1, forward strand.
GCAGAGACAGTCATGCATCAAACCCCTCTCAAAGACACTGGAGAAGAGGATCAACCAGGGAGACTTCAACCACCCCGGTAGGTGACACGACACGTGGATAGTTTATGTTGTTGGACATGAGCTCTTGGTCCAACCCATCAGCTCCAGGTCCCTCAGATCAAATGACCAACTGTGTCTGAGGATCCCGCGGGCCAAACTGGTGACAAAGGGTTTCCGGGCCTTTGCAGTGATGGCGCAGACACTGTGGAATAATAATAATAATAATAATTTTTTCCCCGGGCTGCGCCCCGGACCGATGTAGAAATTGGCTGGGGGGCACATTATAAATGCGAATATCATATCATATCATATCATATCATATCATGAGGTATGTATCTTGTTCCAAGCTCCCTGCTTTGGCAGTCAGGCTCGTATTGAAAATAATGGGCGACGGCAGTTGCTTTGTAGACTAATGAGCGTCACTATAGTGACGGACACTACTGTGAGTCAGTGCTTTGACGAATGATGAGTCAGCCTCAAAATGTCTGGTCTAATTAGTTTGGCAAAGAGGATAAAGTCGGTAGCAACAGAGGCTCACCTTTTACACAAGAGCTGTTTATTTAACCCTTTCACTACCACACTACAGAAGGTTAACCCGTTCACTACCACACTACAGACAGTTAACCTCATTCACCAATACTCCACCGCAGCATTCATCAACCCGTTCTTACCGTCCAAATCTGTTCTTACCCAGGTGTGTTGAATGATGAATCCCACTCATTCTTAAACGGGAAATGTTCCCGTTCAAACATTTGCATGCAGACACGCCCGGCTGCCAGCTGCTTATAAGGCGAATGAGGCGTGTGCAAAACGGCGAGTGCGGTGTGCAAAACGGCAGAGGTTCGGCATGGCATCTGCACCATGCTGATCCATTCAACAGGAAGCGATTTGCGACTGATCTCAAAATTAGATTAGATTAAAATTAGTGCTGTCAGGCGATTAAAAAAATTCATCTAATGAATTACAGGATTTGTAATTAATTAATCTAATTAATCGCATTTTAATCGCATAACCATTTTATGCCTGATATTCTATATTCTATAATCATATTTCAAATTGCATGTGTCCGGATGGCAGAATTCAGTACTGTATCTACAAAACCTTCTGTTTAATCATCTTCCATCTATTAATTTGCTTAGATTTTTCAGGTCTGGTCAATTTTAGCATGGTGTTATTCACAGTCAAAGACAATTATTTTTTATTGATATTCTCATTTGGTTCATTACAATTTACTCAAGCCTAGTAACAGACACAGTATTTCTGACACTGGGAATACATTCCCTGAGATCCATAGATGTCCCTAGAATCAGATACCAAGAACATGCAAATGGACCATATTAAAAAAAAGTCTGTAAATGTGTATTCTACGTTCTTATGGAATGAATGAGATAAAAAAAAAAAGTTAAAATGTTTTTTTTTAAATAAATTTTGAGTTCATTTTCATAACGCGATAATTTGCTGTGTAATTAATTAATCTAATTAACGTGATAAACTGACAGCCCTAATTAAAATGTATTGTCATTATACAGCACAAGTACAATACGCCATCCAACCAGAGTGGATAGATAAATGCTCCAGAAATAAATAAATGAATGAAAAAAAATGTAAATATTGTGTAACCGAGAGATTTTAACCTGTGCCCACAGGATCCACAGGCTGCCATACTAACCAGTTGAGCTAAAGGGTCCGACGTTGACTGCGACCGACTAATCCATAGTTTACACTTGTCAAGAGCTAATTACGCAGTCGTTCAGTATTGGCATTAATAAATGAGATGTCATGCTAAATTATGTCATGTTCTACAGTATGACTTACTACTACAGTATGATACCCAATAAAACAAGTCATTAGAATAATAGAAGCCTACTTTGCTGGAACGATTAATTCTGCATGTATACAGTACGTGTGTGTGTGTGTGTGTGTGTGTGCGCTCGCATGCTGAGGCTGCTTGACATAAGCCTTTCTCCACGCATATTTATTTCTGGAGCATTTATCTATCCACTCTGGTTGGATGGTGTATTGTACTTGTGCTGTATAATAACAATACATTTGAATCTAATCTCATTTTGAGATCAGTCGCAAATCGCTTCCTGTTGAATGGATCGATCTAACTGTTCTAACAGCAATATATAATCCATTTCAGAAGCAATACGTTCTGGGTTTTTTAAGTCGTATTTGGGGGCAATTGACCAATGGTAGGCTTTTTAAAAATGTTGATAATTTGAGTTTCTTATCCGAGTAAGAATACTCTCGACCGCTCTTAAAATTTGGTCTTGCTTAAGAGAAAAGCAAAAATAAGAAAACGTTGCTGAATCCCAGGTAAGAACAAAATAAGAAAAAATGCTAGTTAAGAAGAAAATAAGAGGAAATCTGTTCTTATATCGCTTCGTGAATGAGGCCCATTCTGCACATGTTGCACACATTCATAAGTTTGAATATGGCCACCAGTCATCAACATCAACACAACAGTGTTGTGTTAATTACAGCTCAATGAAATTATAAGGTAGCAGACAACAAGGTATTGCTGTTCTTTTCATCTGATTGCAATCTGAGAGCAAGCTGATTGCTGAGGGGTCGGAACGACTGGATCGGATCGTGGAGGACATCCACCGGATTACAGCAGAACTAACAGCAGAACTAACAGCGCTCCCCCCCAGCTCCCCCCGTATCGACGTCAAGGCAGTATATCGGCGTTCACCGTCGCCCCTCCCCCCCAGCCTTTCCCCCCCTGTGTCACTCTCCCCCCTCCCTCTTGATCGGGGATCCCCCTCCCCATCAACAACCCTAAAACACAGGGCGCCCCTTCCTCCCAGCCCCCCCCATCTTTCCTCCCTTGTCACTCTCCTCCTCGCCCCTCCCTCTTGCCATGTCATCACCAAATTACCAGGCATCCTTTCCCCCCTCTCTCTCCTCATCCCTGCTCTCCCCCCCCTCTCCCCCCTTCTCCCCTCCCCCTCATCTCCCCCCACCTGCCTTTCACGCCCAAAATGGTCGAACTGGTAAATGCTGGTTGGATTTACAGCCAGGCATCTCCAAAACATCACAAAAGAACTATTCCGCCATCTTTCCTCGACAGCCCGCAACTGCAACCTCCGAAACGTCCACCACGCCCCCCACCTCACACCCTGCTATCAATTTGTTCTCACTACTATCAGACTCAAGAAGAAATGCCTGACTCGTACTGTAACACTTGGCAACCTCAGACCCATCATCGCTCAGCCAAGACCGGCCACACCCCCCATCACAAAATCACTGACAATGGCCCTTCTGAATGTTAGATTGTTGAGGAACAAATTCAATGATCTGATAACTGAAAAGAATTTGCAATGCATGTTCCTAGTCGAGACCTGGCTAAATGACATTACTGGTGCGACAACGCTGATAGAAGCCTGCCCTCCAAATTATAAGTATTATCAATCGGTCAGACAAAATAGAAAAGGGGGAGGGCTTGCTGCTATTTTATCTACATCGTTTGTATGTAATGACATTGACATCGGTGAATTTACATCATTTGAATATCTTGCTATTGAGCTCAAAGCTGAACTGTCTTTGCTCATCATCACATTGTACCGGCCACCAAAATACTCATCAATATTTCTGCAGGAATTCTCAGAGCTAATCTCAGTCGGTATCCTTAGATGTGAAAGATTAATCATACATGGAGATCTGAATATTCATATAAATAAGAAGAAGGACCCCAAGACTATTGAGCTTACCAACCTACTGGACAGCTTTGAGCTAATACAACATGTAAATGAACCCACTCACCAACATGGTAACACCCTAGACTTAGTGATGACAACAAGGCTGAACATTGATAAAGTATCAGTAATCGAATTACCTATATCTGACCATCACTGTGTATTCTTCAATGATATTGCTAACCTAAACTTAACAGACAAAAAGTGTAACCGTTGTAAAGCAAAGAGTACTAGATGACATCGCAGAAGAGAAGTTCACTCAAACATCATGAGACAAACTGAACCATCCAGCCTGGACTGTTCTTTAAACTGCATGGTTGAAAATCTCAACAACACCCTATCATATACACTGGATGCTGTCGCTCCATTAAAGGAAAAATCTCCCCATGGTTAAATAATAGCAGTGTTGGTCAGACAAAGAGAATCTGTAGAGCTGCTGAACAAAAATGGAGGAAAACCAAGCTCACAGTCCACTGCGATATAAGAAAGCCATGACTGCCTATAACAAAGAAATACGAGTGGCAAGAAAGGACAATCTTTTCTAAGATTATCACAGAGAATATTGTAATCTCTAGAATATTATTCTCAGCCATCGACCAGCTACTAATGTACAGTTTCTTCGTAAAATGTATATACTCTCTCTTTTTTTAAACTCTTTTTGTATCACAAACAGTACTGTATTTGTAAATCTGGTTGTGTCATTAATGTATAGATGTAGCAGTACTGTCTATCTGTATGTCATGTATATCATGTTATGATGAATTGAAAATGGGGGACCCTGATGTAAACAAGACGAAAGTCTTTCTCTGGTCTGCATCCCCTTAACAATTGTGTGTATTGAGCTGTACTGTACTGTACCCATTCTGCAATCTGTTAATAAAATGTTCAATCAATCAATCAAACTCAACACTGCCCCCACCCCTCCACAGTCATCTGCATCAAAATGTGAAGAACTAGCATTATTCTTCAATAACAAAATAACTTCAATTAGAGCCAGCATTAGTCCTGATACAAACATGGACACCATCAGCAAACCCTGTGGAAAAGTAACCATGGGAAATTTGCTTGCATTACATCAACTGAGCTTTACAAAACTGTCATGGAATGTAACTCCTCCACTTCCTGTATTGACCCTATACCCACAGCATTTTTTAAGCGAATATTCGAGAGTATTGCAAGTCATGTCCTAAATATTATAAATACATCGCTTCTGACAGGTATTTTCCCAGACGCATTCAAAACAGCTGTCGTAAGACCCTTACTAAAGAAACCCAAACTAGACAGTAATGTACTAACCAACTATAGGCTAATATCCAACCTCCCATTCATCAGCAAGATACTTGAAAAAATGGTCTCAATACAAATAAACTCCTTTCTCAAAGAAAACAACACCATGGAGGAATTTCAATCGGGCTTCAGAACGCACCATAGCACTGAAACTGCTCTTACAAAAATAATTAGTGACCTCAGAATAAACTCTGATGCAAACACAGTCTAAATCTTTGTCCTATTAGATCTAAGCGCAGCGTTTGACACGATTGACCATGATATCCGAATAAATCGTCTAGAAAAGTTAGTTGGTCTTTCTGACTATGTATTAAACTGGTTCAGAACATATATCAAAGGGAGAAAATATTACGTCAGGCTTGGAGATCATTCTTCTGAGAAACATGACACCTACTTCGGAGTTCCACAGGGGAGCTATACATGCTGCCACTCGGAGACATCATTAGAAAGCACAATGTATGTTTCCATAGTTACGCAGATGACACACAATTGTACATCTCCGCTGAACCAAATTATCACACAGCTATAAACTCCATTTCCGCTTGTCTCTTAGCAATAAACAAATGGATGACGAACAACTTCCTAAAATTAAATGAGGGCAAAACTGAAATCCTACTAGTCGGTCCTATAACAAAAAGAGAAATGTTACAGAGTAATATGGGGCAACTTACTCCTTGGATCAAACCCGAAGTTACAAGTCTTGGTGTTCTAATAGACTCAGACCTAAGCTTTAAATCACACATCAACAAGGTGACAAAAACATAATTTTTCCACCTTAGAAACATAGCTAAGGTACGGCCGTTTATAAATCGAAAAGACGCTGAAAAACTGATCCATGCCTTTATCTCAAGCCGACTTGACTACTGTAATGCACTCCTCACTGGCCTCCCAAAAAAAAACACAGAACGACTCCAACTCATTCAAAACTCGGCAGCTAGGCTACTAACTAGAACCAAGAGGAGAGACCACATCAGTCCTGTATTAGCTAACCTACACTGGCTTCCGGTAACATTTAGAATTGATTTCAAGGTCCTCCTCCTTATATACAAAGCACTAAATGGAACAGGACCAAGCTACATTGCAAATTCTCTAGTCAACTATGTGCCTCCTAGAACATTGCGATCATCTACTACTGGTCTATTGAAGGTTCCAAGCCACAGTCTAAGGAAAATCTGGGATGCAGCCTTTGCAAACTATGCACCAAAGTTATGGAACACACTACCTGTAACTGAGGGGTACAATTCCCTGACTGTATTACTAGATATGATACTTACTACCACTACCTTTGTACTTAATATTCGGCCACCCAGTACACGGCATAAATATATTATCATGAACACTCTCACGTAGATGAAACGGATCCAACACAAATGTACGAATTAGAAACAGGTCTTTATTTCCTACACAGCGATGGTGTGTAGAATAAGCACTTAATCACTTAATTACATTTATGAATTGAAATAGTATGCACTTTTATGGCAAGGAGTATTCGTCGGTATATCAATAGATAATGTCCAATCTCTGAAGGCGCAGGTGGTAAATATACGACCTGGAATAGTTAAGGAATAACAGCAATGATACTTTAATGATTATAGGCTGGATACACTAGAGGGGGTTAATCCGGTCGCTTGTAAGCCGACAGGAGTAGGAGGGGGGGGGGGTAGAATCCAGCTGCCTCGTCCGGCCAAGGGTATCCCAGGAGAACCCACTGTAGTGCCGTTCAATGCGCCGGCGATCCTTGGACCACAGATGAAAGCAGGTGGACTCTTTGTGGGCCGGCTCTCTCCGGTCCACGGGAGAGAGATGTGGAGAGACCTCGTCTTGCAGAGCGTCTCCTCACCTTGCGTCCTCTCCAGGGGGGGGGGGTTCCAACACACGGTAGTGTCGGGGGTCTTTATCCATAGAATAATCAAAGTATCCAAAGCATAATCCGTGCCTGGGAAGGCGGGCTGTCGTCGGTAGAATAATCCGGTATACAGGTCCACTCGCTCGTCGGCTCTGGGGCTCCTCGGGTGCAGCTTCACATAGGGTCAACCACCCTGGGTAAGCAGCCAGTTCTCTGCCCGAAACGATGGGGTACTGACTACGGTAGTATTCTCACCGCACGAAGCACTATATATTAACAGACTATTATTAGCTTAATAGACTACGTCCAACTCGACGATATAGTGCCAAATATGACTATTCAAATATTAATATACACGATGTCTCAATACCGATGGTAGGCCGAACTTGGCCTTACTCCCACACGTGGCATCGCGGGGAGGCTTTACGTCTGTGACTCTATTGGAGGGTAAGAAACTGGACTGAAAAGAAAGTCCTACTTTAGTAGCGCAGTATATATACGCACTATGAACAAATAGTCCCATTAGTGGTGCGGTAGCCAGATTCCTACGCGGAACTAGGACTTGTTCGTACATGTCGAGCGGTACGTTTGAACTGGGTCTGAGGGGTATGGCAGCCTGGCACCAAGGTCTCGACCAATAGTAGAATGGAGACTATTATGGGATGTTCAGTAGGCTAGAATGGATATTCAATGCATATTGTACAAGGAATATACAAGGGATATCAGGGAATATTAGAGAATATACAAATACAATTAAATATATATATATAAATAAATATATATATTCGGTTTAATCTGGCCCTTCACAACAGCCACCCCCTGAATAGGTCCCAGACCTAATCAGTTAAACGGAGACAGATTAATCGCGTTGTCTATTTACACATAAGGGTTTGCTGTAGGGGTCAGTCAACTTCACAAAGTCATAGGGTTGTAGGGTCATGGTCATCATCGATTGTGTCTGGGAGTCGAGGCAGTTCTATGAGCCTTGCCACGGGACGGGTGTAAGTGCGACCCTGGACGAGCACTTCAGCTGCTCGGACCTTGCCGTCGGCACCGGTGATCACTTTGCTTACGCGGCCGGCCGGCCACATAGCTCTGGGCAGTGATTGATCAATAATCATGACGACTGTTCCTTCTGTCAAATTGTCTCTCTCCTTTACCCACTTCTGGCGGGTCTGTAGAGACGGTAGGTAGTGCAGTAGGAAACTGTTCCAAAAGTTGTCGGCTAATACTTGGCTGTACCTCCACATTCGTCGGCCGTTCGCTTCTTCAGGCCGGTACATTGTCTGGGGTAATGTGGGATCTAGCCGCCCCATCAGGAGTGTGTTGGGGGTAACTGGGTCGATATCCGCCACATCACTGGAGACATATCCGAGGGGCTTCGAGTTAAGTACTCCCTCAATCTCCGTGAGGACTGTCATTAGGACTTCTTCCGCCACAGTCTGGGCCCCAAGTACTGCGTACAGGGCTGTCTTTATGGAGCGCACTTCTCGTTCCCAAGTGCCACCGAAGTGGGGTGCGTTTGGGGGGTTGAATTGGAAATCAACCTGTGCTGGAGCGAGGTGGGTCTTAAGTTCTGGGCCCATAGCTTGGAAGCTCTCTCTCAGCTCTCTTTCGCCGCCTTTAAAGTTTGTCCCATGATCGGACAATAGGGTAGACGGTCTTCCTTTCCGTGATATGAATCTACGGAAGGCCATAAGGAATGAGTCTGTGCTCATGGTCGGGAGAAGCTCGATGTGTATCGCTCTGGTGGTCATGCATTTGAATACAATACCCCACCGCTTCTCGGTTCCTCTTCCTTTCTTTATGTGCAGCGGGCCAAAGCAGTCCATACCCGTTGAGTGGAATGGCTTGTCACCGATTCGGAGGCGACATGGAGGAAGGTCAGCCATCCTTGGTATGCTGGGCTGCGCGCGCCACTTGCGGCAGCCTAGACATGTTCGTTGGAAGCGTCGTACCGTCTCTCTTCCTTGTAGGATCCAGTAACGACGTCTGATTTCCGCGAAGACTCTTTCTGCTCCTGCGTGATGTACATCCTCATCGTATTTCTTTATAATCAGCTCTGTGACCTTGTGTCGGCTGTTCAATACGATCGGGTATTTAATGTCATCCGGTAGATTGGGGGCTCTGCGTAGGCGACCACCCACTCTGATGAGGGTGTGAGCGTCGCTCTCGGGGGCCAGGTGAATTAATCTGCTGTCGGATGGGACGGGCTTTCCTCCCTGTAGACAGGCCAATTCATCGGGGAACGAGTCTCTCTGGGCTCGCTGCAGTAGAAGCAATTCTGCTTCCTCGTAGTTAGCCGCTGACATATCAGCGGGGGACTTGCACTCCGGGTGGTACCGCAGGAATGTTCTTTGTTGTGCACTCTCTATGGACGTGCAATCGTTTATGTTAGGGTCGGTGGAGGCTACGGTGCTCAATCCACAGAACACAGACTTCTTAATTTCCGCCTCCTCTGGACTTGCTTCCCTCGGGATAGGCATGGGCCACTGTCCTTCCGGGAGTCTTAGGAATGCGGGGCCGTCACTGTAGACATTGCGACGGGTGAGGTCATCCAGGGGCATCCCCCGGGTGATGACGTCAGCTGGGTTCTGTTTTGTATCAACGTAGCGCCACTCTGTTTCTCCGGTTAACTCTTCGGTTAAGTCTTGAATCTCGGTGACTCTGACTCCCACGAAGACTTTGTACTTGCATGAGTCCGATTTGATCCAGGCGAGTACCGTCGTGGAATCTGACCACAGGATTGTTCTAGACACCGGTATGGTGAGCTCACGTTGGATGAGCGTGGCTAGGTGCGCTCCGGCTAGGGCTGCGCAGAGCTCTAGACGTGGGATAGATTGTTGCTTGCGTGGGGCTATTCTCGAGCAGGCGAGGACAAATGCTGTGTAGATCTCTCCCCCCTGGTCTTGGGCCCGCAAGTAGGCTACTGATCCGTATGCGACCTCTGAGGCGTCACTGAAGACGTGTAAGTCCATTTTACATGTCTCTGGCCTCACCGTGGGTGGGAAGTAGCTTCGGCGCATATTAACGCCTGGGAGTGAGTGGAGCTCCATCTCCCACTCTCTCCAGGTGGATGCAAGGTGTGCGGGAATGGGGTCGTCCCAGCCCTGGTCCTTGTCCCACAATGCTCGTACAATAATTTTTGCCCTGGTGGTGTACGGTAGAATACATCCTAGCGGGTCATATTGTCGGGCGAGTGTTGTGTACACACTCCGTCTGGTGGTCGGCGCCGCCGCCGGCCTTCCCTGCTCCGTAGTCAGGGGCTTGTGTCTGTAGTGAAGCGAATCTGTTTTGAATCGCCACACCAATCCCAGGGTCATCTCCTGGGCTTCTCCCGGGATTGTAGCCATCCAGGTCTCGCTGCTGGCTGCCTTGTCCTCGGAGGAGAGGCTGCGCAGTACTTGCGGATCGCTGCTGGCCCACTGCCTGAGATCAAAGCCGCCTTTGATCAATGAGGCGCGGAGTTTAATCAGGAGAGCCTCGGCTTCTTCCTGGGTTGAAAGGCTTTGTAGACAGTTGTCTACGTAGAAGCTGTTCTTTACGCTGTGTCGGACCTCTTCGTCCGCTGCTGAGTCCTCTGCTACATGTTTCTGTAGTGCAAATGTCGCACAGCAGGGGCTGCACGTCGTTCCGAAGGGGAGGACTTCCCATTGGTAGATGGCTGGGTGCTCATCTCCTGGCTTCTCTCTCCATAGGAACCGTAACAGGGGCTTGTCCGCCTCTACTAATCTCACCTGCAGGAACATTCCTTTAATGTCCCCGCTGATGGCCACCTTTTCCTGGCGGAAGCGGAGTAGAACGCCGAGTAGGGAGGGGCCGAGTGTGGGACCGGGCAGTAACTCTTTATTCAGATTTTGGGATCCGATCTGGTAGCTGCAGTTAAATACTATGCGGTCTTTACCGTTGTGATGGACCTTGTGGTGGGGCACGTACCACGATTCAGTGGTCTGGTCAGCCTCTTTAATGTCCATCTTTGTGACGTGTCCCGCTGTGATGAGCTTCTCAATCTCAGCGCGGTATACACTCTCTTGGGCGGGGTTCTTGGCTAAGCGCCGCTCCGTGTTCAGCAGGTACCGTTCTATGGCGTCTGTCTTGGCGTGGAAAGTAGGCATTCCTTCTCGCCGCAGGAGTGGCGTGGCGTATCTCAACACGCCGTTGACCGGGACTCTCTTGGTCCCTGTCTCGAGGAGGTGAATGGCGTAAATGTCATCTTTAGAGCGAATGTCTTTCTTTCCATTCTTAAAGGGCATTTGTTCCAAGCTCCATAGCCGCTCTACGTGTTGCAGGAGTGCGGTTTCTCCCTCTGTGACTCGGGAGTGGAGACATCTAGTGGCTGTACTTCGGTTGAGAGATTTGGCGAGCGGGCCTTGGAGAGTCCATCCCAAACGGGTCTCGACTGCTGCAGGACAGCCTCGGGGTCCGGTATGAACCCGGTCTATCGGGACAATGAGGTCTGCATGGTCGGAGCCTATCAACAGGGTCGGCATAGCATTGTCTATGAGCGGGATCGGTAACTTGCGCAGATGTGCATATTTCTCCATCAGCTTGGCGACGGGGTATGTGTACCGCGACAGTCCTATTTCTTGGCTGGTGAAAGCGTCTGCAATCTGGTACCGTCGCTCAGGCTGGCCGCTTGCTGCGATAGAGAATGAGACATTCTCGCCCTTTATCGTCTTCAAATCTCGTCTTATTGTCCGAATTGTCATTTGGGTTTCGCTTCCCCGCAGCCCTAGCTGGGCCGCAGCGGAGGCGAGCAGCAGGGTCTTCTCTGACCCGTCATCGAGGACGGCGTAAGTGTCCAGGACTTTATTCTGGTAGCTTAGTGTCACACGCACTACTTTTAGGAGTACTCGGGCTCCACTGCTGCTGGCGGGATCGATGTACATGACGCTCGCTTTGCGGCTGGATGGTGCAGGTGAAGGGCGCCGTCTGTTACTGTCGTGAAGTATGTCCAGATGGGCTCCATCGCACTTGGTGCACCTTTTCTTTAAGCGGCATTCGGCTGCCATGTGTGAGCGCGCACAGCGAAAACAGCGCTTGTTGGACTTTATCCATTGACCTGCTTCCTCCGCGTTCAGCTTGGGGAAGGAGTCACATTGCGCTAGCCAGTGTTCTTTCTCACAGTAGGGGCACACTATCTTCCACTTCTCCGTTCTGGAGGGGGTACTGTGGCTCCTGCTGCTCGGTACTGACTCCGATTGGTGCATCACAGTCACCGATCTTCTTCCATCATTTAGTCGTCTGGTTCCTTCTCTGGAGCCAGGGGTGCTCCGTCCGAATGTATCTAGCCGTAGGCTGCTGACTTCTCTCGCCAGGAAGTCTGCTAGATCGAGGAGGTTCGGTTCGGGGCCATTCGGGTCTCTGTGGTCCCTCTGCCGCCTAAAGCGCTCCTGACGAGCGGGCGGCAGCTTCTCCAGGATCCTTTCCACATTTGAGTTGGCGTAAAGTTCATACTTCCCCTTCTCTCTTTGCGCTCCCAACATCCCTACCAGGGACTGCACTCTGATGGACAGGTCGTCCAGTGCTCGATTGTCTATTGCTGGGGGTAAGCGGTCGATGTGTCGGATCTCCTGGATCACGTAATCCCATATGCGCCCATACCTCTGGTCCAATGCTACCAGCGCTGCTGTGTATGGGGTGGTGGAAGTCGCGTAGGCGAGCGCTATATTATGTGCGCGGGGCACCTTTAAGTGCTGCAGTAGGATGGCGTATTTGTGGCGTTCATCCAATACATCCACCAACATGGTCTCCAGACACATGCGGAGTTCTGTATACTGGGCCCGGTTCTCTTGGGTGAAGTCGGGTACCATAGGCGTGCCAATGTATGACGCTGACTGTGGATACATCGGCGAGCGTTGGGGGGGAGGCCTCCTAGGCGAGTCTCCTCCCGCTCCTTGGTATGGGCTGGTACCGGCAGTGTACCATGGCCCGCTTGTCCAGGTGCTGTTCCTCGGTGCGGGTCGTGCGTCGTGCTCACCCGTGTATAGAGTCGGGGGTCTGTAGCGCAGCTCCGCGGGAGTATAGCCTGGGCTGTACCGGACCTCCTGGTCCGGTAGAGTACTGTGCTGTCTTCGGGCGCGGTTCTCCTCCTCTTCCTCTTCGTCTTCAGTTAGGTCATCCAGTGCTTGTAGTCTCTGGTTTAGCCTCTCCACAGGATATGCTGCTCCTTCCCGGTTGCTAGGTCTCGCTTGGACCGGTGGGGGGAGGTGGTCTGTGGGGGGTATAGACCTCGTCTGTTGGTCAAGTTCAGGGTTGTTTACTCGGCTAGGGGATGCCGCCCTGGAGGTGTGTCTAGACGAGTTCCTGGAGCCTCTGGCGGAGGGAGAGGGTGTTGTCCGTCTGATCAGCTGTTCTATTAGTTGCGACTGCTGTCTGTCGCGCGCTGCGTCCCGTTGAGCACCGGCTCGTTCTCGGGCCACATTCTCTTCCATCTGAATGCGTCTTATTTCTAGACGTATCTGCTCGTGTTCGCTTCGCTGCTGGATCTGCAGTCGGTCGCGTTCAGCAGCGGCGTTCAGGCTGATGAGGAAGGCCTGCTGTAGGGTCCTCTCTGCCTCGCTGGGAGAAGGCGGTTGTATAGGGGAGCCTTCCCTCGGGGTACTCCTTGCGGAGCCTTGGAGCTCTATCTCCACGGTGCTCTCCCCGTCTTCTTCCGTGCCGAGTTCTCTCTCGGTAGCGTTGTATTCCTCCCGGGACTCATCGGGGACTACTTCTTCAGTACTGGCGGGGTGTGAAGTCATGTCTGGTTCCCACTGGTCCCCACCGTGAACTTGGTCAGTTACATTAGAGCCCGTAGGGGCCTCTATGGTCGGGGTAGTCTGGGCGTTGGGGTTAGACATACTTTTACTTTCTAGTTTTACCGCGTTTACTGTTAGTAGAAGACTAGGTTGTTGACTGACAGCGTAGGCCTCTAAGTACTGAGGGAGCCGTCGTTCGCGCTGCGGGCGTTGGTTAGGAGGATCGTTTCGTGGAGTGTTCATCATAGGCCATTTCAATATTAATAACACTATATTAATATTACACTAATTACCCTCCGGCTCGAAGGACCAATTGTAACTGAGGGGTACAATTCCCTGACTGTATTACTAGATATGATACTTACTACCACTACCTTTGTACTTAATATTCGGCCACCCAGTACACGGCATAAATATATTATCATGAACACTCTCACGTAGATGAAACGGATCCAACACAAATGTACGAATTAGAAACAGGTCTTTATTTCCTACACAGCGATGGTGTGTAGAATAAGCACTTAATCACTTAATTACATTTATGAATTGAAATAGTATGCACTTTTATGGCAAGGAGTATTCGTCGGTATATCAATAGATAATGTCCAATCTCTGAAGGCGCAGGTGGTAAATATACGACCTGGAATAGTTAAGGAATAACAGCAATGATACTTTAATGATTATAGGCTGGATACACTAGAGGGGGTTAATCCGGTCGCTTGTAAGCCGACAGGAGTAGGAGGGGGGGGGGGGGTAGAATCCAGCTGCCTCGTCCGGCCAAGGGTATCCCAGGAGAACCCACTGTAGTGCCGTTCAATGCGCCGGCGATCCTTGGACCACAGATGAAAGCAGGTGGACTCTTTGTGGGCCGGCTCTCTCCGGTCCACGGGAGAGAGATGTGGAGAGACCTCGTCTTGCAGAGCGTCTCCTCACCTTGCGTCCTCTCCAGGGGGGGGGGTTCCAACACACGGTAGTGTCGGGGGTCTTTATCCATAGAATAATCAAAGTATCCAAAGCATAATCCGTGCCTGGGAAGGCGGGCTGTCGTCGGTAGAATAATCCGGTATACAGGTCCACTCGCTCGTCGGCTCTGGGGCTCCTCGGGTGCAGCTTCACATAGGGTCAACCACCCTGGGTAAGCAGCCAGTTCTCTGCCCGAAACGATGGGGTACTGACTACGGTAGTATTCTCACCGCACGAAGCACTATATATTAACAGACTATTATTAGCTTAATAGACTACGTCCAACTCGACGATATAGTGCCAAATATGACTATTCAAATATTAATATACACAATGTCTCAATACCGATGGTAGGCCGAACTTGGCCTTACTCCCACACGTGGCATCGCGGGGAGGCTTTACGTCTGTGACTCTATTGGAGGGTAAGAAACTGGACTGAAAAGAAAGTCCTACTTTAGTAGCGCAGTATATATACGCACTATGAACAAATAGTCCCATTAGTGGTGCGGTAGCCAGATTCCTACGCGGAACTAGGACTTGTTCGTACATGTCGAGCGGTACGTTTGAACTGGGTCTGAGGGGTATGGCAGCCTGGCACCAAGGTCTCGACCAATAGTAGAATGGAGACTATTATGGGATGTTCAGTAGGCTAGAATGGATATTCAATGCATATTGTACAAGGAATATACAAGGGATATCAGGGAATATTAGAGAATATACAAATACAATTAAATATATATATATAAATAAATATATATATTCGGTTTAATCTGGCCCTTCACAACACTACCTATGGACATTAGGGAAGCTAGAACTCTTAATATTTTCAAAAATAAGCTAAAAACTTACCTCTTCACCATCGCCTTCTAATACACCCCGCTGTTGATTGTACTGTAGCACTATTTTACTCTGTCCATTCTATTGCATAATTTTACTATCTATTCTATTCTACTATTCTATTATTGCACTGTATTATTTTACTCTGTCTATTGATTTTTTAATCTATTCTATTCTATAATTTTATTGCACTGCACTATTTCACTATTTTACTCTGTCTATTTTATCTTACTCTTTTTATTATTGTCTATTTAAAACTGAATTAAACCATAAACAAGGTGGCCTGTTGGGATGTTAGATCCTAATGTGAAAAACTGTGATTTTATATGTCTGCACTTTATGTGCTCATTTTATGCCTGTCTTTTTTTCTGTTGTGAAGCACTTTGAGCTGCAGTTTCTGTATGAAAGGTGCTATACAAATAAAGTTTATTATTATTATTACGTCATTGGATGGACACATGGATTAAGAGTCCACGATGACATCACTGGTGGCCATATTCTAACTCATTCACTCTCAATAACTGTCAAACTAGGGGTGCCAGGGTGGCGCACCACGTCCCGGGTTCGACTCCCGGACCCGGCGACCTTTGCCGCATGTCTTTTCCCATTTCTCCTCCCGTTCTTCCTCTCTGCCGGACTTGTCCAATAAAGCCAATAGAAAGAGAGGAATGATTACGAAGCCTTGATGGTTCTTTAATGACCTTAATGAGTCAACCCCCGTAGCTTTATTGTCTCATCCCAAGGACGGTCAAGCTGTTTTTCTCCTGGTCGTCCCACGGACCCGGTTAATAACCAAAGGTGACCGGTCCTTCCAATTCATGGCCCCTACCCTTTGGAACACCCTCCCCCTTTCTATGCGTTCACTTGACTCCCTATCCACTTTTTAGGAACAGTTGAAAACGTTTTTATTCAGACAGGCTTTTAATTAATTTAAATTAATTCCTGGTTGTATACTTTGTTTATTTATTTATTATTGTTGTTTTGTTTTATGACTGACATTTATGTTGCACTCAGTTAGTTATTTAATTTACTTGTGTTATGCTATGCTTACGTTGTGTCAGAATTGTTTTATGTGTAGTGCATTTATCTCTCTGTAACTGTGCACTGTGATTAATGAAATTTACTTACTTACTTACTTTTTTCTGGCACACACTCTCCATGTCCTTCCTCCGTCTCCTCCATTCATCCCCTCCTGTGTTTCCGCTGCAGATACGCTGATGGTCTGTGGGGACGACCTGAAGCCCAGCGGCCTCATGAGGAAGAGTCCTTCCCTGGAGTCGGTCATCAAGATCCCCGGCTCCCTCAGCGGCCGCACCGCCTCCTTCAGCTACAGCCGGCCCAACAGCAAGCTCAGGTGGGGCTCCCCCCAGCACCACGTGTATATTCACGTACCTCGGACCAAGAACCATATAAATCCCCTTTTACGAGGAACGACACACAAACATAACAAATATAATTTAAAAACTCTTAATTACCTGTTGTCTAGTGTTAGTTCTTGTATATTAAGAGCTCAGTCAATCAACAAGAGAATACAAACATGTCTCCATTACTATTTTTTGTTGTGGGTGGGCCTTTAACCCTTGGCTTTCACTACCACACTACCAAATGGTCAACCCTTTCACTGCGACAATACGGATGGTTAACCCTTTCACTGCCACACGGCAAAGGGGTAACCCTTTCACTACCACACTCATCATCATTAGGTGGCTTCTTCGTTCCGAAGGTTGCCTATCACTCTCCAACCCATTCTGTCCCCACTTCTTCTCTCCAACTCTGTGACTCCGCCTCTCACTCCACTCCAATCACAGAAGGTTAACCCTTTCACTACCACACTACAGAAGGTTAACCCTTTCACTACCACACTACAGACGGTTAACCTTCTTCTGTAGTGTGGTAGTGAAAGGGTTAATGTGATTACAGCGCCAGGAATCCCCCCCGGCATGAAAAACAAGACACCAACACATCGCCACGGTGAGTCCCTTTGTGGCAGTGAAAGGTTAACCTGCTCTAGTGTGGTAGTGAACGGGTTAAATGCAAAGAAGTACATGTCTTCTGAAAACCATCTTCCATCTTCTTTACTACTATAGGTAAAAGCCATTCTTTATATATATTAGACTGCTTCTTGACCTGATCTCACAGTAAATTCACAGGGAATCGTATATAAAGCAGTGCTGTTTGTACCATAAGAAAAACAATAACAGTAACCTCTAGAGGTCAATAACAGGGTTGGTGGTCCTGGTCTGGTTGTGTGTGATCTGGCCATGGGAAGACACATCTGTCTGTCTGGCTCAAAGTTACAAGACTACATCATTTTTATCATGTCTTGTCATGTCTTTAAGGCCAAAACACTTTTATTAAAAGTAACTACTTGTAATAATAATAATAATAATAATAATAATAATATATTTGATTTGTAGGGCGCTTTTTTATAATTGTGGAGCAAATCTCAAAGCTCTACATTGTAAATGAACATAAAAGCTAGCAGGAGAGTAAAAAAAAGAATATAAAATAAGCAAGACTAAAACTAGTAAGGAGTAAAAAGAACACTAAAACTAGTAAAAGAGTAAAAAACATAAAATAAGAAGGGCTAAAACTGGTAAAAGAACATAAAATGTGTGGAGCTAAAACTAGATACAAATCAACAAACGGCTCTATTAAAAAGATGAGTTTTGAGGCCCTTTTTTAAAAGCATCCACAGTCTGTGGTGCTCTCAGGTGGTCAGGGAGAGTTCCACAGACTGGGAGCGGATGAGCAGAAAGCCTGATCTCCCATGGTGCAGAGTTTGGTCCTTGGGCGCTGGAGGAGGTTTGCCTGGTCGGAGCGGCGATGTCGAATGGTGAAAAAGGAGCTGGTTTTCACCCCTGCAGTCAGTAAATGGTCCTCTGGCTCACCCAGTGTGGGGATGATGAATCAAACTTGGAGAGGAAACACAGCAACATACCAGCATACCCGACACACCACTTCTCATCCTTGTAGACGTTATAGATGGAGGAGAAAGTTAGAAATAAGTACACATGTCTTAATGTTCTAAGGTCCGACTTCACTACATGTCTTAATGTTCTAAGGTCCTGGACTTCACTACATGTCTTAATGTTCTAAGGTCCTGGACTTCACTACATGTCTTAATGTTCTAAGGTCCTGGACCTCACTACATGTCTTAATGTTCTAAGGTCCTGGACGTCACTACATGTCTTAATGTTCTAAGGTCCTGGACTTCACTACATGTCTTAATGTTCTAAGGTCCTGGACTTCACTACATGTCTTAATGTTCTAAGGTCCTGGACCTCACTACTGGTGTATGGGGTGTTTCTGTTCGGGGGGGGGGGGGGGGGGGGGGGGTTCACATGCTTTCGAGCAACACTACTTATTGTACTTATTTTATGCCTATTCTTATGTCTGCACTCTCTACATTGCACTACTTTTATTGTCTTTTTATACCTATTCTTATGTCTGCACTTTATGCATTGCTTTTATTCTGTCAACTGTATGCAAATGTTATGCATATGTAAATTGTATGCTATTTGCTGTGAAGCACTTTGAGCTGCAATCCATGTATGAAAGGTGCTATATAAATAAAGTTATTATTATTACACCCCAGGACACTGGATTGAGTCACCGGAGACAAGTTTAATCAAACAGTGCATAAGAGATGGTTTCACTCAATAACCTCCACCATTATTGGCAGTAATTACCGTATCATCGTTCCCTATAGACCATCTCTGTTATTTTTATTAAAAGATAATCTCGTAAATTACAGTGGAGACAGACAGCTTGTTTACAGTCGTGTACTTATTTTGTTTATATTATACTAATTAAAGGGCCGGAATATGATTTTCATGTAAATGACTTGCTTGTTTACATACCAAGATACTCTCTGACATACAGTACAGTCCATATACAGTAGGTCTATATTAGTACTGTACATACTGTGTTCCCGGAAGCGTTCGACACATATCTACATACATCACACATGCTCAGGTTACCGGGATGCCGTGGCTGTATATGGTAGTGTTTGTAGTGTACATTACATACTGTATATGGTAGTGTTTGTAGTGTTATGATGCATTGTGATCCCTCGAGTGGATGTGTGAACAATGTGCATCTTCGGCAGCATTTGTTTGGACAGTTTCCCACTGCGACCGGGCCGTGTTGTGCCTGGAACAGACAGCAGACAGAGCCTGTCGTGTCCCATGTGAAGTGTTTACCATCCACCAGTGCAACGACCGTGTCTCTCCTCGGCCTTCCCATGGCCCTCCTGGGTTCTCGGCAACGCCGCAGAGCCCCAGGGGGGGAAGCAGAATGTTGAAATAACACTCAATTCCAAGGATTTACGTTCCTATTCCTCTGCCCTGAGGACACATGATACTACTAAAAAAAGTGTGGAACTGGAGAGCTTCTTGAAACTAATAGTAACTTCTAGAAACTAAGAAAAAAGAAGGTGCAGACTTTCGGTGACAGAGAGAGCCTTCAGCGTGGCGTCCCCTACCCTCTGGAACTCTCTCCCCCCTGAAATCCGCAACGCCTCAACCCTGGACACCTTCAAAACTGCTCTCAAAACACACCTCTTCACCAAGGCTTTTCCCCATTAGTTAGTTTAGATTTGATTAGGTTCATTATCCCTTACCTGCCCTCACCCCCCCCCCCCCCCCTTTCCCCCTATTGCCCCCTTTCCCTAGCCCTCTTGATTGTGAAGAGACCTCTGGTTTCCTGAAAGGCGCTATAGACATTTTATTTATTATTATTATTATTATTATTGCTCTTTTTTTCCGTCGTTATACCGATTCCCTGTCCACTGTCGGTCTGGGGAGGGTGTACTGTAGTGTAGACTACCACATACCTTCTCCGATACACATGCAGTCGCCAGCCCTCCCTGCCGCACAGGTCCGACGATCAGTAGGGGGCGCTATTGCAACGACCAGGACTCGTACCCCACTGGCGTCCCACCCGCAAACACTGTCAATTGTGAGTCTCTGCGGTGGTAGGCGGCGAGTGCTTAGATCTCTACACTACCCAGCTGCCCCGGGTATGAAGATATCTTGAAGGAATGAGGAACAATAAACCAAGGTACTGGACTTACAGTCAAACCTGCCAGTGAAATAAATACATTATCTTTTTTTCACTGTACAGGTAAGTTGAGTGCCTTGGTGTTTTCCTCCTTCCTTCAATGATTAAAAGATTCATTGTAGAAGTTCTTTAAAGGTGACATGTACTATAAATGTCATTTTTCAGTCTCTAGCATTGTATTATAGTAATAGGAGTTCGTATCAATGTGTTTTAGTGTCTAAATACCATATTGGCGGATTGCTCTGATTCAGCTCAGCCCCTTTCCTCCTCCAGTAAATCAGGCCATTTTGATTTGAACGGCTGAGTCACGTCATTCGGACGCTGGGTAGCAGACAGTGATGTGATTGGCTCTGTGGTTGTAGCTAATGCCCGCCCACATTCTACCTAGACTGACTGTACACAGCGAGTGGAAACCACTTCCTCATACTCTGCATGGGGAGAGAGAGAGATAGAGAGCACTTGGGGGGGGGGGGGGGGGGGGGGGGACCTGCCGCGCGCCACACACCCGCAAACGGGAGATTGAAAGAAAGAAAAAAAAAAAAACACAAGCTGCCTCTCATCACCGAGAGGGAGAGAAAGGAAGAGAGAGGGAGGGAGGGAGAGAGGGGGCCTTGACAATAACGGCCTGTCTTTTTTTCTCTCTCTCTCTCTCTCTCTCTCCCACACCTCCCTCCCTCTCTCTCTCTCTCTCTCTCTCCACCCCCCTCCCTCTCTCTCTCTCTCTCTCTCTCTCTCTCTCTCATTCTCTCTCATCTTCTACCTCTCTCTCTCTCTCTCTCTCTCTCTCTCTCTCTCTCTCTCTCTACTCTCTCTCTCTCTCTCTCTCTGTCTACCAGTGCAGACTGTGTGGACTGACTGTCACTCAAAGTGCTTATGGGCGGAGCCAGGCCATAACAGCCTGAAATCTTGAGGCTGAAAAATGATGGTTTTGAGTACTTGATTAGAAATATAAAACAATGAATTTTTTTGAAAAAAACCTTACAAATGTCTTCAATAGACTAACAGGAATTGTATAAAGTTGCCCAAATAGTGCTAGGAATAGCAGTACATAGCCCCTTTAAGATCTTCTGACTCACTTTGAACTCCCATAGATGCCTAAGGAAGTAGAGGCGCTGCCATGCCTGCTTCACTACACTGTCTATGTATGTGGTCCATGTCAAGTCCTCGGATATGTGGACTCTGAGGTACTTGAAATTGTTCACTCTCTCGAACCAGTGCCCCATAGATGCTGAGGGGGCTGTAGTTCCTTGCCCCAGCCTAAAATCCACAATCAGTTCTTTTGTTTTGCTAACGTTCAGGGAGAGGCTGTTCTCCTGGCACCACAGCGCCAGGTTCTCTACCTCTCCCAGGTAGGCCCTCTCATCATTTGCAGAGATCAAGCCCACCACAGCTGTGTCGTCAGCAAACGTGACGATTTGTGTTGCTGTTGTGCTTTGCCACACAGTCATGCATGTAAAGCGAGTAGAGGAGGGGGCACCTGTGTTGAGGATGATGGATGAGGAGGTGCAGTTACCTGTTCTCACTCTCACCACTTGGGGTCTTCCTGTCAGGAAGTCCAAGACCCACTGGCAGAGGTCGTAGTTCAAGCGCAGGAACTGAGAACTAACATAGTTCCCCTGCCTCTTGTCCAGGTGTGATTCTGTCTTGTGCAGCACATGTGGGATTGACTCGCAAGTTAGCTAACATTAACGGTAGCGTTTTATGCTTAAACTTAACGTTAGCTCGCTAACAATTACACTTTTGAATGGACAAGCATCATACTGTATATGTAATTCATGGCACACAATTCAAACGGGATCAAAACATTATTTGTCTCTTGCCATCACCGTCCATGTTTTCCAAAATAGGGTCCCATAATACATCCACAGAGCTTTTAGAAAGATGCAGAATAAAAGTATTGATATTCCCCAAAATAAATGATTGATTAATGTGTCCCCTCCCTCCCTACTTCCCATTTCCCCACATGGGCACCTTATTGGATAAATGACATGCCGGTGTTCTAGTGTGACCTCCAGTGACTGAATGTTTTCTAATTTCCAGGGAAAACCCATTGAGACCAAGGTCTCTTTTTCAATGGTACTCTGGTTACAAAACAATACATAGGAAAATAAAAACATAATATAAGAATGTAATAACATAATACAACGTCATGTAAAAACATAATACAACATCATTTAAGAACACAATACAAAATCATGTAAAAACACAATACAACATCATGTAAAAACACAATACAACATCATGTAAAAAAACTAGGGCTGTCAAAGTTCATGCTTTAATTTTGGAGATTAATTTAAATGATTTAAAGTGTTAAAAAAATGCATCTAGATGAATCTATGGAGTGAACATTTTTCAACGTTCTTTTCAACTTTCAGCAGTATCTTTGCTCGTTCTTTTTTTGCATTGACTCATGCACCTTTTTGAAAATCATCTGACATGAAGATGGAACACATGTTTGTTGTTAATATGATTTATATTACTGGTAGTTCATACAAGACATTATCGTCCTCTAAGCCAATCTGCACTTTAACATAGGCCTGGGTTGTTTTTATTTCTGTTAGCGCCGCGGATATAAGAAAGAGGTCTAGCTGAGTCAATGTTGATGGTTTTGTTGAACATTTGTATTTCACAGGAGAGAAACTGTATTCAAAGATCAAAGAAAGCTATTCAAATAGTCTTTGAATCTAAATATACTTTCTTTGTGTTGATTCTACATTAATTCCATGATTTTACTGGAATGATGAAGTAAATGTCTGTTACAAGCTTCGGTCTTAAGTAGATTAAATACAGAAAATTGTGAGATTAATTAGTAAAAAGAAAAAAAGTATCTATTGACAGCACAAAAAAATAACATAATATGACATGTAAAAACATTATACAACAACATGTAAAACACAATACAACAACATGTAAAACACAATACAACATCATGTAAAAACATCAGGGGTGTAAAAAGTACCCAGAAATTATACTTAAGTGAATGTATGGGTACCGTCTCAAAATCGTACTCAAGTAAAAGTCAGAGTATCTGGCTAAAAACACACTTGAGTAAAAGTTTAAAAGTTTATACTTGTAAATGTACTTACGTACTAAAAAGTAAAAGTAAAAACGCTATTCTTCTGATAGCAGTTGTTTAATCAAAGATCCCGCTTTCTAGTCTTGCACAAGGACCAATCAGCATGGGTATGGGCGGGTTCATTTTCCATTGATGGGGATTTGATTGGCTGTTTTTAATAAAGGATTAATAACGTTAACGTTAGTTCCGCCAGAGAAACAAATATACTAATTAAAATGGTTGGACTTGCGAGATTTGTACTTTGTAGGTCTGCATTTTAAAAAGGAGTAAAAAGTATGTTTTTTTTCTCTGAAATGTAATTGAGTAAAAGTACAAGTATACAAACCTTATAATACTCGAGTAAAGTACAAATCCCCCAAAACAGTACTTAAGTATTGTAACGAAGTACAATTACTCAAGTACTTTACACCCCTGAAAAACATTATGTATTTCTAGTAGCTCATCACAGGCTCTTATGCTGGAACATAATAGGAAAACACTGTTCTTTTTCTTTTTTTTGTGTTCTGTTTCCGCTCTGGGGACTTGAAGAGTTATCCAGAGTCCCATAAACACTAGATGTAAGTGATTATTCTGACTCAAACATTTGACGTGAGCCACTGAATCAAACATTTCCTTTGGGCTATAAGCTTTACGAGGCTAAGAGGCTTTACTAGTCCTAGAGGTCAACACAGGATACTGAGAGAATAAACATGAACTTTACACTAAGGATAACGAGACATGTGGAAAATAACGAAATAACGAGACATGTGGCTATTGTGAGAAACATGTGAATGAATGAATGAATGAATGAATGAACATTTTATTTAACAGATTGCAGAATGGGTACAATACAGTACGGCTCAATACACACAATTGTTAAGGGGATGCAGACCAGAGAAAGACTTTCGTCTTGTTTACATCAGGGTCCCCCATTTTCAATTCATAGTGACATTTATGACATACGTAACACAACATATATGACATCATGACATTTATGGCATAGGGACATACATGACATACAGGTATATAGTACTGTTACATTTGTGACATATATGATATGCAAATAGTACTGTTACCCATAGATCCTGACAGAGAGTATATACATATGATGGGGATGAGACTGTACATTAGGAGGGGGTGGGTGGGTGGTAGAGAAATATACATACCGTGGGGAGGAGACTGTACATTAAGAGGGGGTGGGTGGGAGAGAAATATACATACGGTGGGGAGGAGACTGTCTATTAGGAGGGGGGTTTGGACATTTACGGTGGCCAGTTTCGAATTGCAGCCTCTCGTAGGTGCTCTTTAAGAGCGGTTTTGAATGTGGGTAGGGATTCACATTCCTTTACAGCTTTGGGTAGGGCGTTCCACATTGTTGTGGCATAATTGCGAAACGTGTTTAGTCCCTTGTTTGAGCCGAATCTGGGTTTAACATGATTTGTTGAGCTCCCTCTGGTGTTGTGGTCGTGGTATTCACTGACCTTTGGGAAGTATTTTGACATGTACATGGGTACCTTAGTCGTATAGTGTATCTTGTAGACCAGGCCCATTGCAAGTTGCTGTACTCTGTCGTCTACTCTAAGCCATCCTAGGTTGTCAAAGTGGGCAGGGGTGAGGTGGGTTCTAGGAGTAAGGTCAAGTAGTAGTCTGACCAGTTTGTTTTGTGATGTTTGTAATCTTGTTTTTAGCGCCTTTGAGGTGCTTTGGTACCATGAGGTGCAAGCATAGTCGTAGTACCCTTGAATGAGTGCTCCTACCAGAGTCTTCAGGGTATTCTTGTTTACCAGAGAGGAGATCCGGTACAAGAATCTAGTTCGTTGGTTGACTTTTTTTATTACCTTGGATGCCATTTTGTCACAGGAAAGATTTGCCTCTAGGATGGAACCTAGGTATGTCATTTAATCTTTCCTTGTGACAATATTTGTCACCCACTGTAACTGAGAAGTCGTCGGCCTTGCTGAGTTTGTTATTTGAACCGAAGAGAATGGACTCTGTTTTGCCCATGTGTAATGATAGTTTGTTATCAGCGAGCCAGGTGCAGATTCTGCCGAGTTCTGAGCTGAGGGTTTTTTCAACCTGTAACTTGTTCTTGTCAGAGACCAGCAGGGCTGAGTCGTCCGCGAACAAGAACAAGTTGCAGTCACAAGCTGACGACATGTCATTTGCATAAATTAGGAACAGTAGCGGTCCTAGTATGCTTCCTTGTGGAACACCACAGCTCACTGTGAGGGGGGGGGGGGGGGGTACCGTTTACCTCCACCATGTAATAACTTACTCAGTCGAATGGATCCGTTTAATACAATTTATTAACTCAGAATGATCCATACATAGTCAGAGAATAGCTGGATGGCTCTCATCCAGGTTACTAGCTAGGAGACCCGGAAGTAAGAGAGAGAATCACAGAGAGGGGGCTCCTTTATACCCAGGAGAGGGGGGGGGGGCACCATAAACTGGGGGTCTTGGGAGAAGGAGGAGACAAACATTTGGGGGGAAGGGTGAACGAGCTCAACTGAGGGAGAGGACAGTCGTATTCCTCCACACTATCTCTTCTTCTAAAGACTATTCATGGTATTTTTATGACGTGTCATGCATTTGTATTTGTATTTTGTATTTATTGGTTTAAAATACAGAGACAGTGCATATTAAGGAACATTTTAATATGCCAGTTTAGCCAGGTTGGCTAATTTTCAACTGTAGTTTCTGGGGCAGGTGACATGAGCACTACAATAATTAAAACACAGTAGGAATCAGTAGGTTACAATACACTAAAATACATTAAAATAAATACATTAAAATACATTACAATACATCACAACCCCTCAGTTAAAATGGTCGCACACTTGACATCTCTCAACCATGATTTTAAGTTTGATTTAAATTAAATGTGTCTTTGATACTCCCTGAGCCGTATTGGCAGACTGTTCCAGGTGTGTGTGTAATGTGGCGCCGTGCCATAAACCCGGCTTATTGACCCACGGTTGTTCTTTCATGATGATCACCTGTTTAATGTTATTTGATTTCAAGCACCTGTTGTTTGCCTACCAAGATGTCTACACTGATGTACTGTAGGGCTGGGCTATTTCAATGGGATCATATTGTGATGGAATCATGGTATCAAGATATTGTGATGCGTAATTCTGATAATAACAAGCACTTATTAACTAAAACATTTCACACGATTGTATCTGAAGTATTTGAGGGAATGTTGTTTGAAAGGTTTTTGGTTTTATATCCCACTTTACCACACATCTCAGTGAGATTAACATCAACTGCACCTGCATCAACAATCAATTACATAAACTGTGATTTCACATGCATGAGAAGATATCACGATCACAAGTCGTTATGATTACCATGATATTGATTCCTGTTGATATCGCCCAGCCCTACGATGATGTAACAGAGTACTATGAATAGTGGCGTCTCACGTCATCGCGGTTGTCACTTCTTTGCCAAGCTGCAAACCCATCATCACTTTCACATTGATGATGATGATGATGAATAGTTTTATTTTCGGTCTTTGTTTACAGATAAATCAAAAACACATGTGTGGACTTTCAAAAGGAAAAGAAAAAAAGAAAAGAAAAAAATCACAAATGTACATATTCAAAGTAAGCTCACACACAAAATCCAAACTCAATGACCCAAAAAAGGAATAGGCTGAAGCACATGCTTATTTTTGCCTATCCTTTACAATTCTTAAAAACTAAATATACTGTAATATAAGAAAGAAAAAGTTAAAATATGCTGCAAGATATAATTTTGTTTTCTTTTTCTTTAAGAGAAAAAAGAAAAGAGAAAATAAATGTTTGATGTTTTACTCAAAACTGTACTGTAATTATGTTATCCTTCAGGGCCTTTTTATATCTCCCCTGATTACATTTATATTTTGACATTTTGCTAACACTTTTATCCAAAGTGACTTGGAAGTTTTGTACGACAAGTCGGCAGGAAGGGCACAACTCTTATCAGCTGAGTAACAATGTTCATCAAAGTGTTTGGATCTAAAGTTGTGTCTTTAGTCGACGGCGAAAGATTGGTCGGGTTTCGGCTGTCCTAACTGTGGTGGGAAGTTTGTTCCACCATTGTGGGGCAAGGACCGAGAATAGGCGGCTTCTCTTTGATGACCCTCCCGGAGCTCAGACAGGAGTCGGTCTGAGGCGGCCAGAAGACATAGAGCGGAGGGGTCTTAAGGGTGTGTAGTTAGAGACCATTGACCAGAGGTAGACGGGAGCCATTCCCTTTGCTGCACGGTATGCCAGGTCGAGGGCCTTAAAACGGATTTGTGTAGCGATGGGGAGCCAGTGCAGGTCCCTAAGAAGTGGGGTAACATGGGCTGACTTTGGTAGGTTGGAGATCAGGCGGGCGGCTGTGTTCTGAACGAGTTGAAGTGGCTTGGTGGCGGAGGTCAGTAGACCAGCAAGCAGTGCGTTGCAGTAGTCGAGGCGAGACATGACTGTTGATTGGACGAGAAGTTGGGTGGCTTCTTTTGTCAGGAAGGGGCGGATCCTTCTGACATTGCTCAGGAGAAATCTGCAGGTTCTTGTCGTTGCGGCGATGTGAGCAGAGAAGTTCAGCCAATCATCGAGGACAACGCCAAGGTTCTTGGCGGTCGGGGGAAACGGCCACAGCTACATTCTCCACTGTAAGGGAAAGGTCGGTCAGGGGGGAGGATTTGGCTGGCAGGTGAAGCAATTCTGTTTCGCTTAGGTTCAGTTTCAGGTGGTTGGTCGTCATCCAGGCGAAGATGTCGGACAGACAGGTCGAGATCAGCTCAGAGACATGGATATCTGAGGGAGGAAAGGAAAGGAGAGGAAGAGTTGAGTATCATCGGCATAGCAATGATAGGAGAAGTCGTGAAATGTGATAATGTTACCCAGAGATTTGGTGTAGAGGGAGAAGAGGAGGGGTCCAAGGACAGAGCCCTGGGGGACACCCGGCCGAAGGTGGCAGACAGGGTCCCTCTCCATGATACTCGGTAGGAGCGGTCGCAGAGGTAGGATGTCAGCCATGCCAGCGTAGAGCCAGCCACTCCCATTCCAGCGAGGGATGTGAGGATGATCTGGTGGTTGACTGCGTCGAAGGCTGCAGACAGGTCCAGGAGAATCAGGACAGAGGAGAGGCCCTGTGACCGCTATGAGGGCCGTCTCTGTGGAGTGACCAGTCCTGAAGCCTGACTGATTAGGGTCTAGGTCTAGGAGGTCATTCTGTGAAGAGATAATCAGTAAGTTGGTTGGATATAGCACGTTCAAGAGATTTAGAGAGGAAGAAGAGAAGAGAGACAGGACGTCTCTGACGGTGGGGTTCATGGTTGTTGTTTTTTATGAGCAGTGTGTCTCTGGCTTGTTTTAGGGAGGCAGGGACCACCCACGAGTTGAGGGAGGAATTGATTCCGTTAGGAATGGGAGAATATCTGGTGCTATGGTCTGGAAGAGTGGAGAGGGTAGCTGGTCCAGCTGGCATGTAGTGGGACTGTACGACGTTACCAGTGTCAGGGTCTCAGCTTCTATAATGGGAGAGAAAGATGACAGAGTGAAGGATGAGGTTCTCGATTCAGAATTTGGAATGGGTGGGGGTTGGGAGAAGGAGCTGCGGAAACTAAACTGAATGTTAGATTTAGGATTTACAACAAAATAGATACTCAAGGTTAACCTAAAAAGTTGTTTATAAACCTAACACTTGCCTCAACCCTAACCCTCACCTTAACCTTAACCTTACTGCTTACAAGTTAGAGTGTGAAGATCATTTGTCTTACAGGGAAACCAACACACATCCTCACGAGACACCAGATGACCTAACTGTGCTCTCTCTCTGTCTCTTTCTCTATCTCTCTCTCTCTCTCTCTCTCTCTCTCTCTCTCTCTCTCTCTCTCTCTCTCTCTCTCTCTCTCTCTCTCTCTCTCTCTCTCTCTCTCTCTCTCTCTCTCTCTATCTGTGTCTATCCCTCTCTCTCTCTCTCTATCTCTCTCTCTCTCCTCTCTCTCTCTCTCTCTCTCTCTCTCTCTCTTGGTATGTACGTGTCGTCCGTCCGTCCCTGGTGACAGTTGGGAAAGAAAGGACCCCTTGGCTGCTCTGGCGAGGCAGTATGGCGGATCTAAGAGGAACGCTTTACTGAAGTGGTGCCAAAAGAAAACAGAGGGCTATCCGGTAGGGAAGCAGAGGCCACAGACCTCTCCGCTATTCAATACAAGCTCCCTTCCCTTTCACACCCTCCTTCCCACTCTCTCTTTCTCTCTCTCTCTCTCTCTCTCTCTCTCTCTCTCTCTCTCTCTCTCTCTCTCTCTCTCTCTCTCCTCTCTCTCTCTCTCTCTCCTCTCTCTCTCTCTCTCTCCTCTCTCTCTCTCTCTCTGTATCAGTGTCCTTTTGACTCTCTGAGCTTTGAGAAAACATCCTTCATTTTGTGTGTGTGTGTTATTGACATGTGTTGTTGTGTTCATGTGTCTGTGGCCATGGAGCAGAGTGTTGTAGTTGTCACCTGTTGCTTCAGCCACTTCCACTAAAAGCCAAACTTTAAGGAGCCTGATCCAGCCCGGTGGGATTATTAGCACTTTGGATTAAGTTAAGTTAAGTTCCAAACCCCACGGCTCCATGTACAGTACAAACCTCTTTGGTTTGCGTGAGGTTTCGGGGTCATGGCGTGTATCTCTGGCTCGACCAAGCGTAAAAAAAAGCCTAGCCGTGTGCCGTGCCGAGACTAGGTGGCGTGTTTAATAATAGATCCACCGGCTTTCCCTTCGGATGAAAAACCACCTGAGAAATTGGACGAGTCGTCCAAATCAATAGTTGCCTTTTTTTCTCTGGGAAACTCCCCTCTGTGGCTTGATGTTAGTGGTTAGTGTCTCTCTCACACACACACACGCACGCACACACGCACGCACGCACGCACGCACGCACGCACGCACGCACGCACACACACACACACACACACACACACACACACACACACACGCACGCACGCACGCACGCACACACACACACACACACACACACACACACACACACACGCACACACACACACACACATCCTCTGTGGTGATAACAGCTGACCAGAAGAAACAGACACACCGCTAATCTGTGGACAGTCTGCCGGGCTGGCTGCTCTCCTGTTGGCACCACGATGACACTGTGGTCTGGATGTGAAGAACCACACAGACAGGCACCACTCGTTGCTTTTCACTTCATTCTCCTTCACGCCCGGTTCTCTGAGGACCGGCCGTGGATCATGTAATCGAGATGGAAATGCGGCCAAGCTGTGTTCCGTTTAGGGGCCAGTTTGGTCTCGCAGTGTGAAAATCTCTCCTGACTTCATCTCTAACTGATCCCTAGTTTGCACACAAAGGCCCTAGCAACGCCCCTAGCAACAGAGCATGATTATTCTCAAAGCTGCAGGAATGCAATAAGAAGCTTTGGCTAATAGCGGCCGTGTTTTGAGTCCCTGGGAGCCTGCCGTGGTCGCGGTTATTTATATGATGGAGAATTCTTTCCATGTGGTGCACCTTGTGACTTGAAGCAAGATTAATAGGCTATTTTCTAAATCCATATTGACTAATGTAACTTTTGAATGACTTTTAATAGGAATTATGCAACCCATTGTCAGAATCCCACGGCTTGTTCTCGTGCCCCAGGACAGTTTGTTCAGTATTTTGTGAATGTGCACCACTTTCCCCTGAAGCAAGAGATCAGAGAGAGTGAATCTTGGAATTTATGATGTCATCTCGATGTAAAATCTAGGGCTGCTACTAAGAAAATAAATCTGGCACTGACTTTGTGGAGCCATAAAGTGTTGAGCTCTCAACACCCAAACATTTTTAAGTTTAATGATCTAGTAACGCTAACGGGCATGAACCAGAATTTAACCCTCATTTGGAGGTAAGAGCCCACGTAAGCATTTTATGGGTCTACGAAGACAGCATTCCATTCATTGTCTATGGAGCAGGCAACATCCAGTGACATCACAAATTGAAGGGTTATTTATCAGATTTCTTTGCTTTAGGAGAGAGTGGTGCATGTTCACACATATCCAGTGAACTATCCTGGGGCACAGGAATAACATACCGCATGTGAATTATTAAAATAAGTGACAATGTGTATTTTATTTATATTAATGAATGCACTTCTGGAGTGTGTACAGAACAAATTGAGACTACCAGTGCTTCAACACAACATTCACTTTCGCTGCTCTAGCCTCAAGTCAAGTCAAGTCAATTTTATTTATAAAGCACATTTTAGACAAAGTGCTGAACAATTTGCATACAATTCAAGGTACTATACTCAAAAACCATATCAAACTATTTAAAACATAATATACATTCAAATCACATTAAAACTAAGCGGATACTCTGTACAAGGGATTTAGAAGGCCAGGCTGAAAAGATGTGTTTTTTAACCTAATGTTAACAGGTAGACTGTTCCAGAGGCAGCCACAGCAACGGCTCGATCGCCTCTGGTTTTTAGCCTTGCTCTGGGGACGTCCAGGAGCATTTTATTAGAGGGCCTCAGACCTCTGGACGGGGTGTGGACATGCAGGAGATCTGTGAGGTAGGGAGGGGCAAGGCCATTTAGGGCTTTAAAAACCATCAATAGCTATTTAAAAATCGATCATGGACTGGACCGGAAGCCAGTGAAGGGCGGATAGGACAGATGTGATTATGTTCACGCTTCTGTGTGGCAGTCAGGAGTCGTGCCGCAGCGTTTTGAACCATCTGTAAGGTGGACTGCTCTAAACCTACATGAAGGGGGTTACAGTAAGGTGGACTGTAAGCTCTAAACCTACATGAAGGGGGTTACAGTAAGGTGGACTGCTCTAAACCTACATGAAGGGGGTTACAGTAATGTGGACTGTAAGCTCTAAACCTACATGAAGGGGGTTACAGTAAGGTGGACTGCTCTAAACCTACATGAAGGGGGTTACAGTAAGGTGGACTGTAAGCTCTAAACCTACATGAAGGGGGTTACAGTAAGGTGGACTGTAAGCTCTAAACCTACATGAAGGGGGTTACAGTAAGGTGGACTGTAAGCTCTAAACCTACATGAAGGGGGTTACAGTAAGGTGGACTGTAAGCTCTAAACCTACATGAAGGGGGTTACAGTAAGGTGGACTGCTCTAAACCTACATGAAGGGGGTTACAGTAAGGTGGACTGTAAGCTCTAAACCTACATGAAGGGAGTTACAGTAAGGTGGACTGTAAGCTCTAAACCTACATGAAGGGGGTTACAGTAAGGTGGACTGTAAGCTCTAAACCTACATGAAGGGGGTTACAGTAAGGTGGACTGTAAGCTCTAAACCTACATGAAGGGGGTTACAGTAAGGTGGACTGCTCTAAACCTACATGAAGGGGGTTACAGTAAGGTGGACTGTAAGCTCTAAACCTACATGAAGGGGGTTACAGTAAGGTGGACTGTAAGCTCTAAACCTACATGAAGGGGGTTACAGTAAGGTGGACTGTAAGCTCTAAACCTACATGAAGGGGGTTACAGTAAGGTGGACTGCTCTAAACCTACATGAAGGGGGTTACAGTAAGGTGGACTGTAAGCTCTAAACCTACATGAAGGGGGTTACAGTAAGGTGGACTGCTCTAAACCTACATGAAGGGGGTTACAGTAAGGTGGACTGTAAGCTTTAAACCTACATGAAGGGGGTTACAGTAAGGTGGACTGTAAGCTCTAAACCTACATGAAGGGGGTTACAGTAAGGTGGACTGTAAGCTCTAAACCTACATGAAGGGGGTTACAGTAAGGTGGATTGTAAGCTCTAAACCTACATGAAGGGGGTTACAGTAAGGTGGACTGCTCTAAACCTACATGAAGGGGGTTACAGTAAGGTGGACTGTAAGCTCTAAACCTACATGAAGGGGGTTACAGTAAGGTGGACTGCTCTAAACCTACATGAAGGGGGTTACAGTAAGGTGGACTGTAAGCTCTAAACCTACATGAAGGGGGTTACAGTAAGGTGGACTGTAAGCTTTAAACCTACATGAAGGGGGTTACAGTAAGGTGGACTGCTCTAAACCTACATGAAGGGAGTTACAGTAAGGTGGACTGTAAGCTTTAAACCTACATGAAGGGGGTTACAGAAAGGTGGACTGTAAGCTTTAAACCTACATGAAGGGGGTTACAGTAAGGTGGACTGTAAGCTCTAAACCTACATGAAGGGAGTTACAGTAAGGTGGACTGCTCTAAACCTACATGAAGGGAGTTACAGTAAGGTGGACTGTAAGCTCTAAACCTACATGAAGGGAGTTACAGTAAGGTGGACTGCTCTAAACCTACATGAAGGGGGTTACAGTAAGGTGGACTGTAAGCTCTAAACCTACATGAAGGGGGTTACAGTAAGGTGGACTGTAAGCTCTAAACCTACATGAAGGGGGTTACAGTAAGGTGGACTGTAAGCTCTAAACCTACATGAAGGGAGTTACAGTAAGGTGGACTGCTCTAAACCTACATGAAGGGAGTTACAGTAAGGTGGACTGTAAGCTCTAAACCTACATGAAGGGAGTTACAGTAAGGTGGACTGTAAGCTCTAAACCTACATGAAGGGGGTTACAGTAAGGTGGACTGTAAGCTCTAAACCTACATGAAGGGGGTTACAGTAAGGTGGACTGTAAGCTCTAAACCTACATGAAGGGGGTTACAGTAAGGTGGACTGTAAGCTCTAAACCTACATGAAGGGGGTTACAGTAAGGTGGACTGTAAGCTTTAAACCTACATGAAGGGAGTTACAGTAAGGTGGACTGTAAGCTCTAAACCTACATGAAGGGGGTTACAGTAAGGTGGACTGTAAGCTTTAAACCTACATGAAGGGAGTTACAGTAAGGTGGACTGTAAGCTCTAAACCTACATGAAGGGGTTTACAGTAAGGTGGACTGTAAGCTTTAAACCTACATGAAGGGGGTTACAGTAAGGTGGACTGTAAGCTCTAAACCTACATGAATGGGGTTACAGTAAGGTGGACTGTAAGCTCTAAACCTACATGAAGGGGGTTACAGTAAGGTGGACTGTAAGCTCTAAACCTACATGAAGGGGGTTACAGTAAGGTGGACTGTAAGCTCTAAACCTACATGAAGGGGGTTACAGTAAGGTGGACTGTAAGCTCTAAACCTACATGAAGGGGGTTACAGTAAGGTGGACTGTAAGCTCTAAACCTACATGAAGGGGGTTACAGTAAGGTGGACTGTAAGCTCTAAACCTACATGAAGGGGGTTACAGTAAGGTGGACTGTAAGCTCTAAACCTACATGAAGGGGGTTACAGTAAGGTGGACTGTAAGCTCTAAACCTACATGAAGGGGGTTACAGTAAGGTGGACTGTAAGCTCTAAACCTACATGAAGGGGGTTACAGTAAGGTGGACTGTAAGCTCTAAACCTACATGAAGGGGGTTACAGTAAGGTGGACTGTAAGCTCTAAACCTACATGAAGGGGGTTACAGTAATGTGGACTGTAAGCTCTAAACCTACATGAAGGGAGTTACAGTAAGGTGGACTGTAAGCTCTAAACCTACATGAAGGGGGTTACAGTAAGGTGGACTGTAAGCTCTAAACCTACATGAAGGGGGTTACAGTAAGGTGGACTGTAAGCTCTAAACCTACATGAAGGGGGTTACAGTAAGGTGGACTGTAAGCTCTAAACCTACATGAAGGGGGTTACAGTAAGGTGGACTGCTCTAAACCTACATGAAGGGGGTTACAGTAAGGTGGACTGTAAGCTCTAAACCTACATGAAGGGGGTTACAGTAAGGTGGACTGTAAGCTCTAAACCTACATGAAGGGAGTTACAGTAAGGTGGACTGTAAGCTCTAAACCTACATGAAGGGGGTTACAGTAAGGTGGACTGTAAGCTCTAAACCTACATGAAGGGGGTTACAGTAAGGTGGACTGTAAGCTCTAAACCTACATGAAGGGAGTTACAGTAAGGTGGACTGTAAGCTCTAAACCTACATGAAGGGGGTTACAGTAAGGTGGACTGTAAGCTCTAAACCTACATGAAGGGGGTTACAGTAAGGTGGACTGTAAGCTCTAAACCTACATGAAGGGGGTTACAGTAAGGTGGACTGTAAGCTCTAAACCTACATGAAGGGGGTTACAGTAAGGTGGACTGTAAGCTCTAAACCTACATGAAGGGGGTTACAGTAAGGTGGACTGTAAGCTCTAAACCTACATGAAGGGGGTTACAGTAAGGTGGACTGTAAGCTCTAAACCTACATGAAGGGGGTTACAGTAAGGTGGACTGTAAGCTCTAAACCTACATGAAGGGGGTTACAGTAAGGTGGGCTGTAAGCTCTAAACCTACATGAAGGGGGTTACAGTAAGGTGGACTGTAAGCTCTAAACCTACATGAATGGGGTTACAGTAAGGTGGACTGCTCTAAACCTACATGAAGGGGGTTACAGTAAGGTGGACTGTAAGCTCTAAACCTACATGAAGGGGGTTACAGTAAGGTGGACTGTAAGCTCTAAACCTACATGAATGGGGTTACAGTAGTCAAGCCGGGAGGTAATCAGGGCGTGGATTGCTGTCTCTACTGTAGGCCTTTAGGGGGAAGATACGTTTTAGCTTTTACCAGCAACCTGAGCTAGCTAGCTCTAACAACAGAGCTAACCTGCTTCTCAAGCCTGAGGGAGCTATCAAGGAACACACCAAGATGATTCACAACAGGATGGTTATGGGAACCTAAGGGTCAGTCATTGTCAGTTTGTTTATCACCAGGATATCTATCAGTAATCGAGATGTGCTTGATATTATCCTACTGTACCTCCGTGATTTATTACAGTCACTGCAGGTCATTAATTCCTCGAACCTGTCCAGTTCACTGACGTCCCCGATAACGATGACTTTTGCTTCCTCTGGTGTCGACCCGTTCAGTTTCATGAACACTTTGCAACTTGCGGTCCAGGTTGCCTGGATCTTATTTTGTTTTCTTAATATGCGTGCTTGCCTGGCGATGTCCGCATTCTTCTTGGTGAGATGGTCATTGATGTATACGTCGGTCCCCTCACACTTGGTCTGATTGTCTTACTTACTTCAAGCTTCCAGAGTTTACACTGAACTTGGGAAATCTGCTTTCAGCTTCTTCTGTGCCCCCGACACATGGAACGTCCTGCAATGTACCTTACCTTTAATGCATCCATTGTATCCATTGGTCAGTTTTAATCCTCAATGACCAATGACCAGTCTGCAGTTGCTTTTAATTGTTTTATTGATTGACCTTTCCTGTTTTATTTTTATATTTATTGTGTGCGCTGTTGTATATTAATTTTGACATCATTGTAAATGAGCTTGCGCTCAGTGTTCTTTCGAGATTAAATAAAGATTGAATGAATGAATTTCTGTAAGATATATAATAGCTATACATTTCTGTAAGATATATAATAGCTAATATACATTTCTCAGGGAATGTAGATCCCTTCCCAAATGCAGATATTTCTGTCCTTCAATCGCTGATGACTCTTACGCAAAGGTCAGGCTCCAGAAGGCCTAGAATCTTCTAGAACTCCCTAACGGATAGCGTTGCCTATAATGGAACTCCCTAATCTATTGCCTATATATCTATTTGAGTATATGGAACATAAATGGAATGTTTGGGGGGAAAACAATAGAAAGAGCAACGCGTTGGGAACTCCCTAATGATTGGGAACTCCCTAATGCATAGTGTTGCCAGTAAGGAGCTCCCTACTCTATCTTCTATATACTGTACTCTTTGAGTTTTTGAGTATATGGAATATAAATGGGATGTGCAGGGGGGGGGGGGGGGTGTATACTGTACCATAGTCTCTTCCTTTCCACCACCTAATAAGGATCCTATTCACACAACCCTGCCCTCTAATTGCAATATTTGGTATCCCAGAGGAAATCGTATCTTTAAACAGGAACCAGTCCGACCATATCACTTAGTTTCAGCCCAGCAGAGAACTCTTGTTGTTTGGAAGCCTCCCGTACTCCCACATCTGTAGCAGCCTGTTTGCAAGATGTCAATGTCTTGAGTTAAGACAAATAAAGTACACGCAACCAAGGTCAACCAAAGGGTTTTGACCTAAAATGGAAACCTTTCATAATACAATGTACTCTGAGAGCTCTAACACTCAATGTGTGACGGTGAAAGTACCATATTTGGGTACTTTGTATGCGATGGATTCGGAAGGGTGGGATGGAAGTAGGGGTTACAACGGCACCCTTCCCCTCCTTGTTGGCTACCACCAAGCAGCTGGTGTACGTCTATCTGTCGGGCGGGGCAATCTGTCCGTCCCAAAACAGAAATGTGTTTGCCACAACATCTTGGTACATGATAGAGACACAACATCATAATACATGATTGAGACAACATCTTAGTACATGATAAAGACAGGGTTCGCACAAGGTCCTTGAGGTGCTTAAAGTGCTTGATTTAAAAAAAAAAAATAAGTCTAGGCCTGGAATTCCTTGAAAACAGCCAATTTTTTAACAAGGTGCTTAAAAAGTCCTTGGAATTCAAATTAACCATTCGCATTGAAAGTTTTGTTCATCCATGATACAATTGTTCTGAATCAAGAAATCATTTTCTTTTTTATCTAAAGTGTAACTAATTGTCGGAAATTGGTTTCAAGCCATAAATATTGGATCCGAAAAGTGAATTCTATCCTTTTAAATTCCCGTTTAAAATGAAAAATAGTGCTTGGAAAAGTACTTGAAAGTCATTGAATTTCATTTTTGCAATGTCTGTGGGAACCCTGTAAAGACACAACATCTTAGTACATGATAGACACAACATCTTAGTACATGATAGAGACACAACATCTTAGTACATGATAGAGACACAACATCTTAGTACATGATAGAGACACAACATCTTAGTACATGATAGACACAACATCTTAGTACATGATAGACACAACATCTTAGTACATGATAGACACAACATCTTAGTACATGATAGAGACACAACATCTTAGTACATGATAAAGACACAACATCTTAGTACATGATAGAGACACAACATCTTAGTACATGATAAAGACACAACATCTTAGTACATGATAGACACAACATCTTAGTACATGATAGAGACACAACATCTTAGTACATGATAAAGACACAACATCTTAGTACATGATAAAGACACAACATCTTAGTACATGATAGAGACACAACATCTTAGTACATGATAGAGACACAACATCTTAGTACATGATAAAGACACAACATCTTAGTACATGATAGAGACACAACATCTTAGTACATGATAGAGACACAACATCTTAGTACATGATAGAGACACAACATCTTAGT
Organism: Notolepis coatsorum; assembly: GCF_963971535.1. Classification (NCBI taxonomy): domain Eukaryota; kingdom Metazoa; phylum Chordata; class Actinopteri; order Aulopiformes; family Paralepididae; genus Notolepis; species Notolepis coatsorum. The sequence goes on from NC_140172.1 coordinate 27,823,203, forward strand.
ACATGATAGAGACACAACAGACACAACATCTTAGTACATGATAGAGACACAACATCTTAGTACATGATAAAGACACAACATCTTAGTACATGATAGAGACACAACATCTTAGTACATGATAAAGACACAACATATAAAGACACAACATTGTAGTACATGATAAAGACACAACATCTTAGTACATGATAGAAACACAACATTTCTAAGTCATAACTTGTACAGCTTATTCAGATTGACACAAGATTCTGCACACATTTTCAGCTATCATTGGCCTACAACGTTGCCACTATATAACTGCATAATGGAGTGCATGGGTTGAAGCACGCAGCAAGTAATGGTTAGAAGGAGTGGTTCCTGTAGCCACAGATGGGTAACAGCTTATCACAAATTATGTGGTTCTTTTTTGTTCTTATGTGCTGTTTTGTTTTATGTTATTATTCTTATAAGATATTGGATAACTTGTCCTTTTTAAATGTGAACTTTTGTCCTGCTTCACTATTTCAATAAATATAACAAAACATTTATAATAAATGTCCTGCTTCACTATTTCAATGAATAGAACAAAAATATAACGACCGGCTGCCTATCTGTGCGCTCCGTCGAGACTGTGCTTACTTTTGTTAATATTTATAGTTTTAAGAGTTTTGTTTGTACCAACTGTAGGTGCATTTAATGTGTATGACCGTCAGTCACTCATAGACATTGGATTACGGGAAACTTACCAACTGGATTACTCTCTGGATCAGCTTTCCGAACCACAACAATAGCCTGTTGAGATCTTGAGAACATCAGGACCATACCTCGACCCAAGGAACAAAGGATCCAGGCGTCGAGGGCGGAGAGCGGGAGTCCGTAACAGATTGAGAACCAGGCGACACCGAACGCCACTACCCAGTATATTGCTAGCCAATGTACAATCAATAGACAATAAACTGGATGACATCAGAGCAAGGATTCAATTCCAAAGAGACGTTAGAGATTGTAATGTTCTCTGCTTCATTGAGACGTGGTTGACGCCGGACGTCCCAGACCACGCTATCCAACCGGCCGAACACTTCTTCATCCACCGCAAGGATCGTACAGCAAAATCCGGCAAGCAGCGGGGAGGTAGAATAGCCTTCATGTTAAACAACAACTGGAGCAATCCAGCCAACGTGAAGGAACTTTCGAACCACTGCTCCCCCAACCTGGAATATATATCCATCAAGTGTCGGCCTTTCTTTCTCCCGAGGGAGTTAACGTCGATCATCCTGGTCGGAGTGTATATTCCACCACAAGCGAACACAGGTGACGCGCTCTCGAAGCTCCACGACGAGGTAAATAAACTTCAGGCAGCTAACGTTGACGCCGCCATTGTAGTAGTGGGCGATTTCAATAGCGCCAATCTGAGAAGAGTATTGCCGGACTTCTATCAGCATGTGACTTGTAACACCAGAGGCGGTAACATTTTAGACCACTGTTACTCGCAATTCAAGTGTGGATACAAGGCGCATTCTGCTAGTGGCTCCGGGAAGTCTGATCATGCAGCCATCTTTCTTTCCCCAAAATATAAACAAAGAATCAAGCACGCCCCGGTAGTCTCGCGAGAGGTGCAGAAATAGTCTGTGGAGTCAGGGGAGACGCTACAGGCTGCGCTTGAATGCACAGACTGGAGGGTGTTCCGTGACAACACAGATAACATTAATGACTACACAGAGACAGTGCTGGACTTTGTTCGTACTTTGGTGGAAGAAACAATCCCCACTACCACAATTAAAGTTTACCCAAATCAAAAGCCCTGGGTAGACAAATCCGTCTGTGAAGCTCTGAAAGCGCGGACCACAGCATACAACGCCGGGCTCGTGGCAGGCAACATGAATGACCACAAGGTGGCGAGATACAAGGTAAGGAGGACAGTAATAGATGCAAAACGGCGCTACAGGAATAAAATTGAACTTCAGTTTGAACAGGCTGACTCCAGAGCTATGTGGCAGGGCCTCAAAACAATGACAGATTACAAAGGCACCTCCCTCAAACTGAACAGTGACATCTCCTTAGCAAATTATCTCAATACCTTCTATGCAAGGTTTGAGGCTGGGAATAACAACACCAGCCTACAAGCCACGGCAATGTGGGGGGGGGGGGGTCTGCTGATGGAGACTCAGTGTTCAGGGTAACAGAGCATGAGGTGAGGAGGACCTTTAAAAAAAGTGAATATCAGGAAGGCAGCAGGACCGGACGACATCCCCGGCCGCGTCCTAAAAGTCTGTGCCGACCAACTGGACCCGGTATTCACTGACATATTTAACCTGTCCTTAGAACAGGCTGTCATCCCCACCTGCCTGAAGAAGTCCACTATCATCCCTGTACCTAAAAAATCCAAGCCTGCTTGCCTCAACGACTACCGCCCTGTAGCGCTCACCTCCATAGCCATGAAGTGCTTTGAGAAGCTAGTAAAGGGCTACATCTGCTCCTCCCTCCCCATCAACCTGGACCCCAGGTGGTGAGAGCAGGCAACTGCACCTCCTCATCCATCACCCGCAACATAGGGGCCCCCCAGGGCTGTGTTCTGAGTCCCCTCCTCTACTCCCTGTACACACATGACTGGTCGAGGTCAAGGTCCTGGCAGGATGGTGCCAGGAGAACAGTCTCTCCCTGAACGTCAGCTAAACAAAGGAGATTGTGGACTTTAGGAGATCGGGGGTCAGGGACTACAGCCCCCTCAGCATCGACCGGGCACCGGTTGAGAGAGTGAACAGTTTTAAGTACCTCAGAGCCCACATATCCGAGGACTTGACATGGACCACACACATTGACAGTGTTGTGAAGAAGGCACGACAACGCCTCTACTTCCTCAGGCGCCTAAGGAAGTTCCAAGTCAGTCAGAAGATCCTTAAGAACTTCTACTCGTGTACAATAGAGAGCATCCTGACTGGCAATATCACCTCCTGGTTTGGGAATAGCACCGCACAAGACCGAAGCAGACTACAGAGAGTGGCACGTTCAGCCGAACGCACAATTGGAGGGGGGCTTCCCACTCTCCAGAACATTTACAACAAGCGGTGCAGGGGTAAGGCTAAGAGAATTATCAAGGACTCCAGCCACCCAAACAACTGCCTCTTTGAACTGCTGCGGTCAGGCAAGCGATACCGGAGTCTCATGGCAAGCACAGAAAGACTCGGAAGAAGCTTCTATCCCCAGGCCATCAGGTTGCTCAACGAACAATAACACTATGCAACAACCATCAAATGCACTCACAACACACACATCCACATGCACACACTCACTTTAAACAAACAACACACTGCAGCACCCACTCTCCACACTTTAGAACACCTAAACACACTTTATATTTATTGATAAAGGATTTGCACTACAACCCATACCTCAGTACACCTTACTGTAAATTGTACCTAAATTGTACCTCATCCCATTTCTGCTTTGCACTATAGTATTGTATATTAGTATTGCATAGTATATTGTATATTGTATGGTAACTCAGTTACTTCTATTCTGCATTGAACATTGTACATATGTATATACTGAACACTGTGTCTACGTATGTGACTTCTATTTTTACTTCTATTTTTACTTCTATTATTACATGCTATACTATTTTATTTCATACTTATCTCTTGTCTAGCACAGTCTCTGGAGCGTAACAGAAAGAAGCATTTTGTATAAAAGTATTCTGTACTTCTGTATGACAACTATTAAAGAAACTTGAAACTAATAAATGACCTGCTTCACAATTTCAATCAATAGAACAACCATTTTTTAATAAATGTCCTGCTTCACTATTTCAATGAATAGAACGAAATAATTATAATAAATGTCCTGTTTCACCATTTCAATAAATATAACCCAAAGATTATAATAAATGTCCTGCTTCACTATTTCAATGAATAGAACTAAAATATATATATATAAATAAATAAAAAGGAATTCGATCACTAATAACTAAGCTATCCAACTAAGCTCCAACTAAGGCCCCGTTTAGACGGAAACGCTAGCAGGTGAATCCGCAAAAATATTTTTTCGGATGTGCCTTTCGTTTATACGGAAACAGTGTTTTTACGGGGTGAAACCGCAAAAAAGTGAGACTACCTTCCAGGGTGGAATTCCTAGAAACGCTAAACCTTTCCGCTCTCATCTAAACTGTCAAACCGCATAAAACGATGACGAAAGGGTTGTCAAGGCTCTCGTCGCGTGTACTGCTTACATCACAGGCATGCGCCAGTAGCCTAGAAGCGTAAACAAAGCATGTCTGATTCTATCCATGGCGATCACCTGAAGGCTACATTGGCAGTACTTTTAAATACACAAGAATCTGTCCTGTGGCGTGACTGGACCCACTGTCTGTGAGTGACTCTGCTTTGGTCCAATCACATTCCCCACCTCTGCCTCTGCGAATCAGAGGCAGAGTAGGGCGGGTCTTCACAGCACGTCATGTGACATATGCGCCAATCGTGTGACAGCGGGGCTCAGTCGTCTGGAGTCGTTACAGCCTCGTCTGCACGGAGAATTCCATCCCAAAACGATAGTCTAAACGCAAAATTAAAAGTAAAACCGTAAGACGACTTTTGCGGTTTCTGTTCAGACTCTCTCCGTCTAAACGTAGCCTAAGTAGCGAGTTTACACCTAGGGGCTATTATCATTACTTCAAGCCCATCCTTACACATCCTTGTGTGGTATGTTTATGTTTGTGTTGCAATAAGCAGTAGCCCAATGAGTCCCCTGTATGGGAACTATAAGGGAAAGACCAGATACTGTACCAATCCTAGATCAGTGCTCCTATTGGTAGAAGTGTGATCAATATGGTGTCTCCAGGGCAGGCAGGGCAGAAGGTTAGTGTCAGAGAACATGTTAGACACATTGAGCTTTAATACAGGCTGTAGGTAAAGGTCAGGCTGAGACCGCCAGACATCATCACACTAATCACATTGACTGGCCTGGTGATGATTAGCCAGCAGAGAGCAATCACCTTAGAATCTCCTCTCTCGCTCTCTCTCTCTTTCTCTTTTTCTCTCTCTCTCTTCTTCTCTGTCCTGACGTTCTGCTCTGATAAAAGTCATCTCTCCTGTCCTAGTATTCATTAAAGGTCAAGGAGCTAATAATTCCTCCCTGACAGGCTCTTTAGTCTCATCATTCATGTCCATTGTCCAGCCTCTCTGCCGGAGTGGAACACGCCATGCACTGGTAATTAACTGTCCCTGTATTATCGGCATGGATATTGACCGTTCGGGTTTCCCTCCTCTCTGCACGGTTCAGATGGAGTGTCTCTTACATCATGGCTCCACTGCCTTGTAAGGAGCCAGAATGGCCGGCTCTGTGATAGTGTCTCTTAGGCTGCAGTTAGACTGACTGATGTTTTCGTTTCGTTTTCAGATGAGTTTCGCTTTTCCAGGTCGCAACGTAGCGGTAGGCGAGTCACACTTCCGTTTTGTCACCTGAGCACAGTGATGTAGTACACTGCCAAAGCAGTAGGTGGCAGTAGGTGGCGAACATGAAGGCAATTTTCAACCAATCAGAACTTGAATGTGCCAATACACTTCCTGCAAAGAAAATGTCAACAAGCCGCCATCTTTAAATGCCTATTTACCCAATGCAGCACTTATTTTTCAGCAAAAGTGTAATAAAAGTGCAATAAACAAAACGGATACATTCACTGTGTGTTCTGCCTCTCATTTGTTGATGAAACAAAACTAACATCAACACAAGTGACCACCAAGAGCGGATAGTTTAGTCTCAAAAAAGATCGGCGATGCCAGCACCAAACTGATGATATCAGTAGCTAGATAACATTAGAGACAACGCCTCGTGTATTAAACAAAAGTGAATAGATGACTGGGCCATTTTGTTTAATGCTTGTTAAGATTGAAAGAGGAGCTTGAGCTAACAGGGTCTGATAGCTAACGCTAGCTCACGTTAGCCAGCTGCTCACGTTAATGCTAGCAGAATGAATGGATGTAAACTTTATTTAACATATCGCAGAATGGGTACAATACAATACGGCTCAATACAAACAATTGTTAAGGGAATGCAGACTGTTGTAGCTTGGACTGGGGTCCTTGTAACAATAACTTGACAACACATGGTAGCTGCAGCTATAGCTCTGTTGTCACCGGACGTGGTGAGAGCACGCAGATGTGGGTATCTACTGCGCATGGGCGTTGAGCAACAACGGCTCCGCGCAGATTACACGACACGTTGTCGGCGAGTTTTTGGCGTTATTCCAAAACGGAAACACAATTTAGCGTTTTCAGTAGGGCCAAAACGTTTCCTGCCAAAACGGCATTTCTATCTAATAGGGACAGCAAACGTATTCAAAAAACGACCACAAAAACACTAGTCTAACCATGGCCTTAAATCATGGCTCCACTGCCCTGTAAGGAGCCAGAATGGCCGGCTCTGGGATAGTGTCTCTTACATCAGGGGTTCCAAAACTTTTCAGGCCAGGGCCCAGAAAATAAGGCGTCAGAGAGCCGCGGCCCAATGCACATCGTCAGGCTTTTTTTTTCTTTTTTCTTTGCCAGGCGACCGATTTTTTAAGCCAAATATCACTTCAATCCTATTAAGTTAGTTCAAGTTAGTTATTCATTTATATGTGCTATTTATGAGAGGGCTAACTTGTTGCAAAATAATAATGATAATAATAATAGCCTCATTAAAATACTATTGTTGCTTCGGTTGTTTTCAGCGTTTTATGTGCATAATCTGTTATTTAGTTTGAAATGTTCGTTGAAATAAGTAGATTTTTTCGTTTTTGTTTATTTATTAAGTTAATATAAAACCATAGTCACATTTTAGAATACAATAGAATAGAATTTTAGAATACAACTAGAAACACTGTCCTGGCCTGCTTCTAAGTTCAGTGGCCTAACAAAAAAAGAAAAAAATAATAATAATACAAAAAAAAAAAAAAAATTATTTTTTTTAAATCATCTCGCGGCCCACCCGTGGCTGTTCGCGGCCCACCTTTTGGGAACCACTGTCTTACATCATGGCTCCACTGCCCTGTAAGGAGCCAGAATGGCCGCCTCTATGAGAGGTAGGGGGAAGGTGGATACAATAGGGTAAGGTTAGCCTACACCTATAGGTAGACTGTAGACACGTCAGACCAGTGGAACATATATACGCAAGCTAGCTCTCCATTGGCTCTGAAAGTGACGTGTTGAGAAATAAACAAATAGCTTGCTGTGGTGAAAATGGTTGTCAATGAAGTAAATTTGACTCACCGTGGTGATGTGTTGGTGTCTTGTTTTTCACACCGGGGGAATTCCTGGTGCTGTAATCACATTAACCCTTTCACTACCCTTTCACTACCACACTACAGAAGGTTAACCTTTCACTACCACACTACAGACGGTTAACCGTCTCTTGTTAACCGTCTGTAGTGTGGTAGTGAAAGGGTTAACCTTCTGTAGTGTGGTAGTGAACGGGTTAACCCTATGTCGTGTGGTAGTGAAAGGGTTAAACTGTAAAACAGCAGCGAGGCACAGCTCTCTCATGAAGGCTATTCTAAACTTTAATATAAAAAACCTGTCTGATTGCACACCGACAGCCCGTTGCCCAGGAATGGTTCTCAAATTGGGGTCCTTGACAGGCTTCCAGGGAGTCCCGACTCCCCAGCTAAATGGGGAATAGTTAGTTTCACTAATATTTTTTAGAGAGACTATTCTGCTCTCTCCTCTGTTATCTCTCCATCTACAGTATAGACAGTTATGGAATTCTGGATCAAATCACATGTATCAATGAGAATATATTGTGAGATGGTGGTCCCTGGAACAAGATCTTATCAAATGAGCATCCTTGATTAATTGAAAATGGAGGACCCTTATGTAAACAAGACGAAAGTCTTTTTCTGGTCTGCATCCTCTTAGCAGTTGTTAGTATTGAGCTATACTGTATTGTACGCATTCTGCAATCTGTTAATAAAGTTTTCTATCAATCAATCAATCAATCACATATCAATTTGGGGGTCCTTGACGAAACGGTTTGAGAACCACTGCTTTAACCCTTTCACTACCACTCTACCAAAAGGTTAACCTTTTTACTGCGACAATACGGAAGGTTAACCCTTTCACTGCCACACGGCAAAGGGTTAACCCTTTCACAACCACACTGCAGAAGGTTAACCCCTTCACTACCACACTACAGACGGTTAATCGACCGAAATAACGTTTCCAAGTGTTTTTTTTAGGAGTTTATATCACATGTCAGCCCTATGTCCTTCAGTCATGGTCACATGGTCTCTCTTGTTAGCCACCCATGGTGTCAAACACTAGAATAATTAGAGAGAAATGGAAAACAGATCCCATTGTAAACATGGTGGGGGGGGGGGGCTGCTATATGCTGTCTGAATGGCAGGGTCAACGTGTATAACAGAACGCAGAGCCCAGTGTCGCCCTTTTACTGGGATCAATAAGGAAATTAGTGTGAATCCAAGAAAGATTAATGTCCCTCAAACATCATTGATCGTAAGGAAACGGGGGGGAAAGCTCAAGCGCTGAGCGGATGAAAAGGGATGCTAGCACGGGGTTTGTCGCTTTATTTCATTTTAGCTCTTTTTTTCCGGTGTGTTTTCAGGCATGTACTGTAGGTGTCATCAGCCTGAGCTCAAGCAGTGCTAAAACTATATTAAATATTATAGCTATGGATCTAATAACATAGTCGATTGTCATTGAGTTTCTTCTGGTCAAGATGTAAAAAACAGATAATTTTTTCATCCATACATTTCCATTTTATACCGTGGTGAATATGAGTATAGTTTTAGAGTGATTCTGTGTATTTGCAAATCTGGTATGTCATAAATGTATAGATGTAGCAGTACTGACTATCTGTATGTCATGTACAGTGATGCCGGTAACGCGTTACTAAGTAACGCGTTATTGTAATCTGATTACTTTCCCCCGAAAATAGTAATCTAACGCGTTAATCTTTAAAAGCCAGTAATCTGATTGCAGTTACTTGTCCAAGTGGCTGTGCATTACTATTTCGTTACTATCTCATCATAAATTCATAATGCAGGCGGAATGCAGTATTTTATTTCGTTTTCGACAGTCAAAAATACATTTTGAGCTGTTTTTCTTTTGGGAGTGACGTAGTGTGGCAGTGAAAGGGTTACACAAGAATGTGTCCCGCGGGCCGCGGCGTGACTGGACACTCTGTCTGTGAGTGACTCTGCTTTGGTACAATCACATTCCCCATCCACAGTCTGCGAATCAGAGGCAGAGTAGGGCGGGTCTTCACAGCACGTCATGTGACATATGCGCCAATCGTGTGACAGCAGGGCTCCGTCGTCGGAGAATTCCACCCCAAAATGCTTGGCAAAATTAAAAGTGAGTTTCTGTTCAGACTTCCATCCCAAAACGCTCGTCAGTCACTACTTCACGTTCATATGCGGAGGAAACAAAATACTGTCTACCGCTAAAAACAGCACATCCAATTGCATTGAAAGCATCTGGAATCACAACACTAGCCGACGCTTCGACTAGTAGGTACAGGAGGACTCGGAGGCCAGCCAAACAGCAAAAGAGAGATTGTTTCTTTCCCTTTTGATTAATGTATATTTGATGGTGGCAGAGCAAAAGCTCTTATTTGCCAGATTTACAGTTAATTTACATGTTAAAGAGAGACTGATTGTATGTTTATAGAGAGACATTTATAAAAACAATTTAATAGTTACAGTTGATATAATTGAATAGTTCAGCCTGCATTTGTTAGATGTGAATGGATACACTGGTTTTGTAAAACCACTGGCTGGCTGCTCTAATGCTGTGAGCATCATAGACTGTTGCTTTACCATACTTGATGGTACAGAAGCTGAAGTACTAGTTTAACAATTTACGTTATGTGCAGAGAAACAAGTTAAAAACAATTTATGCACTTTCAATAAAGCTGTTGTGAAGGGCCAGATTAAACCGAATATATATATTTATTTATATATATATATTTAATTGTATTTGTATATTCTCTAATATTCCCTGATATCCCTTGTATATTCCTTGTACAATATGCATTGAATATCCATTCTAGCCTACTGAACATCCCATAATAGTCTCCATTCTACTATTGGTCGAGACCTTGGTGCCAGGCTGCCATACCCCTCAGACCCAGTTCAAACGTACCGCTCGACATGTACGAACAAGTCCTAGTTCCGCGTAGGAATTTGGCTACCGCACCACTAATGGGACTATTTGTTCATAGTGCGTATATATACTGCGCTACTAAAGTAGGACTTTCTTTTCAGTCCAGTTTCTTACCCTCCAATAGAGTCACAGACGTAAAGCCTCCCCGCGATGCCACGTGTGGGAGTAAGGCCAAGTTCGGCCTACCATCGGTATTGAGACATCGTGTATATTAATATTTGAATAGTCATATTTGGCACTATATCGTCGAGTTGGACGTAGTCTATTAAGCTAATAATAGTCTGTTAATATATAGTGCTTCGTGCGGTGAGAATACTACCGTAGTCAGTACCCCATCGTTTCGGGCAGAGAACTGGCTGCTTACCCAGGGTGGTTGACCCTATGTGAAGCTGCACCCGAGGAGCCCCAGAGCCGACGAGCGAGTGGACCTGTATACCGGATTATTCTACCGACGACAGCCCGCCTTCCCAGGCACGGATTATGCTTTGGATACTTTGATTATTCTATGGATAAAGACCCCCGACACTACCGTGTGTTGGAAAACCCCCCCCTGGAGAGGACGCAAGGTGAGGAGACGCTCTGCAAGACGAGGTCTCTCCACATCTCTCCCCCGTGGACCGGAGAGAGCCGGCCCACAAAGAGTCCACCTGCTTTCATCTGTGGTCCAAGGATCGCCGGCGCATTGAACGGCACTACAGTGGGTTCACCTGGGATACCCTTGGCCGGACGAGGCAGCTGGATTCTACCCCCTCCTACTCCTGTCGGCTTACAAGCGACCGGATTAACCCCCTCTAGTGTATCCAGCCTATAATCATTAAAGTATCATTGCTGTTATTCCTTAACTATTCCAGGTCGTATATTTACCACCTGCGCCTTCAGAGATTGGACATTATCTATTGATATACCGACGAATACTCCTTGCCATAAAAGTGCATACTATTTCAATTCATAAATGTAATTAAGTGATTAAGTGCTTATTCTACACACCATCGCTGTGTAGGAAATAAAGACCTGTTTCTAATTCGTACATTTGTGTTGGATCCGTTTCATCTACGTGAGAGTGTTCATGATAATATATTTATGCCGTGTACTGGGTGGCCGAATATTAAGTACAAAGGTAGTGGTAGTAAGTATCATATCTAGTAATACAGTCAGGGAATTGTACCCCTCAGTTACAATTGGTCCTTCGAGCCGGATGGTAATTAGTGTAATATTAATATAGTGTTATTAATATTGAAATGGCCTATGATGAACACTCCACGAAATGATCCTCCTAACCAACGCCCGCAGCGCGAACGACGGCTCCCTCAGTACTTAGAGGCTTACGCTGTCAGTCAACAACCTAGTCTTCTACTAACAGTAAACGCGGTAAAACTAGAAAGTAAAAGTATGTCTAACCCCAACGCCTAGACTACCCCGACCATAGAGGCCCCTACGGGCTCTAATGTAACTGACCAAGTTCACGTGGGGACCAGTGGGAACCAGACATGACTTCACACCCCGCCAGTACTGAAGAAGTAGTCCCCGATGAGTCCCGGGAGGAATACAACGCTACCGAGAGAGAACTCGGCACGGAAGAAGACGGGGAGAGCACCGTGGAGATAGAGCTCCAAGGCTCCGCAAGGAGTACCCCGAGGGAAGGCTCCCCTATACAACCGCCTTCTCCCAGCGAGGCAGAGAGGACCCTACAGCAGGCATTCCTCGTCAGCCTGAAAGCCTCTACTGAACGCGATAGACTCCAGGGTGAACGCGATCGATTGCAGCTACAGCAACGGAGCGAAGAAGAGCACATACGCCTGGAAATAAGACGCATTCAGATGGAAGAGAATGTGGCCCGAGACCGAGCAGACAGCCAGCGAGCAGCTGCTGGTGCTCTACGGGACGCAGAGCGCGACAGACAGCAAGCGCAACTAATAGAACAGCTGATCAGACGGACAACACCCTCTCCCTCCGCCAGAGGCTCCAGGAACTCGTCTAGACACACCTCCAGGGCGGCATCCCCTAGCCGAGTAAACAACCCTGAACTTGACCAACAGACGAGGTCTATACCCCCCACAGACCACCTCCCCCCACCGGTCCAAGCGAGACCTAGCAACCGGGAAGGAGCAGCATATCCTGTGGAGAGGCTAAACCAGAGACTACAAGCACTGGATGACCTAACTGAAGACGAAGAGGAAGAGGAGGAGAACCGCGCCCGAAGACAGCACAGTACTCTACCGGACCAGGAGGTCCGGTACAGCCCAGGCTATACTCCCGCGGAGCTGCGCTACAGACCCCCGACTCTATACACGGGTGAGCACGACGCACGACCCGCACCGAGGAACAGCACCTGGACAAGCGGGCCATGGTACACTGCCGGTACCAGCCCATACCAAGGAGCGGGAGGAGACTCGCCTAGGAGGCCTCCCCCCCAACGCTCGCTGATGTATCCACAGTCAGCGTCATACATTGGCACGCCTATGGTACCCGACTTCACCCAAGAGAACCGGGCCCAGTATACAGAACTCCGCATGTGTCTGGAGACCATGTTGGTGGATGTATTGGATGAACGCCACAAATACGCCATCCTACTGCAGCACTTAAAGGTGCCCCGCGCACATAATATAGCGCTCGCCTACGCGACTTCCACCACCCCATACACAGCAGCGCTGGTAGCATTGGACCAGAGGTATGGGCGCATATGGGATTACGTGATCCAGGAGATCCGACACATCGACCGCTTACCCCCAGCAATAGACAATCGAGCACTGGACGACCTGTCCATCAGAGTGCAGTCCCTGGTAGGGATGTTGGGAGCGCAAAGAGAGAAGGGGAAGTATGAACTTTACGCCAACTCAAATGTGGAAAGGATCCTGGAGAAGCTGCCGCCCGCTCGTCAGGAGCGCTTTAGGCGGCAGAGGGACCACAGAGACCCGAATGGCCCCGAACCGAACCTCCTCGATCTAGCAGACTTCCTGGCGAGAGAAGTCAGCAGCCTACGGCTAGATACATTCGGACGGAGCACCCCTGGCTCCAGAGAAGGAACCAGACGACTAAATGATGGAAGAAGATCGGTGACTGTGATGCACCAATCGGAGTCAGTACCGAGCAGCAGGAGCCACAGTACCCCCTCCAGAACGGAGAAGTGGAAGATAGTGTGCCCCTACTGTGAGAAAGAACACTGGCTAGCGCAATGTGACTCCTTCCCCAAGCTGAACGCGGAGGAAGCAGGTCAATGGATAAAGTCCAACAAGCGCTGTTTTCGCTGTGCGCGCTCACACATGGCAGCCGAATGCCGCTTAAAGAAAAGGTGCACCAAGTGCGATGGAGCCCATCTGGACATACTTCACGACAGTAACAGACGGCGCCCTTCACCTGCACCATCCAGCCGCAAAGCGAGCGCCATGTACATCGATCCCGCCAGCAGCAGTGGAGCCCGAGTACTCCTAAAAGTAGTGCGTGTGACACTAAGCTACCAGAATAAAGTCCTGGACACTTACGCCGTCCTCGATGACGGGTCAGAGAAGACCCTGCTGCTCGCCTCCGCTGCGGCCCAGCTAGGGCTGCGGGGAAGCGAAACCCAAATGACAATTCGGACAATAAGACGAGATTTGAAGACGATAAAGGGCGAGAATGTCTCATTCTCTATCGCAGCAAGCGGCCAGCCTGAGCGACGGTACCAGATTGCAGACGCTTTCACCAGCCAAGAAATAGGACTGTCGCGGTACACATACCCCGTCGCCAAGCTGATGGAGAAATATGCACATCTGCGCAAGTTACCGATCCCGCTCATAGACAATGCTATGCCGACCCTGTTGATAGGCTCCGACCATGCAGACCTCATTGTCCCGATAGACCGGGTTCATACCGGACCCCGAGGCTGTCCTGCAGCGGTCGAGACCCGTTTGGGATGGACTCTCCAAGGCCCGCTCGCCAAATCTCTCAACCGAAGTACAGCCACTAGATGTCTCCACTCCCGAGTCACAGAGGGAGAAACCGCACTCCTGCAACACGTAGAGCGGCTATGGAGCTTGGAACAAATGCCCTTTAAGAATGGAAAGAAAGACATTCGCTCTAAAGATGACATTTACGCCATTCACCTCCTCGAGACAGGGACCAAGAGAGTCCCGGTCAACGGCGTGTTGAGATACGCCACGCTACTCCTGCGGCGAGAAGGAATGCCTACTTTCCACGCCAAGACAGACGCCATAGAACGGTACCTGCTGAACACGGAGCGGCGCTTAGCCAAGAACCCCGCCCAAGAGAGTGTATACCGCGCTGAGATTGAGAAGCTCATCACAGCGGGACACGTCACAAAGATGGACATTACAGAGGCTGACCAGACCACTGAATCGTGGTACGTGCCCCACCACAAGGTCCATCACAACGGTAAAGACCGCATAGTATTTAACTGCAGCTACCAGATCGGATCCCAAAATCTGAATAAAGAGTTACTGCCCGGTCCCACACTCGGCCCCTCCCTACTCGGCGTTCTACTCCGCTTCCGCCAGGAAAAGGTGGCCATCAGCGGGGACATTAAAGGAATGTTCCTGCAGGTGAGATTAGTAGAGGCGGACAAGCCCCTGTTACGGTTCCTATGGAGAGAGAAGCCAGGAGATGAGCACCCAGCCATCTACCAATGGGAAGTCCTCCCCTTCGGAACGACGTGCAGCCCCTGCTGTGCGACATTTGCACTACAGAAACATGTAGCAGAGGACCCAGCAGCGGACGAAGAGGTCCGACACAGCGTAAAGAACAGCTTCTACGTAGACAACTGTCTACAAAGCCTTTCAACCCAGGAAGAAGCCGAGGCTCTCCTGATTAAACTCCGCGCCTCATTGATCAAAGGCGGCTTTGATCTCAGGCAGTGGGCCAGCAGCGATCCGCAAGTACTGCGCAGCCTCTCCTCCGAGGACAAGGCAGCCAGCAGCGAGACCTGGATGGCTACAATCCCGGGAGAAGCCCAGGAGATGACCCTGGGATTGGTGTGGCGATTCAAAACAGATTCGCTTCACTACAGACACAAGTCCCTGACTACGGAACAGGGAAGGCCGGCGGCGGCGCCGACCACCAGACGGAGTGTGTACACAACACTCGCCCGACAATATGACCCGCTAGGATGTATTCTACCGTACACCACCAGGGCAAAAATGATTGTACGAGCATTGTGGGACAAGGACCAGGGCTGGGACGACCCCATTCCCGCACACCTTGCATCCACCTGGAGAGAGTGGGAGATGGAGCTCCACTCACTCCCAGGCGTTAATATGCGCCGAAGCTACTTCCCACCCACGGTGAGGCCAGAGACATGTAAAATGGACTTACACGTCTTCAGTGACGCCTCAGAGGTCGCATACGGATCAGTAGCCTACTTGCGGGCCCAAGACCAGGGGGGAGAGATCTACACAGCATTTGTCCTCGCCCGCTCGAGAATAGCCCCACGCAAGCAACAATCTATCCCACGTCTAGAGCTCTGCGCAGCCCTAGCCGGAGCGCACCTAGCCACGCTCATCCAACGTGAGCTCACCATACCGGTGTCTAGAACAATCCTGTGGTCAGATTCCACGACGGTACTCGCCTGGATCAAATCGGACTCATGCAAGTACAAAGTCTTCGTGGGAGTCAGAGTCACCGAGATTCAAGACTTAACCGAAGAGTTAACCGGAGAAACAGAGTGGCGCTACGTTGATACAAAACAGAACCCAGCTGACGTCATCACCCGGGGGATGCCCCTGGATGACCTCACCCGTCGCAATGTCTACAGTGACGGCCCCGCATTCCTAAGACTCCCGGAAGGACAGTGGCCCATGCCTATCCCGAGGGAAGCAAGTCCAGAGGAGGTGGAAATTAAGAAGTCTGTGTTCTGTGGATTGAGCACCGTAGCCTCCACCGACCCTAACATAAACGATTGCACGGCCATAGAGAGTGCACAACAAAGAACATTCCTGCGGTACCACCCGGAGTGTAAGTCCCCCGCTGATATGTCAGCAGCTAACTACGAGGAAGCAGAATTGCTTCTACTGCAGCGAGCCCAGAGAGACTCGTTCCCCGATGAATTGGCCTGTCTACAGGGAGGAAAGCCCGTCCCATCCGACAGCAGATTAATTCACCTGGCCCCCGAGAGCGACGCTCACACCCTCATCAGAGTGGGTGGTCGCCTACGCAGAGCCCCCAATCTACCGGATGACATTAAATACCTGATCGTATTGAACAGCCGACACAAGGTCACAGAGCTGATTATAAAGAAATACGATGAGGATGTACATCACGCAGGAGCAGAAAGAGTCTTCGCGGAAATCAGACGTCGTTACTGGATCCTACAAGGAAGAGAGGCGGTACGACGCTTCCAACGAACATGTCTAGACTGCCGCAAGTGGCGCGCGCAGCCCAGCATACCAAGGATGGCTGACCTTCCTCCATGTCGCCTCCGAATCGGTGACAAGCCATTCCACTCAACGGGTATGGACTGCTTTGGCCCGCTGCACATAAAGAAAGGAAGAGGAACCGAGAAGCGGTGGGGTATTGTATTCAAATGCATGACCACCAGAGCGATACACATCGAGCTTCTCCCGACCATGAGCACAGACTCATTCCTTATGGCCTTCCGTAGATTCATATCACGGAAAGGAAGACCGTCTACCCTATTGTCCGATCATGGGACAAACTTTAAAGGCGGCGAAAGAGAGCTGAGAGAGAGCTTCCAAGCTATGGGCCCAGAACTTAAGACCCACCTCGCTCCAGCACAGGTTGATTTCCAATTCAACCCCCCAAACGCACCCCACTTCGGTGGCACTTGGGAACGAGAAGTGCGCTCCATAAAGACAGCCCTGTACGCAGTACTTGGGGCCCAGACTGTGGCGGAAGAAGTCCTAATGACAGTCCTCACGGAGATTGAGGGAGTACTTAACTCGAAGCCCCTCGGATATGTCTCCAGTGATGTGGCGGATATCGACCCAGTTACCCCCAACACACTCCTGATGGGGCGGCTAGATCCCACATTACCCCAGACAATGTACCGGCCTGAAGAAGCGAACGGCCGACGAATGTGGAGGTACAGCCAAGTATTAGCCGACAAGTTTTGGAACAGTTTCCTACTGCACTACCTACCGTCTCTACAGACCCGCCAGAAGTGGGTAAAGGAGAGAGACAATTTGACAGAAGGAACAGTCGTCATGATTATTGATCAATCACTGCCCAGAGCTATGTGGCCGGCCGGCCGCGTAAGCAAAGTGATCACCGGTGCCGACGGCAAGGTCCGAGCAGCTGAAGTGCTCGTCCAGGGTCGCACTTACACCCGTCCCGTGGCAAGGCTCATAGAACTGCCTCGACTCCCAGACACAATCGATGATGACCATGACCCTACAACCCTATGACTTTGTGAAGTTGACTGACCCCTACAGCAAACCCTTATGTGTAAATAGACAACGCGATTAATCTGTCTCCGTTTAACTGATTAGGTCTGGGACCTATTCAGGGGGTGGCTGTTGTGAAGGGCCAGATTAAACCGAATATATATATTTATTTATATATATATATTTAATTGTATTTGTATATTCTCTAATATTCCCTGATATCCCTTGTATATTCCTTGTACAATATGCATTGAATATCCATTCTAGCCTACTGAACATCCCATAATAGTCTCCATTCTACTATTGGTCGAGACCTTGGTGCCAGGCTGCCATACCCCTCAGACCCAGTTCAAACGTACCGCTCGACATGTACGAACAAGTCCTAGTTCCGCGTAGGAATTTGGCTACCGCACCACTAATGGGACTATTTGTTCATAGTGCGTATATATACTGCGCTACTAAAGTAGGACTTTCTTTTCAGTCCAGTTTCTTACCCTCCAATAGAGTCACAGACGTAAAGCCTCCCCGCGATGCCACGTGTGGGAGTAAGGCCAAGTTCGGCCTACCATCGGTATTGAGACATCGTGTATATTAATATTTGAATAGTCATATTTGGCACTATATCGTCGAGTTGGACGTAGTCTATTAAGCTAATAATAGTCTGTTAATATATAGTGCTTCGTGCGGTGAGAATACTACCGTAGTCAGTACCCCATCGTTTCGGGCAGAGAACTGGCTGCTTACCCAGGGTGGTTGACCCTATGTGAAGCTGCACCCGAGGAGCCCCAGAGCCGACGAGCGAGTGGACCTGTATACCGGATTATTCTACCGACGACAGCCCGCCTTCCCAGGCACGGATTATGCTTTGGATACTTTGATTATTCTATGGATAAAGACCCCCGACACTACCGTGTGTTGGAAAACCCCCCCCTGGAGAGGACGCAAGGTGAGGAGACGCTCTGCAAGACGAGGTCTCTCCACATCTCTCCCCCGTGGACCGGAGAGAGCCGGCCCACAAAGAGTCCACCTGCTTTCATCTGTGGTCCAAGGATCGCCGGCGCATTGAACGGCACTACAGTGAGTTCACCTGGTATACCCTTGGCCGGACGAGGCAGCTGGATTCTACCCCCCCCCCCCCCTCCTACTCCTGTCGGCTTACAAGCGACCGGATTAACCCCCTCTAGTGTATCCAGCCTATAATCATTAAAGTATCATTGCTGTTATTCCTTAACTATTCCAGGTCGTATATTTACCACCTGCGCCTTCAGAGATTGGACATTATCTATTGATATACCGACGAATACTCCTTGCCATAAAAGTGCATACTATTTCAATTCATAAATGTAATTAAGTGATTAAGTGCTTATTCTACACACCATCGCTGTGTAGGAAATAAAGACCTGTTTCTAATTCGTACATTTGTGTTGGATCCGTTTCATCTACGTGAGAGTGTTCATGATAATATATTTATGCCGTGTACTGGGTGGCCGAATATTAAGTACAAAGGTAGTGGTAGTAAGTATCATATCTAGTAATACAGTCAGGGAATTGTACCCCTCAGTTACAAAAGCGTTTAAAAAAAACGGTTGGGGGAACGACGACGACTTCGTAACCTAGTTACTTTCAAAGTAACTAAGTTACTCTGATAATCAAGTAATCAGTAAAGTAACTTGGATTACTTTTTAAAGGAGTAATCAATAATCAGTAATCGGATTACTTTTACAAGTAATCTGTGGCATCACTGGTCATGTATGTCATATATGTCCTGATGAATTAAAAATGGGGGACCCTGATGTGATGTAAACAAGACGAAAGTCTTTCTCTGGTCTGCATCCCCTTAACAATTGTGTGTATTGAGCTGTACTGTATTGTACCCATTCTGCAATCTGTTAATAAAGTTTTCAATCAATCAATCAAACAGCAATCATCCATGAGTTAATACTGCTATCTAATGATGACATCCTACAACATGGACTACACAGCAATCATCCATGAGTTAATACTGCTGCTCATCAGACAACAATGCTAACTTTTTTGACGTGACTTTTTCCACAAACTAGTTTATTATATTTGAATGTCAGCGCACAGTTCATCAGCTTTGTGTGTTACATGTGTAAATGTGAAAATGCCTAAAAGTAGCCTTCAAATCTCTTTAGTTTAGTAGATTTAGTTTAGTTTGTTTAGTTTATTTATTTAGCACATTATTTAAAAACAGTGCTAGGAGGGAACGAAGCCCAAAGGGCTTGTACAAAGTTCCACTCCCGTCCCATCAATGTCCATGATCAAATATGAACGAAATACATATAAACATGGTCAAGAAAAGAAACTCAAAACAAGATCAGAGACATAAGGCAAACACTATAACGAAAAAATGGAAGATAGACTGGTATATAGATAGAAGATTTCTACTGGTATACCGGTTCAACCGTTATTCCGCCCGCCCCTAATGTGAAGCATGTACCATGTCCATGGCGTACGTGCTGGTGTTCATGTGTGCTGTCAGCCGCTGTCAGGTGTGTGTGTGTGCGTGTGCATGTGTGTGTGTGTGGTGTGTGTTTATGGGGACTGGACCTGCCAATATGTCTCTAGCCGCTGGACACACTGTGACTAACGAGGTCAGCGAGCCCAGGGAAGCGAGGTAAATGTGGTAAACAAAACTGACGCGTGAGCTGCCCATGCTGTCGCCATGGAGAAGAAGATGGCCACGATTCCTAAAGGAATAAGAGCGTGTGTATTATTCACAAACCAATTGACCGTCCCTACGCCCCCCTGGAATGGTATTTTTAGATCAGAACAGACACGCCATTGTAAAAAAACATGTTGGTTTCCTTTATTAGTTACGTTTTGTTTGCACTGAAAATAATATTGAAAAAGAAAATAGATCTTTGATTTGCAATCTCATTAGATGCAAATCGATTTTATTCAATACATTATCCTTTTAAGGGGGTTGTTCTGAAGTACTGTTTATGTATCGTCTCTGTATTGTATTGGTGTCTGCATTGCGTGTAACAGACTAAGCTTCTACCCATATTGAATATTCTCATAGGGTGTGTAGCTGAGCCGTAGGGGGATGGTCATGTCACGCACCTGATGCTAATGTCACATTCTGGGAAGTGTGGATCGATGGGTGAGGAGGGCCTTGAGCTCTGTTGACTCGGCCCACGCTCCTTCGCACGTCCCCACTGAGACGGCCCTAGAGGGGGGACAACAAGCATCTTGGCCACCTTATGACTGAGGATGTCGAATAATGATGAACGCCTAGAATCTTAATTATGGTCGTGACGAAAACTTCAGGAGGTTGCTGTTTTTTCCAGCAACAACACATTGCTCAACCCCCCTGGAAGATGAACTGTTTACAGAAATAAATAACTTCAATTTCAAATGTTTAAACAACCATAATAATTGAGAAATCACAGGAAACCAGATTATAACCTCGTCTTGTGATTGATCTTTGAGAAACACATACTCTGAAGTACAGATATCGTAAAGACTATTTTTGTCCTAGCTAGCGTGATAATGTGATAATCCTATGCTTTTTCTTTTTTCTTTTTTTCTTTTTCTATCTTATTTTAATTTTAAAATGTTCTTATGTACTTTAGATACTATTGCTAACATGTATGTATGTATGTATGCATGCATTATAAGCACTTGTCTTGCCGGAGTGTTTAGACCCCGCCCGCACGCTGCAGCTCGACCCAGACAACAAGCCACATCGTTTCAAATGTAGTGCAATAGCGGCCGCAAGGCATTAGGCGGTGGTATTGGACGTTTGCGATCTCAGACCCATTCCCAATGATAACATCAGGCTGGATGGATGAATTATGAATGGATATAGCGAATAAAAGAAATAACGATGAAAACCTGACTTTTCTCGCGTTTGGCGCCCAATGTGTTAATGATAATAATAATAATCATCATCATAATGATAATAATCATAATGAATGCTTTAGGAATAGTTAAGACTTAACTATGAGTTTTTCTTTTCTCTTTTACTTAAAGTGGTATCAAGTGGTCTGCCATGCCCACAATCTTCCCATTTCACATTCTAATGATCTCTCTCTCTCTCAACACAACAATCTATCTATCTAATGTGATAATCCTATGTTTGTATGTATGTATGTATGTATGTATGTATGTATGTATGTATGTATGTATGTATGTATGTATGTATGTATGTATGTATGTATGTATGTATGTATGTATGTATGTATGTATGTATGTATGTATGTATGTATGTATGTATGTGTTTCATTACATGTATATATATACACATACCAATTATTCGCTTGTTCTATTCTCCATCCATCTATCATCCGTAGCAACACTACATTATCACCGACATCCTGTTGGGGGATCTCCTTTGAACAGTGCATCTGTGGTTTCTCTCCTCCACGCCGCCTGTGGTGCTTTTTCCCCTATTGCTAGGTTTTTAGTGAGTCGTTACTCATCTTCATTGGGGACAGTCTGGGGGTGTTACATACAGTATGTGGGTCTGGGGGTGTTACATACAGTATGTGGGTCTGGGGGTGTTACATACAGTATGTGGGTCTGGGGGTGTTACATACAGTATGTGGGTCTGGGGGTGTTACATACAGTATGTGGGTCTGGGGGTGTTACACACAGTATGTGGGTCTGGGGGTGTTACATACAGTATGTGGGTCTGGGGGTGTTACATACAGTATGTGGGTCTGGGGGTGTTACATACAGTATGTGGGTCTGGGGGTGTTACATACAGTATGTGGGTCTGGGGGTGTTACACACAGTATGTGGGTCTGGGGGTGTTACATACAGTATGTGGGTCTGGGGGTGTTACATACAGTATGTGGGTCTGGGGGTGTTACATACAGTATGTGGGTCTGGGGGTGTTACATACAGTATGTGGGTCTGGGGGTGTTACATACAGTATGTGGGTCTGGGGGTGTTACACACAGTATGTGGGTCTGGGGGTGTTACATACAGTATGTGGGTCTGGGGGTGTTACATACAGTATGTGGGTCTGGGGGTGTTACATACAGTATGTGGGTCTGGGGGTGTTACATACAGTATGTGGGTCTGGGGGTGTTACATACAGTATGTGGGTCTGGGGGTGTTACATACAGTATGTGGGTCTGGGGGTGTTACATACAGTATGTGGATCTTATGGTGGTTTTTGTTCTGGATCTATTGTGATGTTTCTTCTAAACTTGTTATGACTTGGACTTGGACTACTAGGGTAATGGAATAGACTCGTGGCTCTTCTTTGGTGACCCGGACATGGCCTCGTACTCGGAACACCGGGGGGACTCGAGACTCGACTCGGACTCGAGATTTAGTGACTCGACGACTACAACACTGTATCCTTTAGTGACACCACTCTGGCTTCCCACTGTAAGGCCGTTTGATGTCCTTATTTAGGATGACTCCGACCCCCTTTTCAATTAACCGACCATGAAACGTAAACAAAAATAAATCAGTTGTTTGTTCAGGATGGGAACAATGACAGAGACGCTTCTGAACATAGAGGCCTCAGCCGGCTCTGGCTGAGTGTAGCTCATCCGGCCTTTTCTGGGAAAACACACAGACACACACGGACACACAACCCCCCCCCCCCCCCCCCCCCCACACACACACACACAGGAGGGTTGGGAAGGATTGGACCCCCCAGCCTTGTGGTGAGGAATGGAGGTCAGACGTGGAGGAAGGGGATTTGGGGGGTGGATCAGACTCCAGACATTAGAATCCCAATTAGTTGTAATAATATAGGGATGAATAGTCGCGACCTGTGCAGGAGGTTTAGGAATTATTACTACAGTCAATTGTTGTAATGGTGAGAGGCCAGGTTTTAGACGTCAGCCATGTTGTGATGAATGGAAGTCAGACGTGGAGGAGGGGTCGTGTTTGGGCCAGACGTCAGAATTCCCATAAGTTATGATAACTTAAGGATGAACAGTGGTTGGTTTGAGAGGACAAGGGGTTTCGTTTAGACCAGCGGTTCTCAAACTACGGGTCGCGACCCAAAGTGGGGGCGTGGGTAGGTGACAGTGCGCATTGGCAAAAAAGAAAAATCTATTTAAATTTTTTTAATGTTCTGGCAACATATTTTGGCTAAATATGACTAGTTTTAAAAATGTGTATTGATAACATAGTGCTGTAATAAAATGTTCTAATAAATATGCATGATCAAGTTCAACAACGTGTGCTTTTATTTTGATATTCCTTAATTCCACGTTGAAATGACACGATACATTTCGTGTGGGGTCGCCAAAACAATTCCTAAATAAAATGCGGTCGTGGTGTAAAAAAGTTTGAGCGCCGCTGGTTTAGACAATGACCATGACTTGTAATGTGGTGACCGCTTGTGGGGGGTTGTATGACATAACTAAACTGACCCATCCTAACTCTGCTTCAAATCCATAGCCCTTTTAAGCAGATCATGCTACATGTTGCATGATCTCTTCCATTGTTGTAACGCTTTTTAATAATCTCACTCTCATGGGTTATATAATCATGATCTCATATTCATTCATGTATGTATAACGAGAGGGTTAAACACTTTTTAATCATCTCCGCCCAGTTTTAGCTCATGACATCATCAGGTTAGGAGATCACGGCTCTTGTCGTCCTCTTTGACCCCGCGTGTCAGCCTCCCCTCAGCCACAGCTCTCCTTGAGGGTAACGTGGGTAGCGTAAAGGTTAGAGTAGCGTGACTGGAAGGTCGTCGATTGAATCCCCCGACTGACATGTAGGTGAATAACGCTCTGCCCTCTCCTCCTCAAATCGGCAGGGAGACGCTACGAGACTCCAGTTAAATACATACAGCAGCTCTTTCATCCCTCCGTCAGTGAATCTCCAACACTAAGGACGTTAGGGGGCTGTGTCGCGTCATATTTGAATGCACTTTATATCTGCACTTTATTGCTATATGTGTTCTACAGTACGTCTGTTAATCATTTGTATACTATAATTGTATGTATTTTTATGTGGCAGTCTTTATGTCCCAAGGCACGTTTTCCTATAGGGACCAATACAGTAATTTTGGAATCTTTATCTTGAATCTGGAAGAACTGCTGTTGAAGTGCCCTTGAGCAAGGCACTTAACCCCCAACCTCCAAGAAGTGAAGTGAAGTGAAGGATTTTGGTCCGTTGATGGATTAAGTGCAACCTGAGGGTTGGATTCCTTAGTCAAATTCCAGCTCATTGGCCAGTAGTCTCAGACTGTGGTTCTTCCTGCCAACTCCCCCAGGGATGTCATGATACCACAGTTTTGACAGTTGACATTTTTTTGTTATTATTCTATTCAAATTGCGGTTTATTTAGCTAACGTTAAATGAACACATTTGATTATTATTATGTTCTGCCATTCCGACATCATTCGGTACTATTGAAGTTGTAGTGAATTCTGAGCTGGACCGTTTCATTCGGCAAGGCATTGGCTCGGTACCCAAGTATCTATTCTAAGTAGTGGAGTCTGTTTTTTTTACCCAGGGACAATGCACATTAATCAACATCTTCAGTTTCCACATCAATGTAAATGTGCCAGAATTAGCTAATGAGCAGGTTTTCATATGTAGTCCCTGCCTAACATGCATGTCTTCATGGTGTGGGAGGAAACCGGAGTACACGGAGGAAACCCACGCGAACACAGGGAGAGAACATGCTAACTGCACACAGAAAGGTTCCATGATGTGTTCAGCTGAAGCCATGATGGAGCTGCCTGTGCCCCTAAAGCAGCGCTGCTTCTTTCTGTCAAGAACCCCCAAATTGATACATAATAGATCAGGGACCCCCCCCCCCCCATCTGAGAAGATATTTGTTTTTACATTATGATTTAATCCAGAATTCCATAACTGTCTGTACTTTAGGTGGAGAGATAACAGTGGAGCGAGTGAAACTTATCCGAATTGGCACATTATAAATTTTCTCATTGTACTTGAACTTATATTAGCAGAAGATATTGGTGTAATTTGCAGAGGACCCTCTGTCACGCTCTCAAAGACCCTCTGGGGGTCCGTGGTCCCTCCGTTGAGAACCACTGTCCTAAAGCAGGGGTGTTCAATTCAGAGAGGTCCAGTTAGAGACACGTTCCTCAAGCAAAAGGTCCGGAACATCATGATGTCTAACTTGCGTTATGATTCAGTGCTATATTTATATATTGAAGTAGCCTGTATCGACGTCTGTATGTAGTCAACAACTGACTGTCAAATCAAATAAAGAAAGTATAATTCAATAATCTTTCAACAATATTTATTGCCTGTTTTCACAGTGAACTGGAGGCATTATAAATAATAAGCACTCTTAATTATGAATAAATGTTCCTTTCTCATTTCAAGTAAAATAAGGGCTGCATTTCAAAATAAAATACATTAAAATAATTTAATTTTAGAAAACTAAAAACCTTTTTTGTTACCTTTTTCTTTTGGATCCATTGTTCTGGTGGCTCTCAGTTTGTTTATTTTCTGTGCCCTCAGTTGGAATTTGAGTGGGTATGTTTTCTTAAAAGATGTGTGCTTTGTCTCGTTTGATTTCGCCACTTTTAATAATCGCCACAGTCTCGGAACATAGAGACAGACATGGTTTAGAACTGTCTGTGGGAAGAATCAACGCGTAAGAGTATGTCCAATCTTGAATAAAAGCTCTGTTTTCGCCGTCTACTTTTCGCACCATGTGCAATTCCTTTTTTCTGACTTATTTCTCTGACTGTCGTCTCTCGTCTTGTCTCATCTCGTGTGTGTGTGTGTGTGTGTGTGTGTGTGCGTGTGCGTGTGCGTGTGTGTGTGTGTGTACAGTATATGTATGTCTGTCTGTCTACCCACAGCGTGTTAGTGTTTTTTGTCATTGTGTAGTGTTCATTGTCACTCTGTAAGGGAGACTGGTTGTATAGTCTGTCTTCATGTTTGGCCATGTCCACAGGCTTGTGATTTCAAGCCCACAGATAACAGTGAAACCAAAGAAAACAGATATTTCACTCTGTATCAGCTACAGTAGTATTAGTTGTCACCATATTAAAACAGATATTTCACTCAGCTACAGTAGTATTAGTTGTCACCATATTAAAACAGATATTTCACTCAGCTACAGTAGTATTAGTTGTCACCATATTAAAACAGATATTTCACTCTGTATCAGCTGCAGTAGTATTAGTTGTCACCATATTAAAACAGATATTTCACTCAGCTACAGTAGTATTAGTTGTCACCATATTAAAACAGATATTTCACTCAGCTACAGTAGTATTAGTTGTCACCATATTAAAACAGATATTTCACTCAGCTACAGTAGTATTAGTTGTCACCATATTAAAACAGATATTTCACTCAGCTACAGTAGTATTAGTTGTCACCATATTAAAACAGATATTTCACTCAGCTACAGTAGTATTAGTTGTCACCATATTAAAACAGATATTTCACTCAGCTACAGTAGTATTAGTTGTCACCATATTAAAACAGATATTTCACTCAGCTACAGTAGTATTAGTTGTCACCATATTAAAACAGATATTTCACTCAGCTACAGTAGTATTAGTTGTCACCATATTAAAACAGATATTTCACTCGGTATCAGCTAGTATTATGGAATTTGTAAAAGGGGCAGAAGTGCTTGATTCAGGGGTCTGGATCCAGGCCACTCTTTTTCTGTTTATATGGAAATGAAAATCAACACCTTGCCGTGACATGTCGTTCCTCACAAGCCACTAAATCATCTCCATTCTCACTAATTATATCCTCATGTTAGCTTTGAAAAAGATAGTTCTAAAATAAGCGTGCGCACGTGTGTGTGTGTGTGTGTCTGTGTGTGTGTGTGTGTGTGTGTGTGTGTGTGTGTGTGTGTGTGTGTGTGTGTGTGTGTGTGTGTGTGTGTGTGTGTGTGTGTGTGTGTGTGTGTGTGTGTGTGTGTGTGTGTGTGTGTGTGTGCGTGCATGCACGCTCTCCTAACAGCCTTGTCAGCATGCAAGTTCCCATTATGGTTATTATTACAGTGATGAGTGGAGGGCGGGGCCTCTCCCTCTCAGGAGCTCCTTGATAGGATAATGGCACAGTGGGTGTCGGGTGTCAGGACAGAATGGGGGTCGTTGTTACTCACTTTACAAAATGGCCTCCAGTCCAGTGATATGACCAGTTTTGCTCTCAACACCCATTCTCTCAATAACAAGTCTCATTACATGAATGATATTATTTCGGACCATAAATTTGATTTTACGTGCCTTGTTGAGATGTGGCAGATACCAAATGAGTTCTTAACACTCAACCAGGCCACCCCACCAGGCTACACTTACATTTACATTTACATTTAGTCATTTAGCTGACGCTTTTATCCAAAGCGACTTACAAGTTCTGTACGACAAGCCATCAGGAAGAGCACAACTCTATCAGCTGAGTAACAATGTTCATCAAAGTGTTGAGTGCTACAGTGTAGGTTAGTTTATTAGGACAAGTGCATGACAGTACGGTTAGTTAGGGTTAGATTTTTTTTTTTTTTTTTTTTTTTTTTAATTCAGATAATGGTTGAAGAAGTGAGTCTTTAGTCGACGGCGAAAGATTGGACGTGTTTCGGCTGTCCTAACTGGGATGGGTAGTTCATTCCACCATTGTGGGGCAAGGACTGAGAATAGGCGACTTCTCTTTGATGACCCTCCCGGAGCTTGGATAGGAGTAGGTCTGAGGCGGCCAGAAGATGCAGAGCGTAGGGGTCTTGAGGGTGTGTAGTTAGAGACCATTGACCGGAGGTAGGCGGGAGCAGTTCCCTTTGCCGCACGGTATGCTAGGTCAAGGGCCTTGAAGCGGATTCGTGCAGCAATGGGGAGCCAGTGCAGGTCCCTAAGAAGTGGGGTGACATGGGCCGACTTCGGTAGGTTTGAGATCAGGCGGGCCGCTGCGTTCTGAATGAGTTGAAGAGGCTTAGTGGCAGTGGCCGGGAGGCCAGCTAGCAGTGCGTTGCAGTAGTCGAGGCGGGAGATGACTGTTGATTGGACGAGGAGTTGGGTGGCTTCTTTTGTCAGGAAGGGGCGTATCCTTCTGACATTGCTCAGGAGGAATCGGCAGGTTCTGGTTGTCGCTGCGATGTGAGCAGAGAAGTTCACTTACCTACAACAACCCCGTGTTGGAAGGCGGGGTGGTGGGCTTGCTGTTCTCCATCGTACCTGTTTCAAGGTAAAGGCTGCCCCCCCTCCCTCCCCTGTGTTTATTTCAGAATGATCTGATCCACTCACCTCGGTCAGCTCATCCACCTCCTCGATTCTCCTCCTTGGCGACTTCATCATTCATGAATTCATCACCGCCTCTGACGACCTCCTGTCCCTCCTTGACTGACACAATTTCACCCAGCACATCCACCCACACCGGAGCCCACATACTGTACTTTACTTACTTTCTTACTTACTTATTTTTTTACTGTATGAAGCACACTCTCAGGGGCTCATACAGCATTTTGTATACGTGTATTTTATTGTGATAATAAACAAACGTGAACTTGAACTTGACCTGGTGTGTTCTACCGAGACCATCTCCCCCTCCAATCTCAGTGGTGTCGACCTCGACGTCGCTGACCATCTCGCGATAAAATTCCTAGTTCCTGTCCCCTCCACCTCTGGCCACTGTGGAGGAAATATAGAGCTCATCTCTATATCATATCTCAGCCCCTCAAAGAACATGTCTTCAACCCCCCCCCCCCCCCCCCCCCCCCATTTGTCCCCTATCCTGTGTTCCCCACCCACTTGACTTTTATGGGGCTCCCCCTCCCCTTTTCTCACTATAAAGGGTTCGTCCCTACGTAATTATTTCTTCTGGTCTTGGGTCACGTAGCTGATCACCCGAGCGGAAGCCTCAGCCATGTCTCTAATGTCTAACTATTTTGTACCTATTTGATCTATCTGGCTAATGAACCATATTATCCTCCAGCCCCCTGACAACCCACTCCAAACCACCTCCTCTGATCTCTGCAACACATGAGCATGGTTTATATATAGTGTTATCGGGTGCACTGACTGCGCTCGCGGGGAACTGTTCTCAGAGATAGCAGATAGGGATGAATGAATGAGGGGCAGTCTAATTGCAGAGAGAACATAATATTAACTAGAGTCCGCTACCCGAGACACCTCCTTGATTTGTACCGCAATTTGGGACCCAAATTGGAGCTATAAGCTTATAGCCGTTTCCGTGCTTATTTGAGAAGGGTCCAGCTGCAGTGCCGGAGAGCAACGCTCCCAGGGTCAAGATAGCACTTATACTATTTTGAGAGAGACAGCAGAGAGACAGACAGACAGATAGACACAGTGTGTGTGTGTGTGTGTGTGTGTGTGTGTGTGTGTGTGTGTGTGTGTGTGTGTGTGTGTGTGTGTGTGTGTGTGTGTGTGTGTGTGTGTGTGTGTGTGTGTGTGTGTGTGTGTGTGTGTGTGTGTGTGTGTGTGTGCGTGCGTGTGACTACTAGTCTCCTAGTAGAGACTCCCCCCCCCCCCCCCTCTGGACCACCTCCTAGTAGAGACTGTACGACTGGCTGTGAGGAGGAGGAGGAATTGCAACCACCGCAAGCAAAACTTAACCCTTTCACTGCAGTACACGGCTGTAACCAGAAAAGTCAAGTCATTAATCCTCATCTTCGTCTTCTTCCTAGAGAAGTCTCTACTAGGAGGTGGTCCAGTGGGGGGGGGGGGGGGGGGGGGTCTCTACTAGGAGGTGGTCCACACACACACACACACACACACACACACACACACACACACACACACACACACACACACACACACACACACACACTGTGGTCTCTCTCAAAATAGTATCTATGTCTATCTAAGTGCTATCTTGGCCTTGCTCTGCAGCTGGACCCTTCTCAAATCAGCACGAAAAAATCTATAAGCTTATAAAACGATTTAATATGCTAAACTTCGTTTAAAATTCTTTAATTCACATTTGTTTATTTCATAAAGATTTTCCCGACATAGTGCTACCTGCCCCGACCAGATCCGTGACTCTGTTGCGATACAGATGAATGATCTACTCAGAATAGTATAAGTGGCTATCTTTTATAGTGTAGATCACTGCTGGTACGTGTGTGCAGGACCTTTATTTCAGCGGGGACTGTACGTGTTTATTTGACGTTACTGTACAATATATGTGTGTATTAAAAGACGGAGCTGTCTTTTATTGTAATATAATAATTATTAATATTAAAAATTATAATAATAATTTATAAGCTACCTAATACCGACATCAAAATAGATTGTATGCCTCTACGAATCATATTAAACCATGCAGGTCGAAAATTGACGGATAACTTTAATCCCTGGGTATTAATCGAACGTTAAAAGAACTAAACGAAGAAAGGCATTCATATTCCAGCATGCATTAATGACACCAACGGGCAACGGCAAACAGTGGTTAACGGTCTTTATTAGTGTTTTGCGGTGTCCAGGCAGCAATGGTCTTTTAGGAAGTTAATAGATATAATATCCGACATCACCGTGTACATGTCTGTCAGCCTGTCACGTATTTCTCCCATAACACGCTTTTGCTCGGTTTAGTCCATTTTTCCACATTTCATGGGGGTGTTCATTACCGTATATGGTTAATTACGGGCAGTTCTATATGCAAATACTTAAAATCGTGCACGAGCACGGAGCGTAGAACAAGTGGCATTTATCAACACGGAGTACTTGCCGGTGTCTACGCACGTGTGATAAATCCCAATTTTTTTGTGCGTACACACATTCTCAATTCTGTGCTTACGATCGAAAGTAGAACACTTTCTAAGAACTGTTGATAAATGAGGGGGTGAGCATGCCTGGCCAGCCTGCCTGCCTGCCCTCTGTCCACTCATGGTAGACATCATCGACTCCTCCCTGTCCACCTGCTCTGTCCCCGGTGACTTGAAGGTGGCAGCAGTCGCACCAATTTTAAAGAAGCCGGGCCTGGACCCTGACGAGCTCAACGATGTCGGCCTCCATTTCCTCAGTAAGGTCCTCGAGCGTGCAGTAGCCGCCCAGCTCCAGAGTCACATGGCACACCATGACCTGTTCGAACCACTCCAGTCTGGGTTCAGGGCTAAACACAGCACCGAGACCGCTCTGATCAAGGTAACAAATGACCTCCTCATGGCTGCTGATGCTGGCAACATCAACATCCTCACCCTCCTGGACCTCTCAGCTGCTTTTGACACCATCTCCCACTCAATCCTCCTAGACCGCCTCGAAAGCGTCCTTGGCATCACTGGTACGCCTCCCTGTCCTGGTTTACGTCGTACCTGACCAACAGGTGGCAGTATGTATCCCACGGGGGGGGGGTCCAGGTCAGCTCCAGCACCTGTAAACCAAGGTGTTCCCCAGGGTTCGGTGCTAGGGCCGCAACTTTTTTTCCATTTACCTCCTCCCACTCTGTGAGATTATAAGGAATCACGGCCTCCACTATTTCATTCCTATGCAGACGACACACAGCTCTATCTCCACACCGAACCCTCTGCTCCCCTCCCTCCCTCACTGCCTGCCTCCAGGACATCAAAGCATGGATGATGGCCAATTTCCTCAAACTCATAGTGAACTCAAAACTGAACTCATAGTTGTAGCTTCCCCACAGCCCTCGACGGCTTCGTCCGAACCATGATCCACGGCTACTCCATCTGGAGTGGTAAGGAACCTGGGCGTAGTACTGGACTCAACCCTCTCATTCCAGCCAGTCACCAGGTCCGCCTTCTCTTTCACCTCGGAAGCATCTCCCAGAATCAGTTCTAATTTACATTTACATTAAAGTATCCAAAGCGACTTACAAGTTCTGTACAACAAGTCATCAGGAAGGGCACAACTCTCTCAGCTGAGTAACAATGTTCATCAAAGTGTTGAGTGCTACAGTGTAGGTTAGTAATATATTAGGACAAGTGCATGACAGTAAGGTTAGTTAGGGTTAGATTTATTTATTATTATTATTATTATTATTATTATTATTATTATTATTATTATTATTATATTATTATTATTATTATTATTATTATTATTATTATTATTATTATTATTATTATTCTTTTTTAGATAATGGTTGAAGAAGTGCGTCTTTAGTCGACGGCGAAAGATTGGACGGGTTTCGGCTGTTCTAACTGGGGTTCATTCCACCATTGGGGGGCAAGGACTGAGATGTGTTTGACCTGCAGTATGTTGTGTTCCAGGTCGATGTAGAGTCAGTTCTAATGTGTTTGACCTGCAGTATGTTGTGTTCCAGGTCGATGTAGAGTCAGTTCTAATGTGTTTGACCTGCAGTATGTTGTGTTCCAGGTCGATGTAGAGTCAGTTCTAATGTGTTTGACCTGCAGTATGTTGTGTTCCAGGTCGATGTAGAGTCAGTTCTAATGTGTTTGACCTGCAGTATGTTGTGTTCCAGGTCGATGTAGAGTCAGTTCTAATGTGTTTGACCTGCAGTACGTTGTGTTCCAGGTCGATGTAGAGTCAGTTCTAATGTGTTTGACCTGCAGTATGTTGTGTTCCAGGTCGATGTAGAGTCAGTTCTAATGTGTTTGACCTGCAGTATGTTGTATACATATTTTGGCCTATATTGTTCTCTAAAGCTGTTGTTCACTTAGTGTCCTCATGGTGGAATGAGCTCGGGTGTCCCTGGAAATGTTGCTCAAATGTAAAAGTAAATGAACGTTACAAACAAATATTACTTAACTTAACTCTTTCAGTGCCACGCCTGGTTTTCCGTTTTACCGCTTGAATGCCACCATCGGCGCCAATGTTAACGTTAATATCGCCTAATCTATGTTTTAAATTATGGCTATGTGTCTAATCTGCCCATCGCATTATCAAAGACTATTTTCCAGTCAGTGCTGTGAAGACAGATTGTTTTTTTATCGCGTCGTTTCCATTTCAGAGCAGTTAGAAAAGCCCCTGTTTGATATAAAAAACAGCTAATTCTGGAGCATTCTATGAAAATCGTCTTTTAGTGGAATATTCCACAACGTTGATATTCGTCTGCCTTTTTATGAATCGTTTTCAAATAAACGCTAGATGATCAATATTATACGTGCACGCACGCACATTACGGCCGCGCACTGATAATCGCCCCGTTGATTTCCTCTCGGACTTTTACAGTGAAACCGAAAGAAGACATTTCACAAAACAGCTTATAACTTCATCAAACTTACTCCGATTATCCTACCACTGATAACACAGAGTCCTTACCTGACATCAGATGGTATCCAACTGGTATATTCCAATTCCTGATCACCATTCGAAAAAATCGATAAGTGTATGGATCCAACGCGACACAGTAGATCTCTATGATCCGCGGGGATCTGAGGCTCCAGAATGAACTGTGGTAACCCCGGCTGGATCAGTGAACTGGAAAATGTGGAGTACCGGATTTTTTTCCCCATTCATTTTCATTGAGTCCATTCCAAAATCACTTATGTCATCTGGGAGACAACAGGGGGCGCTTTTTTCCACAGTGATCGTCGGCGCCCCTCGGCTATACTCGGGTAGGCTCGGGTGATGCAATAATTTTTCAGATCTCAAAAAAAAAAAAAAAAATCCGAGAAATCTCGTGAGTGGCTAGCAACCACCTATAAAAAAACACGAGAAATCTCGTGAGTGGCACTGAAAGAGTTAATGTAACAGAGGTACCGCGAGTATATCCACAGTCATGATGGACTTCAAGTCTTGTGAAGTGACTGTGGACGTTAGCGGTACTGCAAGTTAAACTCACTCCCCCATAAAAGGCATGCAGACACGTTACCAAGAAGTGAATTCACCTCTTGGTATAGTGGTCTGCGATGTCGCCCGCGGCGCGGGAGACCGGGGTTCGAGACTTGCTCAGGGAAATCCCTTAACAGGGGTCGAACTGAAACACAACAGAGATGGCAATACGAGACCGGCTACATTAACTTAATTGACCAATGTAGCTGCATCCTTATTTAGCGCATCATGCAAACCTACTTTTGCTGGCCTGGTCCTCTGAGCTCCTCTCCTGTCGAGCTTGCGCTCGTTTTAATCAACAATATTTTCCTCCGCTATCGTTGTCTCGTCTCTAGAGCCTTCTTTCTCTCCTTCACCTGAAGTTGAAACTAAGTGAAAGTGAAACCTGTAAATAGCTGCTGTCCAGAATGCTGTCTGGTTTACACGCTTGGTAACACGTTTAGCACCCTTGGTCACACTACTGAAACAGTAAGGAAAAGAGGCATAATAGCTAGGTTTATGTATCACAGTATTTAACAAATTAGTATTCAATATACATTATTGAATACAATATACAAGTATTAAAAAAGAAAAGCACAATAATATAGGCTTAACAGTGGCTCAGGAGGTAGAGCGCTCGTCTGGTAATTGGAAGGTTCCCGGTTTGATTCCAGCTCCTCCTGGGCAGCGTGTTGCAGTGTCCTTGAGCAATACACTTAACCCCTAACTGCTCTCAATGAGCAGGTTGGCACCTTGCATGGTCGCCTCCTGAATGTGAGGCATAAGTTGTCAAGCGCTTTGGATAAAAGCACTATATAAATGCAGTCCATTTTGCATTAATATTTTTTTATGAAAACGATGTGTTACAAGATTACAACAAGACAAATATTGTGATATGTTATTTTGTTGAGGCTCATTCTCTCTCAATTAAACCATCCATGTTATAATACTGTAGATATTATCCGCCTTACCCCCTGGGGATTGGCCAAAGCGAATTTAATCAACTTCTCTCTCTCTCTCTCTCTCTCTCTCTCTCTCTCTCTCTCTCTCTCTCTCTCTCTCTCTCTCTCTCTCTCTCTCTCCCTCACCCTCACCCTCACACTCCCCCTCTCTCACTCTCTGTATGTGTCTCTCTCTCTATCTCCCTCACACTCCCCCCTCTTTCTCTCTCTGTGTGTGTCTCTCTCTGTCTCTCTCTCTCCCTCCCTCACCCCCCCTCTCTCTGTGTGTGTTTCTCTCTCTCTCCCTCACACCCCCCCTCTCTCTCTCTCTCCCTCCCTCTCTCTGTCTCTCTCTCTCTCCCTCCCTCACCCCCCTCTCTCTGTGTGTGTTTCTCTCTCTCTCCCTCACCCCCCTCTCTCTCTCCCTCACACTCCCCCCCTCTCTCTCTCTCCCTCTCTCTGTCTCTCTCTCTCCCTCTCCCTCGATCTCTCTCCCTCTTTCCCTCTCTCTCTCTCTCTCGCTCTCCCTCTCTCTGTCTCTCTCTCTCTCCTCTCCCTCTCTATTTATCTCTCTCCCTCTCTATTTATCTCTCTCCCTCTCTCCCTCTCTCTCCCTCTCTCTCTCCCTCTCTCCCTCTATCTCTCTCTCTCCTCTCTCCCTCTCCCTCTCTCTCTCTCTCTGTCTCTCTCTCTCCCTCTCCCTCGATCTCTCTCCCTCTTTCCCTCTCTCTCTCTCTCTCGCTCTCCCTCTCTCTGTCTCTCTCTCTCTCCCTCTCCCTCTCTATTTATCTCTCTCCTCTCTATTTATCTCTCTCCCTCTCTCCCTCTCTCTCCCTCTCTCTCTCCCTCTCTCCCTCTATCTCTCTCTCTCCCTCTCTCCCTCTCCCTCTCTCTCTCTCCCTCTCTCTCTCTCTCTCTCTCTCCCTCTTTCCCTCTCTCTCTCTCTCTCGCTCTCCCTCTCTCTGTCTCTCTCTCTCTCCCTCTCCCTCTCTATTTATCTCTCTCCCTCTCTATTTATCTCTCTCCCTCTCTCCCTCTCTCTCCCTCTCTCTCTCCCTCTCTCCCTCTATCTCTCTCTCTCCCTCTCTCCCTCTCTCTCTCCTCCCTCTCTCTCTCCCTCTCTCCCCCTCCCTCTCTCTCTCTCTGGCCTGTAAAGTGCTCAGCTCAGGCTTTTGTGCTGGGCGAGACATTTCCTGTCGTTTGATGCTGTGTTTGCTTTTGCTGAGCGGGCTCCCAGGGAGCTGTTGTTGTCCAGTGCTGTTTTAGCAGTCATGGCTCCCCCTCTCCCTCCCCCCCTCCCCGCCACCCCTCCTCCTCCCTCACCCCCACCCCCCACCCCAACCCTGACTGCAAACTCTGCTGGCCAGGATGTTACAGTGT
>NC_140172.1:27859814-27874814 GCF_963971535.1 Notolepis coatsorum
CTCTCCTCTCCTCAGCTCCAGTCTCTCCCTGCTCTCTCTTCTCCTCTCCTCTCCTCAGCTCCACTCTCTCTCTACTCTTTCCTCTCCTCTCCTCAGCTCCACTCTCTCTCTGCTCTTTCCTCTCCTCTCCTCAGATCCAGTCTCTCCCTGCTCTCTCCTCTCCTCTCCTCAGCTCCACTCTCTCCCTGCTCTCTCCTCTCCTCTCCTCTCCTCTCCTCTCCTCTCCTCTCCTCAGATCCAGTCTCTCCCTGCTCTCTCCTCTCCTATCCTCTCCTCAGCTCCAGTCTCTCCCTGCTCTCTCCTCTCCTCTCCTCAGCTCCACTCTCTCCCTGCTCTCTCCTCTCCTCTCCTCTCCTCTCCTCTCCTCTCCTCTCCTCAGATCCAGTCTCTCCCTGCTCTCTCCTCTCCTCTCCTCTCCTCAGCTCCAGTCTCTCCCTGCTCTCTCCTCTCCTCTCCTCAGCTCCAGTCTCTCCCTGCTCTCTCCTCTCCTCTCCTCAGCTCCAGTCTCTCCCTGATCTCTCCTCTCCTCTCCTCAGCTCCAGTCTCTCCCTGCTCTCTCCTCTCCTCTCCTCTCCTCAGCTCCAGTCTCTCCCTGCTCTCTCCTCTCCTCTCCTCTCCTCAGCTCCAGTCTCTCCCTGCTCTCTCCTCTCCTCTCCTCAGCTCCAGTCTCTCCCTGATCTCTCCTCTCCTCTCCTCAGCTCCAGTCTCTCCCTGCTCTCTCCTCTCCTCTCCTCTCCTCAGCTCCAGTCTCTCCCTGCTCTCTCCTCTCCTCTCCTCTCCTCAGCTCCAGTCTCTCCCTGATCTCTCCTCTCCTCTCCTCAGCTCCAGTCTCTCCCTGATCTCTCCCTGCTCTCTCCTCTCCTCTCCTCTTACAATACGCTGTTTTTAGAATACCATCCATGGTGCAGGCCTTAGACATCTTTCACTTAAGAATAAGGAAAATAATAACACTTTAGTTTGATGGCATTTTTAGTTTTATCATGGTGCCAGTCGTTGTATAAATTATTTACCATGGTACAGTACAGACATGGTCAAAGTCATGGTACCACTTCTGTACTTGTACCATGGTGTAATACTATGATACTGGTACATGGCTACCATCATACAAATGCATGGAAATACTTTTTTGTAATGGAAGGTTCATTGAAAGTTGATTATGTTTCTTGGTTCATTAAAAGTTGATTATGTTTCTTGGAAGTTTGGCATATTTACATCAAAGTGTTTGTCAATATGTACTGTCCCTATTCTACATAAATAAATAAAAGCCTCCCCTGGCCGGTAGCCCCGTTCCCAAAGCCTCCCCTGGCCGGTAGCCCCGTTCCCAAAGCCTCCCCTGGCCGGTAGCCCTGTTCCCAAAGCCTCCCCTGGCCGGTAGCCCCGTTCCCTCCTCAGGCCACACATGGAAAGGGAAGAGGGGGCAGGAGGAGAGAGAGGGGAGAGGGAGCAGGAGGAGGGGAGAGGGGGCAGGAGGAGAGAGAGGGGAGAGGGGGCAGGAGGAGGGGAGAGGGGGCAGGAGGAGGAGGAGGGGAGAGGGGGCAGGAGGAGAGAGAGGGGAGAGGGAGCAGGAGGAGGGGAGAGGGGGCAGGAGGAGAGAGAGGGGAGAGGGGGCAGGAGCAGGAGGAGGGGAGAGGGGGCAGGAGGAGAGAGAGGGGAGAGGGGGCAGGAGCAGGAGGAGGGGAGAGGGGGCAGGAGGAGAGAGAGGGGAGAGGGAGCAGGAGGAGGGGAGAGGGGGCAGGAGGAGAGAGAGGGGAGAGGGGGCAGGAGCAGGAGGAGGGGAGAGGGGGCAGGAGGAGAGAGAGGGGAGAGGGGGCAGGAGGAGAGAGAGGGGAGAGGGGGCAGGAGCAGGAGGAGGGGAGAGGGGGCAGGAGGAGAGAGAGGGGAGAGGGGGCAGGAGGAGAGAGAGGGGAGAGGGGGCAGGAGGAGAGAGAGGGGAGAGGGGGCAGGAGGAGGGGAGAGGGGGCAGGAGCAGGAGGAGGGGAGAGGGGGCAGGAGGAGAGAGAGGGGAGAGGGGGCAGGAGGAGAGAGAGGGGAGAGGGGGCAGGAGGAGAGAGAGGGGAGAGGGGGCAGGAGGAGAGAGAGGGGAGAGGGGGCAGGAGGAGAGAGAGGGGAGAGGGGGCAGGAGCAGGAGGAGGGGAGAGGGGGCAGGAGCAGGAGGAGGGGAGAGGGGGCAGGAGGAGAGAGAGGGGAGAGGGGGCAGGAGCAGGAGGAGGGGAGAGGGGGCAAGAGGAGGGGAGAGGGGGCAGGAGGAGGGGAGAGGGGGCAAGAGGAGGGGAGAGGGGGCAGGAGGAGGGGAGAGGGGGCAAGAGGAGGGGAGAGGGGGCAGGAGGAGGGGAGAGGGGGCAAGAGGAGAGAGAGGGGGCAGGAGGAGGGGAGAGGGGGCAAGAGGAGGGGAGAGGGGGCAGGAGGAGGGGAGAGGGGGCAGGAGGAGGGGAGAGGGGGCAGGAGGAGGGGAGAGGGGGCGGAGAGGGGGCAGGAGGAGAGAGAGGGGGCAGGAGGAGGGGAGAGGGGGCAAGAGGAGGGAGAGGGGGCAGGAGGAGGGGAGATGGGGCAGGAGGAGAGAGAGGGGGCAGGAGGAGAGAGAGGGGGCAGGAGGAGGGGAGATGGGGCAGGAGGAGAGAGAGGGGGCAGGAGGAGGGGAGAGGGGGCAGGAGGAGGGGAGAGGGGGCAGGAGGAGGGGAGAGGGGGCAGGAGCAGGAGGAGGGGAGAGGGGGCAGGAGGAGGGGAGAGGGGGCAGGAGGAGGGGAGAGGGGGCAGGAGCAGGAGGAGGGGAGAGAGGGGGCAGGAGGAGGGGAGAGGGGGCAGGAGGAGGGGAGAGGGGGCAAGAGGAGGGGAGAGGGGGCAGGAGGAGGGGAGAGGGGGCAA
The DNA here is from genome assembly GCF_963971535.1 of Notolepis coatsorum. NCBI lineage: Eukaryota > Metazoa > Chordata > Actinopteri > Aulopiformes > Paralepididae > Notolepis > Notolepis coatsorum. The sequence continues at coordinate 27,862,677 of NC_140172.1, forward strand.
GAGGAGGGGAGAGGGGGCAGGAGGAGGGGAGAGGGGGCAAGAGGAGAGAGAGGGGGCAGGAGGAGGGGAGAGGGGGCAAGAGGAGGGGAGAGGGGGCAGGAGGAGGGGAGAGGGGGCAGGAGGAGGGGAGAGGGGGCAGGAGGAGGGGAGAGGGGGCAAGAGGAGGGGAGAGGGGGCAGGAGGAGAGAGAGGGGGCAGGAGGAGGGGAGAGGGGGCAAGAGGAGGGGAGAGGGGGCAGGAGGAGAGAGAGGGGGCAGGAGGAGGGGAGAGGGGGCAGGAGGAGAGAGAGGGGGCAGGAGGAGGGGAGAGGGGGCAGGAGGAGGGGAGAGGGGGCAAGAGGAGGGGAGAGGGGGCAGGAGGAGGGGAGAGGGGGCAGGAGGAGGGGAGAGGGGGCAGGAGGAGGGGAGAGGGGACAGGAGGAGAGAGAGGGGACAAGAGGAGAGAGAGGGGGCAGGAGGAGGGGAGAGGGGGCAGGAGGAGGGGGGAGGGGGCAGGAGGAGAGAGAGGGGAGAGGGGGCAGGAGGAGAGAGAGGGAGAGGGGGGCAGGAGGAGAGAGAGGGGGCAGGAGGAGAGAGAGGGGAGAGGGGGCAGGAGGAGAGAGAGGGGGCAGAAGGAGAGAGAGGGGAGAGGGGGCAGGAGGAGGGGAGAGGGGGCAGAAGGAGGGGAGAGGGGGCAGGAGGAGGGGAGAGGGGAGAGGGGGCAGGAGGAGGGGAGAGGGGGCAGGAGGAGGGGAGAGGGGGCAGGAGGAGGGGAGAGGGGGCAAGAGGAGGGGAGAGGGGGCAGGAGGAGGGGAGAGGGGGCAAGAGGAGGGGAGAGGGGGCAGGAGGAGAGAGAGGGGGCAGGAGGAGGGGAGAGGGGGCAAGAGGAGGGGAGAGGGGGCAGGAGGAGGGGAGAGGGGGCAGGAGGAGGGGAGAGGGGGGCAGGAGGAGGGGAGAGGGGGCAAGAGGAGGGGAGAGGGGGCAGGAGGAGGGGAGAGGGGGGCAGGAGGAGAGAGAGGGGGCAAGAGGAGGGGAGAGGGGGCAGGAGGAGGGGAGAGGGGGCAGGAGGAGGGGAGAGGGGGCAGGAGGAGGGGAGAGGGGGCAGGAGGAGGGGAGAGGGCAGGAGGAGAGAGAGGGGGCAGGAGGAGAGAGAGGGGGCAGGAGGAGAGAGAGGGGGCAGGAGGAGGGGAGAGGGGGCAGGAGGAGAGAGAGGGGGCAGGAGGAGAGAGAGAGGGGGCAGGAGGAGGGGAGAGGGGGCAGGAGGAGAGAGAGAGGGGGCAGGAGGAGGGGAGAGGGGGCAGGAGGAGGGGAGAGGGGGCAGGAGGAGAGAGAGGGGGCAGGAGGAGGGGAGAGGGGGCAAGAGGAGGGGAGAGGGGGCACGAGGAGGGGAGAGGGGGCAAGAGGAGAGAGAGGGGGCAGGAGGAGGGGAGAGGGGGCAAGAGGAGGGGAGAGGGGGCAGGAGGAGGGGAGAGGGGGCAGGAGGAGAGAGAGGGGGCAGGAGGAGGGGAGAGGGGGCAAGAGGAGGGGAGAGGGGGCACGAGGAGGGGAGAGGGGGCAAGAGGAGGGGAGAGGGGGCAGGAGGAGGGGAGAGGGGGCAGGAGGAGGGGAGAGGGGGCAAGAGGAGAGAGACACACACACACACACACACACACACACACACACACACACACACACACACACACACACACACATTTGACGTGCTGTACACTCTTGAGTGGAGGGAAGACGGGACATTGCTGGCTTATAGGGGATTACAGCCCATTAATACTCTCTGGACATTCTCAGCTAGAAACATGATCTGGCATATTGATTTACACTCACAGAGATCCATAGCCGTGCTCTATAACCGCATTAGGGTTTCATTTAGTATGTGTTGTGCTTCCTGTGCTTAGTGAGTTACGTCATAACGGTCACCATCATATCCTGAGCATGTTCTTAGCAGGTTGGGTAGGGATCAATTCACTGAGCAGCACATTCATTCATTTTCTCCCCCCGCTCTCTCTCCCATGATTTCAGAATCCCGCAAGTGTTGCGGTGGTCTATGGAATCTCAAACCAAGAAACCAATACTTTGTTTTGGTTTAAAGTAGGATTCAAACCCGGTTTAGGGTAAGGGGTGTATGGGTAAGAAACCCGGTGTAGGGGTAGGGAATAGGAAACAAGATGGGACTGGAGCAGGGCTTCTCAAACTTTTTTATACCACGACCCCATTTTATTTGGGAATCTTTTTGGGGACCCCACACTTATCGCGTAATTTCAATGTGGAATTAAGGAATATCAAAATAAAAGCACACGTTGTTGAACTTGATCATGCATATTTATTAGAAATTTGTCTTACAGCACTATGTTGTCAATACACATTTATAAAACGAGGCATATTTAGGCAAAATATGTTGCCAGAACACGACCCGACCCCACTGTCACCTACCCACAACCCCATAGTTTGAGAACCGCTGGACTAGAGGGGTGCTTGAAACTCATAAGTTGTATAACTTTTTACTTGTTCTTATTCGTGACTTGGCCGTCTATCGCTTCATTTCTCTCTGCCTTATATCCGTCTCCGTGTGTCTATTCTACCCCCCAGAATATTGATGTAACCAACTTCAGCAGTAGCTGGAGCGATGGCCTGGCATTCTGTGCCCTCTTACACACCTACCTGCCAGCTCACATCCCCTACCAGGAGCTCATCAGCCAAGATAAGGTAACAGACATCAGTCTCTGACACTAAAAACACCTCCCCACACACACACACACGCACACACACACACACACACACACACACACACACACACACACACACACACACACACACACACACACACACACACACACGCACACACACGCACACGCACACACCTACACACCTACACACCTACACACACACACACACACACACACGTTCACACGCTCAGTCATTCATCCTCAGGCCTCCTAAACAAGAAAGAGAAGTAAAAGAAGTACAGACACTCAATTTCCCTCATAGCTGTTCAGTATCACAAAGGACTTTTTGTGTTCAAAGGGGAAGTTCATCCAAACATTCCCCGGAGTGCCAGAGAGCTATATCTATCCCATCCAGATGGTTTTTGGTCTGACTTGCAGAGGGTTCGGTGTTTTCAGCTGTGTAGTGTGTAGCGATGTCAATAGAATTGAGCTAAATATAAATTATTATTGTGGCGCTCAAAAAGTGTCCAAAAAGATTACATTTAAAAAAGACTCGACAGCAGCAGTGTCTCTCTATCCAGAAATCATGACATGGTTGCTCACAATAAGGGGGTCGGGGGAGGGGACCATCTAAAAACAATGTAGACCAGAAAGAAAAGAAAGGGGAAAGAACTCTGTATTATTTTTCTTAAAAAAGATAATATAATTCCATATAAAAGGAGATTAGATTAGATTGTACTTTATCGTCATTATATTTGCATACAACGAGATGTGGGACTCAAACTTAAGGTGCAGTAATAAAATCACACAAGTAATACAAGAGAAACATAAAATGCTATACAAGACACATTAAATACTATACAAGACACATTAAATACTATACAAGAAACATAAAATACTATACAATAAGACAATGTTACAATACACAAAATAACAACAATATACAGAATAACAATACACAAATAACAATCACAGTGTCAGACGGTAGTGGGATGTAGATGATGACCACTGTGTGACGTTAGAAAAACAATAGAAATTATCTTCTTCTCGATTTTGCTTTGGGTTCAGTCCTGAAGCGACGAAGAGGGATTTCCCCCGCAAAAACTACATCCTTTCGATTTAGGTGTCAGATTTTCCACACAGCGATCCCCCAGACTCAACAACATGTAACACAATATGTGTTTTCTACGACAGCCTCTCTCTCTAAGCGACCCTGAGCGCACGCCTCTCTGGCTACTGTGTGTCTGAGCGATGACAGCTGTGGTGTACGTTCGTTCAGACGGCATAATGGTGTCGAGCAACACACCCCGTCAAACAATACACGCACCTTTTTTTATGAGCTACCGTTGATTCAACCGCTTCATCACAATGAGTAGACACAGCTCGGAGCGTGTGTGTGTGTGTGTGTGTGTGTGTGTGTGTGTGTGTCTGTGTGTGTGTGTGTGTGTGTGTGTGTGTGTGTGTGTGTGTGTGTGTGTGTGTGTGTGTGTGTGTGTGTGTGTGTGTGTGTGTGTGTGTGTGTGTGTGTGTGTGTGTGTGTGTGTGTGTGTGCGCGCGCGCGCGCATTTGCGTGAGTGTGTGTTTAACATTAAGCTGAAGGCAGTGACATTACAAGGCCTGTCTTTGTGTGAATAATTCAGCAGGGCTGTGTTGGCTTTAATAATAAGTCCTACTGAGAGACTGAGGCCCGTTCTCTTGACAGCCCAGACACCCAGCCTTGTCCCCCAAATTGCTCATTCCGCTCCTCCAGTGACTCCATTACTGTCAGCCCCTGGCCATTACCACAGATTTACACCAGACCTAATGTGAAATAGACTTTATATAACATGGGTGAGAAGAAGATGTTGGCACATCTCAGGTGAAAGATACACTGAACAGTGTACAGACATATGTCTTTTGAGACTAAAGGTCCATTCCAAAGGATTTAAAAAACGCATCTCTTCCTCTTTCCTCGACAGTTTTCCAGAAACTGATTTTTTTTGTGCCATATTTTAAGGCTGTTCCAAAGCGGTAGGAAACACACAGAGGAAACCCTGATGTTTCCTCACTCGTCTCCTCCAGTGGAGGATACATATATGTGTCCTCGTGCGGAAGTGTTTTCAAAGATCTCTGACGTAGGCTGTTAAGCATATGAAGCTCCTCCCATGACACGCGAGTCAACAAGGACGTTCGATTTCTTCTAACCTGTGCTTCTCACTTCTGTTTCCTCCTCCTCTTCTCCTTGTTTCCTCCTCCTCTTCTCCTTGTTTCCTCCCCCTCTTCTCCTCATTTCCTCCTCCTCTTCTCCTCATTTCCTCCCCCTCTTCTCACATCTCTTCCTCATTTCCTCCTCTTCTCGCATCTCTTCCTCATTTCCTCCTCTTCTCACATCTCGACCTCATCCCATTTCTGCTTTGCACTATATAGTATATTGTATATTAGTATATTGTATAGTATATTGTATGGTAACTCAGTTACTTCTACTCTGCATTGAACATTGTACATATGTCTATACTGAACACTTTTGTCTACGTACGTGACTTCTATTTTTTACTTGTTATACTTATTTTATTTTATACTTATCTATTTTTGTCTAGCACAGTCTCTGGAGCGTAACAGAAAGAAGCATTTTGTATTAAAGTTTCCTCCTCCCCTTCTCATTGTTTCCTCCTCCTCTTCTCCTTGTTTCCTCCTCCTCTCCTCCCTTGTTTCCTCCTCCCCTTCTCCTTGTTTCCTCCTCCTCTTCTCCTTGTTTCCTCCCCCTCTCCTCCTTGTTTCCTCCTCCCCTTCTCCTCGTTTCCTCCTCCTCTTCTCCTCATTTCCTCCTCCTCTCCTCCCTTGTTTCCTCTTCCCCTTCTCCTTGTTTCCTCCTCCCCTTCTCCTTGTTTCCTCCTCCTCTCCTCCCTTGTTTCCTCCTCCTCTCCTCCCTTGTTTCCTCCTCCTCTTCTCCTTGTTTCCCCCTCCTCTTCTCCTTGTTTCCTCCCCCTCTCCTCCCTTGTTTCCTCCTCCCCTTCTCCTTGTTTCCTCCTCCTCTTCTCCTTGTTTCCTCCCCCTCTCCTCCCTTGTTTCCTCCTCCTCTTCTCCTTGTTTCCTCCTCCCCTTCTCCTTGTTTCCTCCTCCTCTCCTCCCTTGTTTCCTCCTCCTCTCCTCCTTGTTTCCTCCTCCTCTCCTCCCTTGTTTCCTCCTCCTCTCCTCCTTGTTTCCTTCCCCTCTCCTCCTTGTTTCCTCCTCCCCTTCTCCTTGTTTCCTCCTCCCCTTCTCCTTGTTTCCTCCTCCTCCCCTTCTCCTTGTTTCCTCCTCCTCTCCTCCCTTGTTTCCTCCTCCTCTTCTCCTTGTTTCCTCCTCCCCTTCTCCTTGTTTCCTCCTCCTCTCCTCCCTTGTTTCCTCCTCCCCTTCTCCTTGTTTCCTCCTCCCCTTCCCCTTGTTTCCTCCTCCCCTTCTCCTTGTTTCCTCCTCCCCTTCTCCTTGTTTCCTCCTCCCCTTCTCCTTGTTTCCTCCTCCTCTTCTCCTTGTTTCCTCCTCCTCTTCTCCTTGTTTCCTCCTCCTCTTCTCCTTGTTTCCTCCTCCTCTTCTCCTTGTTTCCTCCCCCTCTCCTCCTTGTTTCCTCCTCCTCTTCTCCTTGTTTCCTCCCCCTCTCCTCCTTGTTTCCTCCTCCCCTTCTCCTTGTTTCCTCCTCCTCTTCTCCTTGTTTCCTCCTCCTCTCCTCCTTGTTTCCTCCTCCCCTTCTCATTGTTTCCTCCTCCCCTTCTCCTTGTTTCCTCCTCCTCTCCTCCCTTGTTTCCTCCTCCTCTCCTCCTTGTTTCCTCCTCCTCTCCTCCCTTGTTTCCTCCTCCTCTCCTCCTTGTTTCCTCCTCCCCTTCTCATTGTTTCCTCCTCCCCTTCTCCTTGTTTCCTCCTCCTCTCCTCCCTTGTTTCCTCCTCCCCTTCTCCTTGTTTCCTCCTCCTCTCCTCCTTGTTTCCTCCTCCTCTCCTCCTTGTTTCCTCCTCCTCTCCTCCTTGTTTCCTCCTCCTCTTCTCCTTGTTTCCTCCTCCTATTCTCCTTGTTTCCTCCCCCCTCTCCTCCTTGTTTCCTCCTCCCCTTCCCCTTGTTTCCTCCTCCCCTTCTCCTTGTTTCCTCCTCCTCTCCTCCCTTGTTTCCTCCTCCTCTCCTCCTTGTTTCCTCCTCCTCTCCTCCCTTGTTTCCTCCTCCTCTCCTCCTTGTTTCCTCCTCCCCTTCTCCTTGTTTCCTCCTCCCCTTCTCATCGTTTCCTCCTCCTCTCCTCCCTTGTTTCCTCCTCCTCTCCTCCTTGTTTTCTCCTCCCCTTCCCCTTGTTTCCTCCTCCCCTTCTCCTTGTTTCCTCCTCCTCTCCTCCCTTGTTTCCTCCTCCTCTTCTCCTTGTTTCCTCCTCCTCTTCTCCTTGTTTCCTCCCCCTCTCCTCCTTGTTTCCTCCTCCCCTTCTCATTGTTTCCTCCTCCCCTTCTCCTTGTTTCCTCCTCCTCTCCTCCCTTGTTTCCTCCCCCTCTCCTCCTTGTTTCATCCTCCCCTTCTCCTTGTTTCCTCCTCCTCTCCTCCCTTGTTTCCTCCTCCCCTTCTCATCGTTTCCTCCTCCTCTCCTCCTTGTTTCCTCCTCCTCTTCTCCTTGTTTCCTCCTCCCCTTCTCATCGTTTCCTCCTCCTCTCCTCCTTGTTTCCTCCTCCTCTCCTCCCTTGTTTCCTCCTCCTCTCCTCCTTGTTTCCTCCTCCCCTTCTCATTGTTTCCTCCTCCCCTTCTCATTGTTTCCTCCTCCCCTTCTCCTTGTTTCCCTCCTCCTCTCCTCCCTTGTTTCCTCCTCCCCTTCTCCTTGTTTCCCTCCTCCTCTCCTCCCTTGTTTCCTCCTCCTCTCCTCCCTTGTTTCCTCCTCCTCTCCTCCCTTGTTTCCTCCTCCCCTTCTCATTGTTTCCTCCTCCCCTTCTCCTTGTTTCCTCCTCCTCTCATCCCTTGTTTCCTCATCCCCTTCTCCTTGTTTCCTCCTCCTCTCCTCCCTTGTTTCCTCCTCCTCTCCTCCCTTGTTTCCTCCTCCTCTCCTCCCTTGTTTCCCTCCTCCCCTTCTCCTTGTTTCCTCCTCCCCTTCTCCTTGTTTCCTCCTCCTCTCCTCCCTTGTTTCCTCCTCCCCTTCTCCTTGTTTCCTCCTCCTCTTCTCCTTGTTTCCTCCTCCCCTTCTCCTTGTTTCCTCCTCCTCTCCTCCTTGTTTCCTCCTCCTCTCCTCCTTGTTTCCTCCTCCCCCTGTCTCATTGTTTCCTCCTCCCCCCTCCTTGTTTCCTCCTCCTCTCCTCCCTTGTTTCCTCCTCCCCTTCTCCTCATTTCCTCCTCCCCTTCTCCTTGTTTCCTCCTCCTCTTCTCCTCATTTCCTCCTCCTCTCCTCCCTTGTTTCCTCCTCCCCTTCTCCTCATTTCCTCCTCCTCTTCTCCTCATTTCCTCCCCCTCTCCTCCCTTGTTTCCTCCTCCCCTTCTCCCTTGTTTCCTCCTCCCCTTCCCCTTGTTTCCTCCTCCCCTCCTTCTCCTTGTTTCCTCCTCCTCTCCTCCTTGTTTCCTCCTCCTCTTCTCCCTTGTTTCCTCCTCCTCTTCTCCTTGTTTCCTCCCCCCTCTCCTCCTTGTTTCCTCCTCCCCTTCCCCTTGTTTCCTCCTCCCCCTTCTCCTTGTTTCCTCCTCCTCTCTCCTCCCTTGTTTCCTCCTCCTCTCCTCCCTTGTTTCCTCCTCCTCTCCTCCTTGTTTCCTCCTCCCCTTCTCATTGTTTCCTCCTCCCCCTTCTCCTTGTTTCCCTCCTCCTCTCCTCCCTTGTTTCCTCCTCCCCTTCTCCTTGTTTCCTCCTCCTCTCCTCCCTTGTTTCCTCCTCCCCTTCTCATTGTTTCCTCCTCCTCCTCTTCTCCCTTGTTTCCTCCTCCTCTCCTCCTTGTTTCCTCCTCCCTCTCCTCCCTTGTTTCCTCCTCCTCTCCTCCTTGTTTCCTCCTCCCCTTCTCATTGTTTCCTCCTCCCCTTCTCCTTGTTTCCTCCTCCCCTTCTCCTTGTTTCCTCCTCCTCTCCTCCCTTGTTTCCTCCTCCCCTTCTCCTTGTTTCCTCCTCCTCCTCTCCTCCCTTGTTTCCTCCTCTCCTCCTTGTTTCCTCCTCCTCTCCTCCTTGTTTCCTCCTCCTCTTCTCCTTGTTTCCTCTCTCCTCTTCTCCTTGTTTCCTCCCCCTCTCCTCCTTGTTTCCTCCTCCCATTCTCCTTGTTTCCTCCCTCCTCTTCTCCTTGTTTCCTCCTCCTCTCCTCCTTGTTTCCTCTCCTCCCCTTCTCCTTGTTTCCTCCTCCTCTCCTCCCTTGTTTCCTCCCTCCCCTTCTCCTTGTTTCCTCCTCCCCTTCTCCTTGTTTCCTCCTCCTCTTCTCCTTGTTTCCTCCCCCTCTCCTCCTTGTTTCCTCCTCCCCTTCTCATTGTTTCCTCCTCCCCTTCTCCTTGTTTCCTCCTCCTCTCCTCCCTTGTTTCCTCCTCCTCTCCTCCTTGTTTCCTCCTCCTCTCCTCTCTTGTTTCCTCCTCTCCTCCTTGTTTCCTCCTCCCCTTCTCATTGTTTCCTCCTCCCCTTCTCCTTGTTTCCTCCTCCTCTCCTCCCTTGTTTCCTCCTCCCCTTCTCCTTGTTTCCTCCTCCTCTCCTCCCTTGTTTCCTCCTCCTCTCCTCCCTTGTTTCCTCCTCCTCTCCTCCTTGTTTCCTCCTCCCCTTCTCCTTGTTTCCTCCTCCTCTCCTCCCTTGTTTCCTCCTCCTCTCCTCCTTGTTTCCTCCTCCCCTTCTCCTTGTTTCCTCCTCCTCTCTTCTCCTTGTTTCCTCCTCCCCTTCTCCTTGTTTCCTCCTCCCCTTCTCCTTGTTTCCTCCTCCTCTCCTCCCTTGTTTCCTCCTCCCCTTCTCCTTGTTTCCTCCTCCTCTTCTCCTTGTTTCCTCCTCCCCTTCTCCTTGTTTCCTCCTCCCTCTCCTCCTTGTTTCCTCCTCCTCTCCTCCTTGTTTCCTCCTCCCCTTCTCATTGTTTCCTCCTCCCCCCTCCTTGTTTCCTCCTCCTCTCCTCCCTTGTTTCCTCCTCCCCTTCTCCTCATTTCCTCCTCCCCTTCTCCTTGTTTCCTCCTCCTCTTCTCCTCATTTCCTCCTCCTCTCCTCCCTTGTTTCCTCCTCCCCTTCTCCTCATTTCCTCCTCCTCTTCTCCTCATTTCCTCCCCCTCTCCTCCCTTGTTTCCTCCTCCTCCCTTCTCCTTGTTTCCTCCTCCCCTTCCCCTTGTTTCCTCCTCCCCTTCTCCTTGTTTCCTCCTCCTCTCCTCCTTGTTTCCTCCTCCTCTTCTCCTTGTTTCCTCCTCCTCTTCTCCTTGTTTCCTCCCCCTCTCCTCCTTGTTTCCTCCTCCCCTTCCCCTTGTTTCCTCCTCCTCCCCTTCTCCTTGTTTCCTCCCTCCTCTCCTCCCTTGTTTCCCTCCTCCTCTCCTCCCTTGTTTCCTCCTCCTCTCCTCCTTGTTTCCTCCTCCCCTTCTCATTGTTTCCTCCTCCCCCTTCTCCTTGTTTCCTCCTCCTCTCCTCCCTTGTTTCCTCCTCCCCTTCTCCTTGTTTCCTCCTCCTCTCCTCCCTTGTTTCCTCCTCCCCTTCTCATTGTTTCCTCCTCCTCTTCTCCCTTGTTTCCTCCTCCTCTCCTCCTTGTTTCCTCCTCCTCTCCTCCCTTGTTTCCTCCTCCTCTCCTCCTTGTTTCCTCCTCCCCTTCTCATTGTTTCCTCCTCCCCTTCTCCTTGTTTCCTCCTCCCCTTCTCCTTGTTTCCTCCTCCTCTCCTCCCTTGTTTCCTCCTCCCCTTCTCCTTGTTTCCTCCTCCTCTCCTCCCTTGTTTCCTCCTCTCCTCCTTGTTTCCTCCTCCTCTCCTCCTTGTTTCCTCCTCCTCTTCTCCTTGTTTCCTCCTCCTCTTCTCCTTGTTTCCTCCCCCTCTCCTCCTTGTTTCCTCCTCCCATTCTCCTTGTTTCCTCCTCCTCTTCTCCTTGTTTCCTCCTCCTCTCCTCCTTGTTTCCTCCTCCCCTTCTCCTTGTTTCCTCCTCCTCTCCTCCCTTGTTTCCTCCTCCCCTTCTCCTTGTTTCCTCCTCCCCTTCTCCTTGTTTCCTCCTCCTCTTCTCCTTGTTTCCTCCCCCTCTCCTCCTTGTTTCCTCCTCCCCTTCTCATTGTTTCCTCCTCCCCTTCTCCTTGTTTCCTCCTCCTCTCCTCCCTTGTTTCCTCCTCCTCTCCTCCTTGTTTCCTCCTCCTCTCCTCTCTTGTTTCCTCCTCCTCTCCTCCTTGTTTCCTCCTCCCCTTCTCATTGTTTCCTCCTCCCCTTCTCCTTGTTTCCCTCCTCCTCTCCTCCCTTGTTTCCTCCTCCCCCTTCTCCTTGTTTCCTCCTCTCCTCCCTTGTTTCCTCCTCCTCTCCTCCCTTGTTTCCTCCTCCTCTCCTCCTTGTTTCCTCCTCCCCTTCTCCTTGTTTCCTCCTCCTCTCCTCCCTTGTTTCCTCCTCCTCTCCTCCTTGTTTCCTCCTCCCCTTCTCCTTGTTTCCTCCTCCTCTTCTCCTTGTTTCCCTCCTCCCCTTCTCCTTGTTTCCTCCTCCCCTTCTCCTTGTTTCCCTCCTCCTCTCCTCCCTTGTTTCCTCCTCCCCTTCTCCTTGTTTCCTCCTCCTCCTCTTCTCCTTGTTTCCTCCTCCCCTTCTCCTTGTTTCCTCCTCCTCTCCTCCTTGTTTCCTCCTCCTCTCCTCCTTGTTTCCTCCTCCCCTTCTCATTGTTTCCTCCTCCCCCCTCCTTGTTTCCTCCTCCCCTTCTCCTCATTTCCTCCTCCCCTTCTCCTTGTTTCCTCCTCCTCTTCTCCTCATTTCCTCCTCCTCTCCTCCCTTGTTTCCTCCTCCCCTTCTCCTCATTTCCTCCTCCTCTTCTCCTCATTTCCTCCTCCTCTTCTCCCTTGTTTCCTCTTCCCCTTCTCCTCATTTCCTCCTCCTCTTCTCCTCATTTCCTCCTCCTCTTCTCCCTTGTTTCCTCTGTGACGTTTTCACAGAGGAGTCGAAGATGAAACATGAGGACACCTCTATAAACCTTTGGAATGAACCGTAACAATCTTTTTTTTTTACCAGAGAGACCTGGCCAAGATGGAAGCATTAAAACATACATAAAAGTTACAGACCATAAAACAATAATATAAGGAGCCCTCGCTCTCTCCCTGAAATAGACTGACCTGGGCCTGTATTCATCAGAAGCGCTGATCCAAGACCAGATTGGCTCGTAAGTCATACTGAGGTGTACAGTATGGTCATGTGACCTGAGCACTGAGCCGAGACCTCTTAGAAGTGTGATAGATGTGGGGTGCAGGGGAGGCCAGGTGAGAGCTATGACCTCTTTATTGACTTATTAGATGTACCTCAGTGTGATAGATGTGGGTGCAGGGGAGGCCAGGTGAGAGCTAGTATGACCTCTTTATTGACTTGTTATTAGATGCACCTCAGTGTGATAGATGTGGGTGCAGGGGAGGCCAGGTGAGAGCTAGTATGACCTCTTTATTGAC
>NC_140172.1:27877314-27899814 GCF_963971535.1 Notolepis coatsorum
TAATTCATAGGGCTGTATCGATTATATATTCGTCTTGCATTTGAATGTTCTGTTGAGGTTTTCCGTGGGTGTTCGAGTATTTGCTGTGACGTCATCACTGGGGACGAGTAAGGTTACACGGGCTATCAACGTTATAAATTATATTGATCTATTAATTAGATCAGTGGTTCTCAAACGTTTTACACCAAGTACCACCTGAGAATGTAGCTGGCTCTCCAAGTACTGTACCACCATATGACCGACGTTAAAATACAGTCTATTCAGCTATGCACAGTTCACACAGGAGGCAAATGTATTCCTAATACCATTATTTATTGTTAACTTTTGTCAGACACAGCCACAATGTACAAAGGGGTAGCACTAGAACTAGCAAACTCTTCCACACAACTCATACAATGCAAGGGGCATTGAGAACATAATAACTAACATTCTCACATAGCAAGTGAGAAAATTAAGAACAACTGTATTTCAGCAAATGTACTTAATTCTCTCTCTCTCTCTCTCTCTCTCTCTCTCGTTCTCTCTCTCTCTCACACACAGCAAGCAATTGTCCTTCATTCTCTCTCTCTCTCACACTCTCACACACACACACACACACACACACACACACACACACACACACACACACACACACACACACACACACACACACACACACACATCACACAGCATGTTGTTGTCCATTGACAACTCCCATAAGCAGGGCCGGACTGGGGAAATAATTCAGGCTGGGAAATATAGTGTGAAATATAGCCCCAGTCAGGCCACTTTCTAAGTGGGGGTCGCCCACCAGGAATTATTTTGTTTCAATGACTTAATTTCCTGCATTCTGGTGCAGGCATTTTTGAATTTGTACCCTTTAAATGCCAGTTTGTGTGATGGCATCACAAATTATTGTTAAAAAAACACACAAAAAGTAAAATATTTTCAATATATCAAATGCAAAGTACATTTTTCTGGGGGGGATTATTACAGGCTAGGCATGTGTCAATGATTAGCAACAACACAGATTTGGGGATTTTTTGTAATGTCAGATTTAACAACAACTCTTTTCAGAAAAGTGGGAGTATTTCATTTTTTTATCTGACATTACAAAAGATCTAAAAATAAAAATGGTTATGATCAGGGCTGAAGTTGAATAAAAGATTTATGACTGTTTAGACTGCATTACTCTCTGTCACAGTGATCTCCTGGTTGTTCCCCACGTAGGTTATCTAACTATCGTGCCGCCGCAACTAGAAACACTGGCCTGGCCTGCTTCTAAGTTCAGTGGCCTGACAGCAATTTTTTTTTTTAATTTTTTTTAATTTTTTCAAGTACCACCAGCAGTACCACCAAGTACCACTAGTGGTACACGTACCACAGTTTGAGAACTACTGAATTAGATCATGATGGATTCAGTCAGAGCCTTATTTGCTTTGTCTAATTGCAGTGTGTTTGTTTTGTTTAGGTGTGTTATTTATTGTTTTTTTGTCAATATATTGTGATGAGTGTGAAATGTGTATTTTTTGCGTTGTAAGTTATTGGACCCCAAGAAGAATAGCTGCTGCTATGCAAAAGCGAATGGGGGTTTTAATAAAATACAACATGAAACTTTCACAGACCCAAAAAAACAAATAAGGTGAACAGAATCAGGTGTTTCATGCCCCATGCTAATATTATTTGCCTATCTTAACACTCATTATTCAAGTGTCTCAGAGTCTCACATGAGCTTATCCTGGCTATTATAAACAGGATATGGCATTTTTATTTATCCTTTATTTATCCAGGAATGTCCCATTGAGATACAAGATCTCTTCTTCCAGGGAGTCCTGATCAACACGGCACACAACAAGTTTCAACATAAAACAGGGCATTAAACAAAAAACATATAATTCAAATATAAATACAGAAGGTAATTTGTGCAGTGGCAAGGAGCATAATCACATCAACAATAGCATCAGGTAAAACAGTTACATGTTTCGTGAAGGGCTAATCGTAGCATACCTTTAAAAGCATTTACAGTAGGAAGTGCCTCTAGACAAAGTTTTACTTGCAGCGTATTCCATTAAAAGGGAGCATAGTGGGAGAATGCAGCTTTACCAAGCTCTGACTGCATCAAAGGAACATTTAAAAGCATCCCATTTGCTGCTCGTCTGGTATTAAAAAAGCAAGTATAAAAGGACAGAAGTCTGGAGCTATATAAGGGCAGCTTACCTAGCAATGACTTAAGGATAAAAATCAACATGTGTGATTGTCTTCTTTGGTACAGAGAGGACCATCCTAAGGACTGATACAGAGTGCAGTGGTGGGTGCGAGAGCCTGCACCCGTTACAAAACGTATGGCAGTATGGTACGCAGAATCCAGCTTTTTAAGCAGGGAGGAAGGAGCATGCATATAGATCACATCGCCATAGTCTAATACAGACAGAAAGGAACTCTGCACAATTCTCTTCCTGGCTTCAGACGGGAAACATTTCTTTAGACGGAAGAAAAAGCCCAGTTTAGGTCTAAGTTTTCTCAGTAGGTTCCCAATATGAACATCAAAGGCCATCTTGTCATCAATCCATATGCCTAGATATTTGTAGGATGTTACTTTGTCAAGGCATGTCCCTTCCAGTGTCAGAATCGGAGGGACAGCTGTATTAGCTCGAGAGCGAGAGAAGGTCATGTACTTGGTATTTCTTGCATTAAGGACCAGTCTTAGCCTTAGCAAGGAGTGTTGCAGTGTATTAAAAGCATCCTGTAGAAGCTCTATGGCCTGAGTTAAAGAGGAAGCCACTGTGTAAACAACTGTATCATCGGCGTATAAATGAAAACATGCTGGGTTTATCCCATTTCCTAGTTCATTTATAAAGATGGAGAATAAGACAGGGGCCAAAATAGAACCCTGTGGAACACCTTTGTTTACAGTAAGAGCAGCTGAGGTATAATCTTCTACTGAAACACACTGAGTTCTTACAGATAGATAGTTTTTAAACCAGCTCAAAGCCATTTTACCAAGACCTATGCAGCCAAGCCTCTGCAGTAGCAATGCATGATCCACAGAATCAAAAGCTTTAGACAGATCAACAAACAATGCTGCACAGTGTTCTTTCTTGTCTAGTGCTTCAATTATGTCATTTGAGACTAGCATAGTGGCTGAAGTAGTACTATGGCCTGATCTGAAGCCTGACTGAGACTTGTTAAGAATATTATGGTCAGTTAGAAACTTTTTCAGTTGTTCGTTTACAAGAGATTCAAAGACTTTGGCCATTACAGACAGTCTGGAAATAGGGCGATACTTATTTAGGTCAGAGGGGTCTCCGCCCTTTAACAAGGGGAGAACCATGGCCGACTTCCATGAGCTAGGTAATTCACCAGCACAAAGACTGAGATTCAAAATAGAGGTTATGGGTTCTGCAATCAGACCTGCAGCAACTTTGAAGAAGAACGGCTCTATCTTGTCTGGGCCTGAAGATTTCTTTACATCTAGGCTCATTAAGGCTTTGTGAACCTGAGAGGTCAAGATGGGGGCAAAGGTGAACAGTTGATCAGGGTCAAGTGGCGGAGGACCTGGCTCTCCTTCTGCAGCGATCATCCCTGAGTTGCTAGAATCAAAGATTGAGCCAGCAGAAATAAAATGATTATTAAAGCTGTCTGCAATATCCATTTTGCCCTTGATTTCACTCTGATTTACCCTTAAGAGATCAGGCATTAATCTCACATACACAGTGCACAGGGACAGCACAACAATTTTGTCCAGCAGTGTTACTGTTACTTGTTGACGTGTTGTTCTGTTTTTCCTTTGTCTATCCGTTGATTTTATTTTATTTTTCAGTTTATTTTATACTTTTCTTTGTACTTAGCTTAGCTATGTGAAGCACTTTGGTTGACAAGCGTCATGTTTAAACGTGCTATATAAATACATTTGATTGATTGATTGATTGATTGTAGCAACATGTTGTCAGGGTTCGCACAAGGTCCTTGAAGTGCTTAAGTGCTTGATATTTTTTTTTAAGTTGCTTAAAAAGTCATTGAAATTAAAATCGACCATTCGCATTGAATGTTTTGTTCATCCATGATCAAATTGTTCTGAATCAAGAAATCGTTTTTTTTGTTCTGTTTAAAAAAAAAGTCGCTGTCTCGCGCGCTTCAACTGCTTTTCCTCATTTCTTCGCGTGTGATGCTCTAGCTGGCAAGCAGGCCAAGAAAATGCTTAAAAAACAGCATTTAAAAGTGAACTGTATCCTTTGAGTGACATCCTTAAACATTTTAAATAGTGCTTGGAAAAGTACTTAAAAGTCCTTGAATTTCATTTTGCAATGTCTGTGGGAACCCTGTGTTGTACAGCGTGGTCGTGGCGATGAGTGGAAGTCCAGTAGTGCATTAGGAGACAGCCACACTTGTATGTCTACATCTGTTTTTAATTATTTGTCATTGAGGAGGATCCTCCGTCCCCCGCCAGACCTGTGTCCACTTTGAGTGTGGTTACATCACCGTCTTATCTGGACAACCGCTATGAAGGACACGTTATGTTAGCCAAGCAAACTCATGATTACAATTAGGTTCTAATAAAAATAAAACAAGCAGACAGCAGGACCTTCCATCTGTTTTCCTTCTGTGTCTTTCGTGATGGACGAATGTGGCTAATAGGATAAGTAGCATCAGCATTAGTGAAACATTCTCAATCAAACTAAAAAAGACTGTAATAACACATTATTTTCTAATAGCCAGCAGACTTTGAATGGCCTTAGAGGCCACTGCAACTGTATGCACCACACACTGTGTGCCTGAGTTGACATCGTTGAGCAGTCGTCTGGTAATCCGGAGGTTCCCGGTTCGATTCCCGCTCCTCCCGGGCAGCGTGTCGAAGTGTCCTTGAGCAAGACACTTAACCCCTAATTGCTCCCGATGAGCAGGTTGGCACCTTGCATGGTCGCCTCCTCCGTCTGTGTGTAAATGTGTGAGTGAATGGGTAAAATGTGAGGAACAAACTGTAAAGCGCCTTGGATAAAAGCTGTTCTATAAATGCAGCCATTTACCATTACATCAGGCAACATATACAGTAAGAGTGGCTAGTCTTCTGCTCTGCTAGTCTTCTGACATGTTGTTTAGTTTACTACTCTATAGTCCCACAATTTCCCATTGAGGAGCTTTACTAGATCAGTGGGTCAGAGGAATTTTCTGACCTTAAAATTGGGTCACCTGACAAAATCTTATTTTGAGAACCTCCACTGTGATGTCATCAAGAGGCCCACCGTCACAAAGACAATGATCTAGAAACAGATTTTCCGCAGACTGACTCATAAGACTTGTTTGTCTTCGCTTTTGACGTCCCGCTGAGCTTTTATACGCCATCGCAGTGCTAACAAGTCCTGAGCCCGGGAAAATGTGTTCATATCCCCATAAAAAATCAGCCTCCGTCACAGACTACTACTGTCCAGACAGAGCTGTGGCCTCCCGCCGGTTTCCAGCGCGGAGCAGCCTCCAGGCTTTAGTCTTTTGATGACATCAGCGCTTATTGTCCTGCTCCTTTGTCTCTAGGTCTGAGTGGTGTGACTTAATGCCCCACTACTGTCCTGAGGGCATCAGGGAGGACAACTCAATTTCATCCCTAGGTTTCATTTTCCCTTTATCGGAATCAGCCCGACCTTTGTTTTTCTCACACACAAGGATATATTTTTCACCTTTCACTACCACAGAGACGGTTAACCATCTGTAGTGTTGTAGTGAAAGGGTTAACCTTCTGTAGTGTGGTAGTGAAAGGGTTAACCATCTGTAGTGTTGTAGTGAAAGGGTTAACCCTTTGGTAGTGTGGTAGTGAAAGGGTTAAAGACCAAACGAGTGCTCAAAAGGCAGTCACTGCAACCATTTTGGTTGTGAGTGACAACCAAACTGTGGGCCACTGGTCTCAGCAGTCATCTGGTAATCCGGATGTTCCCGGTTTGATTCCCGCTCCTCCGGGGGCAGCGTCTCGAAGTGTCCTTGAGCAAGACACTTAACCCTCTGCCATCGGTGTGTGAATGTGTCAGTGAATGGGTCAAATGTGAGTAACAAATTGTAAAGCGCGTTGGATAAAAGCTGCTATATAAATGCAGCCATTTACCATTTATTTACCAACTGGTGTTTATCAGTCTTCTGGATCCTGGGCTCTCTCTCTCTCTCTCTCTCTCTCTCTCTCTCTCTCTCTCTCTCTCTCTCTCTCTCTCTCTCTCTCTCTCTATCTCTCTCTCTCTCTCTCTCACACCCCCTCTCTCTCTCTCACACCCCCCCTCTCTCTCTCACCCCCCCGCTCTCTCTCCCTCACACTCTCTCTCTCTCTCATAATGAATACCCACTCACTCATGAATACTCACTCACTCATGAATAACTCACTGACTCACTCATGAAAACTCTCTCACTCACTGACTCACTCACTCATGAAAACTCTCTCACTCACTGACTCACTCACTCATGAAAACTCACTCACTCACTCACTCACTCACTCACTCACTCACTCACTCACTCATGAAAACTCTCTCTCTCACTCACTCACTCACTCACTCACTCACTCACTCACTCACTCACTCACTCACTCACTCACTCACTCATGAAAACTCTCTCACTCACTCACTCACTCACTCACTCACTCACTCACTCACTCACTCATGAATACTCTCTCATACATGAATACTTTTGTTTTGCCTCGATGTCACTGCTGCCTTTCAGACTGGTTGAGCATGTTACTCTGGGCTCAGACCCCACTCAAATTACAGCTTTCAGCCGAGGAGAGGAAGCAAAAGTCCTTGCTAGCGACCCCACACTTAACTCATTCACTGCCAGCTATTATCCTTATCCCGTTGGGCCATGCTAAACGACATTTTCACTGTGCGTTGCGGTGTTTGCAGGGCTATATCTATATTCTATATTATAGCTATGGAGACAATACCATGGCTTATTTGAGAACTATCCCTCGTCCAACATGTAAAAAATAATAAATGTTTTCATGTATACGTTTGCGTGTTATCCCGTCGTGAATATTGTATAGTTTCAGAGTGATCCTGGCTATTTCCTGGAAACTGCGTTATGGAGTGAATTTTGCTAAATGCGTTTGCGTTGCTCGCCTGGACACGCTACTGTTTCAAAAATCAAAGGTATATAATAGGTATTATGTTTCATCATGAATGCATCCAAGGGGGGGGGGGGGTCGCTTTTTGATGCTCTGATCGGCATTAGTTTTGAATACTACATACGTTGATCGGCTGGATCGATATGAAATCATTGTAGGATCAAGGTGGAATTGACGTCAGATAGTCCTTACTTTTGATCGGGGTTATTCCAAGACGAATATTCCAATTGTCTGATCGCGATTTCCAGTATTGATGTCCATCGGGTCCCCGACATAATCTGGCACAACACATGCATCGAGTGTCCTGGTATGTGCTCAAATGTGCTCAGAATGATGAACCGCTAGACTTGCCTGGGGCAAAATTCTCCGCCCGGGTGATAGTAGATGTGGCACACAGTCTGGAACAGGGTTTCAAATGGTGGGTGATACTGCCACCTAGCAGGATCTGGCCGGTATTGCACTCTCTGGGTCTCAGTAGGGCTTTCAACTGTGACATAGAGCAGTGGTTCCCAAAGTCGGGGGCCGCGACCCAAAGGTGGGCCGCGAGCAGCCACGGATGGGCCGCGAGATGATAAAAAATAAAAAAAATAAAATAAAAAAAACAAAAAAAAACAAAAAAAAACATTTTTTTTATTTTTTTTTATTTTATTTTTTTTTATTATTTTTTTTATTTTTTTTTGTCAGGCCACTGAACTTAGAAGCAGGCCAGGACAGTGTTTCTAGTTGTATTCTAAAATTATTTTCTATTGTATTCTAAAATGTGACTATATGGTTTTATATTAACTTAATAAATAAACAAAAACGAAAAATCTACTTATTTCAACGAACATTTCAAACTAAATAACAGATTATGCACATAAAACGCTGAAAACAACCGAAGCAACAATAGTATTTTAATGAGGCTATTATTATTATCATTATTATTTTGCAACAAGTTAGCCCTCTCATAAATAGCACATATAAATGAATAACTAACTTGAACTAACTTAATAGGATTGAAGTGATATTTGGCTTAAAAAATCGGTCGCCTGGCAAAAAAAAAAGAAAAAAAAAGCCAGACGATGTGCATTGGGCCGCGGCTCTCTGACGCCTTATTTTCTGGGCCCCGGCCTGAAAAGTTTGGGAACCCCTGACATAGAGGTCCGTGAGACAGAATAGAATATTAAAATTAAATTAAATTTAAACTGACCAAATAACGTATATATACGTGATTGGCGTTCAACGGTTGGCAAGCATACGCGTGTATATATATATATATATACGTGAATGGCGCAGAATGAGTTAATGTATCGCGTAATTTCAATGTGGAATGAAGGAATATAAAAATAAAAGCACACGTTGTTGAACTTGATCATGCATATTTATTAGAATATTTTATTACAGCACTATGTTATCAATATACATTTATAAAACAAGTCATATTTGGCCAAAATATGTTGCCAGAACTAAATATATCGTTTTTTATTTAAAAAAAAATAATTACTTGCCCACTGTCACCTACTCGCGACCCGACCCCACTTTGGGAACCGCTGCTCTGTACTAAGCAGAGATGAAAACAAAAATCACCAACTGAAGTGTACCTTCCCTTTCATCCTCACAGCGTGTGTAAACTAGGGCTTGTCCTCGACTACAGTAAATAAAATTCTTAGTTAACTGATACAGTAGGACTCCGTTGACTAATCAAGTCGTTGATTTAATCAACACATCTGAAAATATATATTGTGTTTCCCACATGCTATAATTCAAACCTTTATTTATTCTCAAAGACAATTGAGCTCACCCTCATTTTCAATGTCGTCGAGACTTTACAGACATTTCAATGCACACATTTCCACAATATAACAATAATCAATATTAATAACTATCTATATAGTACTTTTCACACATGGACCGCAGTCCACAGTGCCCCACAGCAATTAGTATAAAATGAACATAGGCATAAATTGCAGACATAAGAATAGGTATAAAAGACAATCAAAGTAGTGCAATGTAAATGTGCAAACTTAAGAATGGGCATAAAATAAATACAATGTCGCTCGAAGGCATGTGAACCCCCCCGGAACCGTCAGTCTCCCAAACACCCCACACATCAACCCCCCCCCCCCCCCCCCCCATAAAGCACGTCATGACCGAAGGAAAACACAAAATGCAGAAGGACCTTTACTGTACCAGTGCTAGTGCTTATATTTGTCAGGAAATAACTCATTCAACGTGAGAAAAAAAAAACGACATTCTTGGCCTACTAAAGACCAAAACGACCAATGAATGGACGACCCGACGAAGAGTGGGCAGCCTTGGTGTTAAATGCAGGAACTTGTGTCATTCTGGGTCAAGTCTTGTGCAGAGCTGTAGCTATGTGGACTGTAAACTACATAATGATGAGCAGGCACAGCTTAGCGGCTGGCTTCAGGGTCAAGTTAATTCTTCATGTACACACACACACACACACACACACACACACACACACACACACACACACAGGGCACAGACACACAGGGCACACAGATCATTGCACACAAACAGATGACAGGGATGGGATTTAGAGGATTAATGTGCGTGTAAATTGTAAAAGTAAAAGTCCAGGAAGATAGTACTGTCACGCCACACGCACACCAGCCGCGCACACATGCACTCACGGGTTCCGCGCGAGAACGCGCGCGTGGCCGGGCACACCGAGGAAGGCACATTTACATTGGAACAGCTGTAAATGCCTCGTCTATTGCGAAGTCAGTCCCCGTTTGAAGATTTTTTTAAAGATTTCCACTTCCAGTGTTCTATTTTGCATGTATAACCAGTTATTATATAATTAATTAGAATGTTAGAATTCATTTTAGAATGATGATCAGTGTGACTGTGCTCCTGAAAAAGTCTAGTAATATGGTTTATTTGTATTGGGAAAGATACAGACACATTAGCTGGTTGAACAACATCTATATGTGTGGTAATCATGCAGATATTGAGTGTATTTCTGTGAAAATGTGCATGGCGCACAGAATCCAACCAAAGCGGAAACGGTTGCTTCCAGCCCGTGAGTCGCGCGCCCGGTGGGCACAGCTACGTCCGTTAACATGGGAGCGAAAGTGAAGCGCTGGTCGCCCGCCCGCCTTGGCGCATGGCTGGTGTGTGTGGGATGTCAGTCACCCTGTGCTCAGTGATGCAGCGAGGCACAGTGATGCATAAATAAACATGGTATTTAGACATTTGCCTTGTTAACAAAATGTGGCCTCTGAAAGACATTGCCATACCTGTATTGCCAGTTGAGACTGCAGGCATTGTAGAGTTAGGAACCACTTTTCACAGGTAGAATCTGTAGTGCCGTCGGACAACGACTGATTGAGCCCTAGTATTGATTGATTGATTGAAAATTGTATTAACTTTTGTCTTGTTTACATCAGGGTCCCCCATTTTCAATTCATCATATAACATATATGACATACATGACATACAGGTAGACAGTACTGCTACATTTAGACATTTATGACATACCAGAGTACAAAAAGAGTCTAAATAGAGAGTATATACATTTGAGGGGGAAGAAACTGTAGATTGGAGGAGGGGGGGGGGAGCTGTACATTGGAGGTGGTAGGGGGGGTGGACTGTACATTGGAGGGGGTTGAGTTAGGACATTTACAGGGGCCAGTTTCGAATTGCAGTCTCCCATAGGTGCTCTTTGAGAGTGGTTTGAAAGTGGGTAGTGATTGGCATTCCTTTACAGTTGTGGGTAGGGCGTTCCACATTGATGTGGCATAATTGTGAAACGTGTTTAGTCCCTTGTTTGAGCCGAATCTGGGTTTAACATGATTTGTGGAGCTCCCTCTGGTGTTGTGGTCGTGGTATTCACTGACCTTTGGGAAGTATTTGACATGTACATGCCATGGGTACCTTAGTCGTGTAGTGTATCTTGTAGACCAGGCCCATTGCAAGTTGCTGTATAGGGTACCGTTTACCTCCACCATCTGTTCCCTCCCCTCCAGGTAGGATTGCATCCAGCTCACTGATAGACTATCAAAACCAATTGCTTTTAGCTTGTTAATCAGAATGGAGTGATTGACAGTGTCGAATGCCTTTTGTAGGTCCAGCATGACCATGCCGCAGTATTTGCCTGCGTCCACCTCTTGTTTGATGTGGTCGTTCAAATAGTGGAGTGGGATGTTCTGAAGCCAGATTGGAATTCGTAGATTACATTTTTTTCCGCGAGGTACTTTTCGATCTGTTCGTATACTATTTTTTCCATGACTTTCGAGATGGAGGTAAGAATAGAAACAGGGCGGTAGTTGCCTGGGTCTAATTTGCTGCCCTTTTTGTGCAGGGGGGTTACTCTTGCTATTTTGAAGTCCTTGGGGACGTGTCCCTGTTTTATGGAGAGGTTTATTATGTGTGTGATGACTGGGGTGATGGCGGCTGCTGAGGAATTTGGAGGGGATATTGTCATGGCCAGTGGCCTTTTTAGGTTGGAGGGCGCTCAGTTTTTTGAGTACCTCAGCTGTTGTTACCATTTCTAGTTTGAAATCGTCTTTGCGGACCCCTAGGTTATTGTAGTAGGCTATGATGTGTTCTACCCCAAAATGCCCTGAGTGGGAGGGTAGTTTATTTACCAATGTTTGTGAAGAAAATGTTTAAGTAATTGGCCACATTCAGCTTGTCTGTGATGAGCGTGTTGTCCGTCTTTATGTTTGAAAATCTGGTTTTAAGTTTTTTACTGCTTGATTATTGAGTCATTTCCAAAGTTCACAGGGTTTATTTTTGATGAAATTATTTTTTGCAGTTTTGATCATGGAGTTTACTTCATTTCTTAGTCTGTTTCTTTGCAGTTTGAGTTCAGTCACGTGGGCTTGGAGTTCACTGCTCGAGCTTTTGGTAAGCTTTGACTGACTTTTACGAAACTCAGAGCATCTTTTGTCTCTGGTTTTCATAGTGGTCAATATTTCGGAGTGCATCCACGGCTCAGCGCGATTTTTTTCTCTGGTGGTTCTTAGGGGGGCCATGTCGTTTAGTATTGTTGAGAATTTGGTTTTGAAACCAAGCCATGTTTCTTCAACTAGTGTACAGTACCACTGAGCTCTTCTGACCAGTCCAGGCTCTCCAGTTCTTGGTTAAAGGCCTCGCTAGAGTAGGTTTTGAGGTCTCTAGATGTGACTGTTTTGTGACAGCCGGCCTTTTGTTTTAGATTTTTGCAGGTACAGAATATCATATAATGATATATAATGATTGGAGTTTAGTAACTTGTTATGTGTGAGTTGGAGTTTAGTAACTTGTTATCTGTGGGTTGGACTTTAGTAACTTGTTATGTGTGGGTTGGACTTTAGTAACTTGTTATGTGTGGGTTGGACTTTAGTAACTTGTTATGTGTGAGTTGGAGTTTATTAACTTGTTATCTGTGGGTTGGAGTTTAGTAACTTGTGTGTGGGTTGGAGTTTAGTAACTTATTATGTGTGGGTTGGAGTTTAGTAACTTGTTATGTGTGGGTTGGAGTTTAGTAACTTATTATGTGTGGGTTGGAGTTTAGTAACTTGTGTGTGGGTTGGAGTTTAGTAACGATGTGTGGGTTGGAGTTTAGTAACTTGTTATGTGTGGGTTGGAGTTTAGTAACTTGTTATGTGTGGGTTGGAGTTTAGTAACTTGTTATACTGTGAATGTCTCCAGACCTGTCTTGGCAGAGCCTGAGGCGTGGCCAAAAGTAGAAACCCCTCCCCCCTATCCCCACTAAAATCCAACCCACACATCAGACACAAACACAAACATGATGAAATGACAGATTCTACCTTTAACATTCGGATTACTAAATTCAATTCAATTAAAACCTTTATTTATTCTCAAAGTCTCTAGAAGACTCATTTCTGAACGGATTTTTATAAAATATACTACACAAAAACGTGAGTACACAAGTTCAAGTTCAACTACTCAAGTTCAGCCTTATGTTACTCATTAGCACTAAAAGTGATTTGTCTTTATTGTGTAAGAAACTTAAGAATGTTATCTTTTGAAAGAGACCAGGCTTATGCATGTGCTATAAGCATAAAGTATAAAGATAAGCTTTGCAAAAAAAGTATGCAGTCCTCAAGTTCAAGTAAAAGAATGGCCGCTTTTCTGGGCGCATTTTATGTGGTTAAATTTGGGATATTGCAACCACTACAGAAAAATTTGAGTACACAACTTCATGTTCAGCTCAAGTTCAAACCTATGCTACTCTATTTCATGAGCACTAAACGTGATTTTCCTTTTTTGCATTAGTAACTTCAGAAGGTTATCTTTCAAAAGAGACCAGGCTTATGCATGTGCTATAAGCATAACGTATAAAGATAAGCTTTGCAAAAAAAGTATGCAGTCCTCAAGTTCAAGTAAAGAAATTGCCGCTTTTCTGGGTGCATGTTAATTAAGAGGTTAAAACAATAAGGCATCTTTGAGTAAACTTTGAGTAGAGATTCAAGATTCACATAACATACACAAGACATATAGTGAAATGAAGGTGGCCATGCCCGCTTCGATTGTGCAAAGTATCATTAAGTATCTCGAGGCTTGGGCCAGCATGTCCTCTTTTTTGGAAATCAATTATGGTCACCCTATATAGTACTTTTTTTTCCCACACATGGGCCGCAGTCCAGAGTGCCCCACACAGCAATTAGTATAAAATGAACATAGGCATAAAATCAGCACACAATTGACAGAATGCAATCATAATGAGTGAAGCATGCAAGCCGGGAATTGCAAAATATCTTGAATATGAATGGCATCTGCTAAGCCTTCCCCGGGTCACAGTGCTTAGAGTTCACAGTGCTGCCTCTTGTTCAGAGGGATCGGGGCGGTGTCGTTCACATGGCCGCGTGTTTGAAGTGGCAGCAGGGATGCGTTCACAGGACTGACGACGTCATCGTCTCCCCCGCTGTCTTGCGATCCTTCGTGACATCTTGCATCTCGCTACCATGGAGGCCTTTCACTGGACCTCCTTTGGAAAGACATCACATCATGCTTGGAGTCAGAAGTGCCCCCTTTGTCTAAAACCTTTTGAAAATACAGAAGTAAAGCTCTCTGAATGTTTAGGAGCCAGAGGGTCTGAATAAGGAATTGACTTGAGGTTTGAATGTTTTAGTGAAACCATGGTTCATATTTTTCATATGGTTCATATTAATTCTGAGAGAGTTATTGGTACATATTTGAGGTTTTCGTCGCAATTTCAAGATGGGATGTCTTTGGTAAGAAATGTGCCAATGTGTTCCCATGTCGGAGCCTTATAAAGTCTCATAACCCAACAGAGCCAGACTGGTACTAAGTACTAATCTCCACTGACAGACTTCCAAACAGTGTTGTTGTCCTTGGCGGGGGGGGGGGGGGGTTGGCTGTACGAAGGGCTTCTGACTGTGTTGTTGGAAACTAAGGTCGTGGTTATAGCCCCAGAGTGTTAGTCATGGAGTTGAAAGCACACATCATGGAGGTGACCGCCAGTCCTCTGTCACTATAGCTCCTGTCACTATAGCTCCTCCTATAGTCCTCTGTCACTATAGCTGTTCCTTATAGAACCCACCGCCGTCTTTATGTTTGAGTCGTTGAACTGGCTTTCCCCTCAATTCAGAAGACATATTCATTGGTTGCTTTTTGTTTTCAAATGTATTTACTTATCCCCCCCGATCTAAAGCAGTTCCAAATTCCATATAGTTCATCCTATAATTGAAGACACACAGATCATCCTTTCTTTATCATGCATACCTCGAATCACCAACGTTATTGTTTGACTTGCCTTTAAATATAAAGCTCCAGCTGAACAAACTGCCTAGTTCACTCAGATCTCTCACTTCTTACCGGCTATTTAAGACATCTTTGTTTACTCATCTGCAGACTACTTGCACTTGTTACTAATTGCATCTGATGTACTGTGTTATGGTTTATATCATGTTTACAGATCAAACTGTAATTCTTTGTGTACACTTATATGGGAACATATATACAGTATATATTGACAATCCCCTTGGGAGGAATCAGTGTGGTCTGTGGGGGTGAGGTCGGGAGAGCGTCTGTCAGTGTGTAAGTGTATTTTGTTGTCCTGTGTTTTGTTTTGTTATGTATTGTATGTTTTGTATTTTATGTTAAGGACCCCCTCGGAAATGAGATGGCATATCTCGAGGGGTTTATCCTTCAAATACATTTCAAATTTCAAATTTCAAATTGATGTAACGCTGGTCCAGGGCATCCCACCGGTCGGTTGCTGTAGCGACACGAAAGCCTGCTCAACCCTCTGGATCACGACTGTCTGTTCAGATTTACATCTGAGCGGCTTAGGATCAGTCTCCCTTAATGGTGGCCTGGTGTATAGAGACCATCCCCACAGGTTCAATCCCTGCAATAGCCAATATAACCATACCTCTAGGACGTGCAGGCCCGTTCCTTGCCATATGCGGAATATGGAGTTGCATAGGGCCCCCGAAGCCACCAGAGGGCCCCCTAAAATGCCATAAAAAATAAATATACGTATATCACCAGTTTAACATTTTTTATGACCGCAAGTGGGCGTTTCTTTATGAAAGAATAAAATACATAAGTAGCTTACTGACAAAAATGTAGTTGCATTTTCAAACTTTAATTAACTTTAACTTTATCATAAAATGTCAATATTGTACGTCAGAAATTTAAGGGGAAAATGCTGTATGTCTTATTTATGTGCATTTGGGAGATGTTATAATGCAGATTCTGTAAATCCTGTACGTTTTCAGGAGTTTCTTGATGTAGGGGAGCCTCAGTGTTTCATATTTATTATCATTTTCTGTCATTGCTGGGGTCAACTTGAGATGTTTGATTTGAATTTGTGAGAAAAATAGATATACATTTTTTTCACGGCTCTAGCCTATTTTCCTCTTAAAGTGCACCAGATTGATGCATTTAAATGTTAAATGCATTCCCACCTTAAAGGGTTTGGAATCCCCCGACCATAGTTTCACAAAATAGGGGCCCCCAAACAACATTTCGCATAGGGCCCCCAAAAAGCTAGAAACGGCCCTGAGGACGTGTGTCCTTGAGCAAGGCACTGAACCCCTACCTGCTCCACAGGCACTGGAAACGGCTGACCTTGCTCTCTGACAACCCCCCTGGATAAATGCGAATGATACACTATGTACTCCAAAAAAAAAGAACAGAGTATGATTAAAAATTGCTGTGATGTGCTCAACTGAACACACTTGCTTCTATAGCCAACTTTCTCTCTGTGCGGGGTCCCAAAGCGACGTACTGTATAAACAGGGACAGTTATATATAAATATTTATTTTACATTATCAAGAGACGAGTAAACGTGTCAGCTATTCTGCCTTCTTCAGTGGCTGCGCCTGGAATATAAATTACCTATCTCAAACCCTGCCCGCCTTTCGTGATCCTCCAATCACAAACGTTGCTTCCCGAGCAATGACACAAATCATCTGCGGTGTGTACGACCTGCGCCCATGTTAACTATATATTATACGTACGCGTGTGTGTATGTAAATAATATATACATTTGTTGTACATGGTGTGTTTTATTCAGTGTGCACTGTGTGACCCCAGCTGCTTTCTGTCTCCCTCGTCACACAGGACGTTGACGAGATGATGCACACAGACAGACCTGACTGGCAGAGTGTCATGCAGTATGTCTCACAGATCTACAAGTACTTTGAGACTTGACCAACAAGAGGAGCAGGAGGACGTTGAAGATGGGAGGCACTGCAGCACTTTCTGCCTCCCCCCCCCCCCCCCCCCCGTTCATTTGACCTGCTTGGAGCTGCTACTATAACGCTGACATTGACGGAGAATTCACTAAGAGTGTGATGCGAGAGAAAATGGCCCTCCGTTCATTTTTAAGCACTATACCCCAGTAAGTGGGAGGTGACAAGTTGTCTAATTCACCGATACATGTTTTGATATCAGATTAGCGCACATGAATCCCCTGCCCCCCCCCCCCCCCCCCCCCGGCGGAGTGTTGTTGACGGTACAAGAGATGAACAGATCCTGATCTGACAGTCAGACTCGGGAGGAGCATGATCGCACGGCTTTTAAAGTCACGTGCATTTTGGAAAGGATGGTTCATCAAAACAAATTACACTCGTCACTTTCAATTTCAATCTGGAACTTCTATCTGAAAGGTTCTGAGATCTTGTGTTGAGGATATTGGGTCTCATTCTCCAACGGACTTAAGACAAAAAATTTGCTCTTAGGGCCATTTAAGACATCTTAGGGCCGATTTTGGGATTCCCCAACCGTCCCTACTAACACAACAGTAAATATAAGGTTTAAATAAATATAACACATTGTCATATTTATTTAAATTATGATTAATTAATTCCAATGAGGCCTGTAGAGTTGACATGAAGGAATCACTATGATTCCTCCCAAATAAAGCCCTTAACACTTTCCGCGCCGGACCCGATGATAGTCGGGTTAACTCGCCGAACGTTCGGCGCCAGACCCGTGTATAGTTGGGTTTTGGTCGTTATTTCTTTTATTCGCTATTTCCATTCGTTATCCATCCAGGCAGGAATGAGTCTGAGATCGCAAAAGTACAATACCGCCGCCTGGTGGTATGCGGCCGATGTTGCACCTCCTTTGAGACTCTGTGTATGGGGCTGTGCGTCGATGAAATTCATGGCATGGCGAGCGCTTATAACGCATGGATTTATAAGAATCAAACACTCCCGATTCATGTTCTTTGGTGGATTATGTTATGGACACGATCAACATCAATACTTGGAATGGCGATCAGATAATTGGAATATAATTTTTGGGTTACATCCTAGTCAAGGTAAGGGCTATATGGTATCAATCTTGCGTTGTTCCAATAATTCCTTCATTGCGATCGGAGGGTATGTGTGTAATGTACTGTGTAACGTATTCCGTTGGTGACGATCAAAGCATAAAAGACGACCCCCCCCCCCCCCCACCCTTTCATGCATTCATGATGAAACATAATACAGATAATATAGAGTTGATTTCGAAATAGTAGCGTATACAGGCGAGAAACTGCACGGTTTTGAGTGAAATGCACGTATTGCTGCATAGCGTCGTTTTCTGGGATTAGACAGGATTACTCTAAAACTATACTCATATTCACCATGGTATAAAACGGGAATGTATGGATGACATTTTTTTTTCTTTTTCACAAATTGAACGATAGATACTCGATGTCAAATGGATGTCAAATGGGCAATAGTATTATATCCATAGCTATGATATATAATATAGTTTGAGCTCTACAAACACCGCCACATATTCGTATACTTTAAAGCGCTGGCATTTCAACAGTAACAGTAAACAGCGCCCTCTGGCGCTGAATGAGTTAAGAACACGGAGCACAACAGTCTGTCAAGTTAAGACTTCTCCTAAATCCTGCTCTTAGTCAGGGCCGAATCCAAGCTTAGGGATGGTTGGGGAATCCCAAAATCGACCCTAAAATGTCTTAGTACTTTCAGTGCCATACTGGGCTTAAGTCGTTCAGTGCCATAAACGAGAATTCTCGTTTCTGGGTCGTTTTTCCTTTTTTTCGATTTTAATACCCTATGTCAGGGAGCTGTATGTTGCCTGTAAAAGGCATACTGGGACTCCGAGGGTGCAGTACCGGCCGCATCCTACCAGGCGGCGGTATCGAGCATCCTTTGAAACCTTGTGTCTTGGGCTGTGCGTCGATTATTATGGGTCCGGCTCGGCTATTTTTCTCCGGGCAAGACGAGCGGTTATAACGCTCAGATTGAGAAGAATCAAATACTCCCGATCCATGTTGTGTGGTGGATTATGTTGGCGACACGATGGACATCAATACTTGGAATGGCGATCAGATAATTGGAATATTCTTTTTGGTGTACATCCTAGTCAAGGTAAGGGCTATATGATATCAATCTTGCAATGATCCAAGAATGTCTTCATTGTTGCGATCCGAGCGTATGTGTGCAACGTATTCCGTTGGTGACGATCAAAGTATCAAAAAACTACCCCCCCCCCCCCCCCACCCTTTCATGCATTCATGATGGAACATAATACCTATCATATGTATTTGATTTTTTTATTGTAGCATGTGTAGGGACGAAATGCCAATACATTTAGTATAATACACGTTGTAGGCTATTACCAGCCTCCCAGGAATTACCCTAGACCGCTCTAAAACCATACTTATATTCACCACGGTATAAAACGGGAATGTATGGATGACATTTTTTTTATTTTTCACATCTTGAACGGAAGGTTCTTACTGTCAAATGACCATGGTATTGTATCCATCGCTATAATATAGAATATAGTTATAGCTCTACAAACAAGGTGACCGTTCCCTATCTATCTAGTGGTGGCCTCGCTACAGACGGTTGCGGGTAATAGCTGGCACCCAAAGTGTTAAATGGCCCTAAGAGCAAATCTTTTGTCTTAAGTCCGTTGGAGAATGAGACCCATTGAGCTTGAACTTGAGACTGAAAGATGAGGAGATTAGACCTTGTTTGTCCTAAATTGCTGCAGTGTATTGCAATTTAAAAGAAAAATCTCTCTAAAGTTGAGTTATCTTCTTGGCTCTCGACACACCACCGAGGCCTGAGGGTTTATTTATGCGGTGATGTATTGGTCTCTCCGCGCACGCTGACCGCTCCTCAAATGAATTTCACTGCGTCACTAATGGGAATGTATTACGTATATATCACACCGTCAGCGTTTGTTTTTAGTAAGATAGCCATTACCAAATGATCACATCCCATCTACAAGTGTTTGTTTTTGTTTTTTTGTGTAGATTATGTTCACTACATTAGTCACCAATGTAAAAACATGTACTGTATATATACACTGCATTAGTGACTAATGTAATGATTATGTTCACTGCACTGAATCCCCCAGACTAAGTGACCAGTCCCTTTTACAAGTTACACGTTGCAATTTAAAATGTTTTCATTTAATTTCATTTTTATTTATTCGTACATGGAATTATTACAGTCCAACAGTACATATTAATATGCTCCACTAAATTCCATGGCCGAAAGGAACAGGAAGAAGAAAATGCTTATTTGTACCTGCCCCACAATGTTTACCAAACCAAACAAAATGTACATACTTATTTTGCAGAAATGGAAACATCAACACAATTAAATTAACATAAATAAATACATTTTGTGTATCTATCAGTTAAATTGCATATCGCTGCTGTCGGGACAAAACCTCATAACTCCAAAAACCCAACTTTTCAGCAGATGAAAAAAACTAACACAGATTTGAGGGTGAATAGAGTTAGGAGGTTTAGACAGATGATCGGTTTAATGCTTTCCCATTGTTTAAACTTTGTAAAACCCACACACACATATGGAGGATGATCTACGGAGTTGATTTATATAATAAAAAAAAATAAAAAAAATTGAGTTATGAGGTTTTGTCCCGACAGCAGCGATATTTAGGTTCATCAACAAATAAAAATGTGTAATTGCAACTCAAAAAAAGCCAAAACTCAATTTGCTGAGATTACTCGAGGTGTGGTCTGGCATGTGCAGCGACATGTGGTCTCTGCTCGTTATGTTCAGCTCGCCTGCAGCAGAGACATACAATCACAACCCCTGCTCATTCTGGGAGTGCAGTGCACAGACTCATAGAGCAGCACAGGCTTTGGTGAATTTGGGCCATTTGTTAGAATTTTGCATCGAGAGGTCTCTGCTAGTGACAAACTATTACGCCCCGTTGTCTGCTCTTATGATATACAGTAAAAACACGTTGGAATCTACTTTGAGTTACTATTTTGCAGTCTGGGAAGTATCTAAAAAATGACTTGAGTTTTAACAGAGTTCAAGTTCAAGTTCTTTAATAGTTGTCATACAGAAGTACAGAATACTTTCATACAAAATGCTTCTTACTGTTACGCTCCAGAGACTGTGCTACTTACATTATCATGTTCCAAGTTCAATTGTTTTTATTCTGGGTCACACCCACAAAATAAGGTAGATCAAACCCTCGCTGCCATCTGTGATGTTACAGTAAAATCCTCTAACACTACATCTACACCTACAAGAGTTACTGAATAGTTTTCTAGAAATATATTTGATGAAAAATGGATTGATCTATCTATATACAATGTGCTATTGCTATTTTCAACACTAAGGTTTGACCGCTGCGATGTTCCTTCTGTGTCATTTCCTCTTTTGTTTTATTTTCCCAACAAGCCTCTGGCCTTATAGCTGGAACAACGGTACTGGAATTGGTTTTGCAAGAGTTGCAAACAGCAACTCGCCATATGATTCTGAAGATGAGAATAACATTTACATGTATAGGACATTGTTTGTGGTTTGATTTATTGACGAGCCTGCGTTTGCCCATTCCCCTATGTTTTATCAGATGTACAGTATGAAAGTGCTATTTATTTACTTACAGTACCTGTGCTCTGAATAAGTGAGAATGAAGAAGGATATGTATATGTTTTCTATTGTCGGAGGCCTCTAGAATGGATATTTATCAATAAAGGATGTTTTTTTGTCAACCATTGCTCACTTTTCTTGGATTCCTAGGTTCCCTTTAGCCTCTAAGATTCTCAGAGCTTCTTATATCCCTTTTGTGGTCTGCATGTACTTTGTGGATCTTAAGATTAAATAATAACTGAATCCTTGAGACAAATAACCATAATCCTTGAGACACAAGTCTATTTCAGTTTAAAAAAAAAATTCAAATCCCAATATCTTAAGAATGTACAGTACACAGGATAAGTACATTATATATATATACACACACATTGTGTACTTTTGGGTCAGGTATCTAATGTATTCTCTCCAAATGTCATGGAATACTTACAGAACTCTTAAGTACAAGAGATGTTCAAAGATTTACTGAACAAATATACAGTATAGGGTTCCTCATCTCACGTGTTCACATGGGACGCAATTGACCATATTCACACACGCTATTTTGTGGAAATGAATCCCAACCTGAGCATGACATAAGAGCAAAATGGCTGGCTGTGTGAATATGTTCATTAAAGGGGAACTCCAACATTTTGGGAAATTAGCTTATTTAACATCTTCCCTGGAGTTAGACAAGAAGATACATACCTTTTTTGTCTCTGTGCGTGCATTTTAGCTTTGGGAATAGACGCTCCGTTAGCATAGCTTAGCTTCATCACTGGAAGTGAGGCAGGACAGTAGCCTTACAGTGCCTTACAGTGTATTGCAAGGTCTGACATTGACCAAACTTGATATGCATGACCTTGGTGGGCTCTAGGTCAACTCCTGAAAAGGGGGTCAATGTCAGACTTTGCAATCAAAAGTTAGGGGGCTAATAACCCTTGCCATAATTTCAGTGCGCCCCCTAACTTTTGATTGCAAGGTCTGACATTGACCCCCTTTTCAGGAGTTGACCTAGAGCCCACCAAGGTCATGCATATCAAATTTGGTCAATGTCAGACCTTGCAATACACTGTAAGGCACTGTAAGGCTACTGTCCTGCCTCACTTCCAGTGATGAAGCTAAGCTAT
>NC_140172.1:27902314-27959814 GCF_963971535.1 Notolepis coatsorum
GTGGCTACTCGGTATAATGATTTTTTTTCTTTACTCGAAAACTCATGTGTTGGGAGTCAGTAGGGAGGGTTATGTGTTGGGGAAGTTATGTGACAGTGTGCGCGCACCACAGATGCTACACTATAGGAGAACTGCGAACACAGTGACACACAACAGCCTATGTTGGTGTCAAATACCGACAGATGATGCACAGATTAATTAGGGTAAGTAACACCAATGTGTTATGACTTAAAACCCCTGTAATGTATTATTTCTTCGTATAATATGTATGTAGACCATGTTTATAATTTTTTATGACACCTTGGATTAATGTAATGTCGATTTTGTATTACAAACATTTAGTCTTTTCTGGTTCTCTCTCCACAGATGGCTGGTTTTGCGGATCAAACTGTTGGAATATTCCTGGATTACAGCAAAGAAACTGTATTGCCTTTTTGGAACCACTAGAACTGTTGCTTGTTATAACACACGTCTGAATAGCCTGCAGAGTTAGTCGTGTAACGTATTTGCTGAGATGAATAATATCAAAGATTTCTATATAGTAATTGAATTGATAATTGCTGTTTTGTCAATATCCGGCAATATATTGGTTTGCTGGGCTGTCGCGATCAACACCACTTTGAAAAACGCAACAAACTACTTTTTGGTGTCATTGGCTGTGGCAGATATTCTGGTCGGTTGTCTTGCCATTCCTTTTGCCATCACCATAAGCCGTGGCATAGATTTGGACTTCTATGGATGTCTGTTCCTGGCATGTTTTGTCCTGGTGCTGACACAAAGCTCCATTTTCAGCCTTCTTGCCATTGCAATCGATAGATATTTGGCTGTCAAAATCCCTTTAAGGTGAGTTTTATTTTTCTCTTTTTTTCATCTTGAGTGAGTGTTTTAACTTGCTTTGAAGCTCTTAGAGTTCTTCTATTTAGGTTACAGCCATATAGGGCATGTTAATAACGTCTATTTGTTGGTAGTAGTAACCAAGCTTATTAAACAAAACATTGTTGTTATATTGTTTTGCAAAATGTTTATCAGAGAGCGTATAGTGAAGCCCCCCTTCCTGTTTTCATTTCTTTTTTAACCTTTATTTATCCAGGAAATCCCCAGAGATTAAAATCACTTTATAGAGACTGCCCCCGGCCTATGGAACATAATTAAATTCTAGTGCCAGAATTGAATAAGATCAAGATCAGGAAGTATCAGCAGGCTAGAGTTTGTCTTGTGTGTAAAAATAGCCAGGTTTCTAATCAGCTGTTGATTAAAACTTGGACAGATAATAGGATCATAATGTCTTCCTGCGAGACAAATCCTCAGTGAGCATCTCCCACTCTGAACCTTGTTGTGCATGTGGACCAGTGCCTTGCAAATGTATTGAGACCCTTCACCAATTCTCACATTTTAATTGAACTACAAATTATAATTGACATTTTGACAAAAAGCCCTGATACTGAAAATGTATCATTAGTTTTATGTTTGGAATTATTTTGAAGGGGGGGGGGGGGAGACGGAAATATGCTATTTGCACAAGTATTCAACCCCTGTGTTCTGGAAGCTCCACGTGTGTGCAGATGGAAATCTGTGCAATCAATGACAAGTCTGTGACCCTTGAGTGGGCATTCGTGAAGTATACGTCTGTCTCTCCTGCTAGCAAAGCAAAGGCCAATGCCCCTCAATCAATACATTTGAATGGGAAGTAACTGGATTTGAGGTGTACAGTGGACTCTCCATCAGAACACTCAAACACATTTAGATATGTAGTTGGCTTCTGAGTGTTCGTGTTGACCAGTTCCTGAGTGTTCTTCACCAGTTCATCACCTTCCCGTCACTATAACTGAAAGTACAGATAGGTGCAATTTCAGTGACTTTTTCCATAGTCCAATAGCACTATAAACAATGTAGCAGTAGAGATCAAGTAGTAGCTCTCAAAAATCATCATCAGCATCAACCTTTATTTATTCTCGAAAGACAATTGAGCTCACCCTCATTTTCAATGTCGTCCAGACTTTACAGACATTTCAATGCACACATTTCTACAATATAACAATAATAAATATTAATAACTATCTATATAGTACTTTTCAGACACATGGACCGCAGTCCATGAGTGCACCACAGCAATTAGTATAAAATGAACATGAGCATAAAATCAGCACACAAATGGACAGAATAAAAAAACAATGCATAAATTGCAGACATAAGAATAGGTATAAAAGACAATAAAAGTAGTGCAATGTAGATGTGCAGACTTAAGAATAGGCATAAAATAAGTACAATAGTACAATGTCGCTTGAAAAATGAAATCTAGAATCTAGAATGGCTCATGTTCGTGGTTTTAAAAAGTCATAATTTTACACCTTGTTTGTTTAGCTGATCTGTAGCTGATCAACGCCACACATAGCTACCTCACAGCCTCGCACGCAGGCTGGCTGGCTTTCATTCACCTTCCCCTCCCCGGCCGCAATTCTTAAAAAGATGCAAAGGTCTATCATCTATAGCTCTGAGTCTGAGACATTAGAAGAAGCCGTTGGATCAATACCTGGTTATTATGGCGTGTCGTTTCTTTGATCACTCTGAACCTGTCACCAGCCTGAAGCCTGAAGACACGGAGAAGGTATTACTGTAGTTAGCATTGGTAATAGATAAAGGATGGGGGTTATGATCGGTTGTTATCACCTGGACGTTGTTACGCTATGCATCCTTGCTGCTTGTATTGGCCTCTAAAGAACTGCCCATTGCTTTCTTTTTTTTTTGTATTTTTTTTTTTTGTATTATTTTTTAAACAGACATATAAACAAACATGACAACACACGATAAGATATACAAGCATTAATTAACAGTGCATATCCAATGAAATTACCATTTAGTCAAATGTCTTATACAGGATATACCCCTAATACCTGTTATCTAAAAACCTACACACATATGCTCCAGAACTGCCCATTGCTTTCTGGTCATAATATACCCTACAATCCTCTGTTCAGGGGTAGAAGTTAAAGACCGGGCTGAATGGGGGTGTTTGGGTGTCATGCAGTAGAGTAGACTATAACCCCCATTATAGCCCTCCTTCAAACTCTGGCCGGTGAGAACAAATTAGCATTAGCTTAGGCTGGAATGTACCTGCCAGCGGAGTGGGATAGTAAAAATGTCCCTTCCTGCCTATGAATGGAACCCAAGCTCTGCGGGAAATAAATCACATTTAAATCCCAATTTCACAAAAAATATTGACAAGTTCACGGCCGACTTGTTTCGTCGCGTTCTTTGCATTAAAAGCCGTGAACGCGACATGAGTGTTTATGGTTTCGCTCCTAACCCCAACTGTAGCCCCACAGCCCACACACTGGCAATAATGAGAACCGTGTGTGTTCAGGCTCACGTTACTCCTCTATAGTGACTCCTTGTGTGTGTGTGTGCGTGTGTGTGCGCGTGTGTGTGTGTGCGTGTGTGCGTGTGCATGCATGCATACAGTACGTGCGTTCATGCTACAGTGCATGTGTGTGTGTTGATGTGTGTGTGTGTGTGTGTGCTCAGCCACAGTGTATAGTCCTTTGGGTCCCAGATAAGAGTGTTTTCACAGATGGCTTCAGTGGAAGTGAAATGGCAGAACCGACCAGATGCTCCTGACCCGTGTGATGGTGACACACACACCCTGTTGAAACCCATTTGTTTGTCTTTTGCAAACATTTCCCAGGGACAGATATTCCGGCCATTTCTTCTTCTGTGTGTTTAAGACGAGAATCTCTAATAACTTTCGACAAACCTTATTTTGGTCTCTTAGGTCCTACTACACTTTTCTTTCTTTTTATAATAATAATAATAATAATAATAATAATAATAATAATAATAATAATAATAATAATAATAATAATAATAATAATAATAATAATAATAATAATAATAATAATAATGGCTTGGATTTATATAGCGCCTTTCACATACCCAATTCGCTTTACTATAAAAGGGGGGAGGGGAGAGGATAATGGTGACCTAAACTGAGAAACAAATTACAAAAACAGAACAGAGCAAACAGAACAAAACAACAACAGAACAAAACTAATTAGAACAAACAGGATGAATAGGATGCTCAGGAGCATCAGAGACCAGAGGCCTGGGTGAAGAGGTGGGTCTTCAGGAGCATCAGAGACCATAGGCCTGGGTGAAGAGGTGGGTCTTCAGGAGCATCAGAGACCAGAGGCCTGGGTGAAGAGGTGGGTCTTCAGGAGCATCAGAGACCAGAGGCCTGGGTGAAGAGGTGGGTCTTCAGGAGCATCAGAGACCAGAGGCCTGGGTGAAGAGGTGGGTCTTCAGGAGCATCAGAGACCAGAGGCCTGGGTGAAGAGGTGGGTCTTCAGGAGCATCAGAGACCAGAGGCCTGGGTGAAGAGGTTGGTCTTCAGGAGCATCAGAGACCAGAGGCCTGGGTGAAGAGGTGGGTCTTCAGGAGCATCAGAGACCAGAGGCCTGGGTGAAGAGGTGGGTCTTCAGGAGCATCAGAGACCAGAGGCCTGGGTGAAGAGGTCGGTCTTCAGCAGGTTTTTAAAGTGGGCGAGAGAGTTCGCATTGTGGATGTCCATGGGGAGGGAGTTCCGAAGGGTGGGCTGATTTTAGCGACACTAAAAGCCCTGTCCCCGAAGGTCCACAACCTGTAGTAAGCCTGTGTCAGAGGAGCGGAGATTCCTAACGTGCGTTTGTTAGTGGTTAACGTACCGTTGTATTCGTTCGGTACACAGCCGTACTGAACCTTAGGTCCAGTACTGAAACGGTTCGGTACGGATACGTGTACCTTTACACCCCTAGCTGCCAGGGTTTGGTGCGGGTGAGAACCCTGGTGGCAGAGTTCCTGTGGTTAGAGAGAGTGAGCGTCACATACAACAAGCACATCTGCATCATGCCTGCGGCTGCCGTGCTGCGCTGTGTGACTAAACTGATCTCAGGCTGTTGCTGTTTCATAAGGACAGCCGGTCAACCTGAGGGCGTGAGTGAATGTCACAACCTTCACCCACCTCCTTTCGCCCCTCAACCTCCCTACTAACTTAACCCTTTCACTACCACTACTCCCTTACCACACTACAGAAGGTTAACCCTTTCACTACCACACTACAGAAGGTTAACCCTTTCACTACCACACTACAGACGGTTAACCGTGTGTGTGTGTGTGGTGGTGAAAGGGTTAACCTTTTGTCGTGTAGCTCTCTACCGAACGCACAGAAAGGAAACTGGTATCTTAACTTCTTGTCTGACTCTGGCGTGTCGTCAGGGTGATCGTCAAGTATCTCAAGTATCTCAAGATACTGACAGCCAGCCTCCTTGTCTTGCTATGTCTCACTAAGGGGCCCAGATGGTGCAAGGGCACCTTCAGTCGTTGGCCCAGACGTTGGAATGGGGCCCTGTGTAAGGATCTCAGGCTGCATGTGCTCCTGTGTGGCTCAGTGGGTAGAACGCTTGGCGCTATGAGCATGGCACTAACACTGCCAGGGTTAGGGGGTTTGATTCCAACCGGGGCCACCCATACTGAAACATATACTGAAACATATACTGAAACATATACTGAAACATATATGCAGTCCTTCCACTGTGCAGCGCTTTGTTTCCTAGTGGCAGAAAAGCACTATACTGAAGAAAGACAGTGATTCATTAATTCATTCATTCACTCACTCACACACTTACTCACTCACTCACTGGCTCATAGGGGTTAAAAGAACTACGCTGTAGCTATCGGCCAGGCCTAGTTGTGGCTTAAATGTTGTTAATAAAATGTTTTAATCAATTCTAAAACTCATAGGCAACCAGTGTAGAGACACTAAATTAGCGGTGATTTAATCCCGTCTCTGAGTTTTGGTTAGCTGCTGTGCTGCTGTTATCTGGAACCATTCTATGGCTTGTTGGTTAAATTAGATAAACAATGTGTTATAATAATCACAATGAGATGAAAGGTATGTATAATCCTACATTTTTGATCATGTGACTGAACTAGCTTTTTAGTGTGCTTCTCAAGGTTTAAACTAGGGTAAAAGATGACGCCTATGCGTTCTCAGACACAGACTCAGCATTTCGTAAGCCAGCTGGTGGTGCTGACCACACCTCAACCCATTTTCTGTCCAGAATAGAAAGTACAAGATGACAGACGTTATACTAGAAAAGTGCGCTCAGTAGAGCACCAATCTCCACCAGGCAGCAGCCACACATTTCTTCTCTCTGACAGAGCAATCAAACATGCCTACAATATTTAACAATATTTAATTCAGACACCACCCACTACCATTCATTATAATTAGGCACGACAGTGGCTCAGGAGGTAGAGCAGTCGTCTGGTAGTCGGAAGATTCCCGTTTCAATTCCCGCTCCTCCCGGGCAGCATGTCGAAGTGTCATTGAGCAAGACACTTAACTTAACCCCTAATTGCTCCCGATGAGCAGGTTGGCTCCTTGCATGGTTGCCTCACTCCACGGTGTGTGAATGTGAGTGAATGTGTGAGTGAATGGGTGAGTCAATCGGTGAGTGAACGGGTCAAATGTGAGGAACAAATTGTAAAGCGCTTTGGATAAAAGCACTATATAAATGCAGCCATTTATATTTAGTTACTGGTATCTAGGGCTGTCACGATTCGTCGCCCATGTCGACGTCATCGACTATGAAATTTCGTCGATTTGCAT
Organism: Notolepis coatsorum; assembly: GCF_963971535.1. Taxonomy (NCBI): domain Eukaryota; kingdom Metazoa; phylum Chordata; class Actinopteri; order Aulopiformes; family Paralepididae; genus Notolepis; species Notolepis coatsorum. The sequence goes on from NC_140172.1 coordinate 27,908,958, forward strand.
ATTATTGTTCGTATTGTTAATTGTTGCCTTTTGCGGTGGAAATGGCAGATGTTCAAAGTCATAACATGTGCAACGTGTAATCTAACTAATAAGCAGTGAATCAAGTTCAATAATAATGCAGGACCTCTTTAGGGGGTCTTTAATCGGCATGCAACGAACTGGACATGCAATTGGAGTGGCACACACACACACACACATGCATTGTCTTTTTCTCAGTCGCCGATGCGATAGAGTCTCTGCGCCTAACCCATCCCGTCGTCCTTCCCCCCATGGGCAGCCGGGAGCAGATAGGGCGTCAACGTGAGTCGCGCCCCGGGGGACCAATCCAAGTGCTCCTGTCCGTCTTCGTCAAGGACGCCACAGCGTTAGCGATCTGTTGTTGTGCATGTTTTTCCATTGGGTTTCTCTTATCGGGGGGGAAGCCCTTGCGAGCACGGGGAGAACATGCAAACTCCACACAGAACGGCCCGGGAGATACCCCACCTAGGTAACTGGCATCATGGAAACCTGGTCCCCAAGCGGGAATCGACCCCTGGACCTTCTTGCTGTGAGGCGACAGTGTTAACCACTACACCACCGTGCCGCTAAATTCTTAAAGGGGACATGTCTTGCTATTCCTTTCACTATTTGGCAACTTTACACAATTCCTGTGAGTCTATGGAACACATCTGTAAAAACAAAAAATTCATTGTTTTGTATTTCTAATCAAGTACTCTAAAGCAGCATTTTTCCACTTCAAGATTTCAAGCTGCTTTGGGCTGGGCTCCGCCCATAAGCGCTTTGAGTGACAGTCACCCACAGTCAGACAGAGGCAGACTGGCAGACAGAGAGAGATATAGGCCTTGTCCAGACTAACACGATTTTGATCTGTTTCGTTTTCGTTTCATTTTAAGGTTTCCGTAAAAACGAAAACATCTCAAGATAATAAGTGCATGCCACAAATTTACAAAATAAATGTCTTTCCTGTTTCTTTTATTTTGAAAACCCAGACCGGAAGTGTTATAGTGTCTGTTGCTAGCAGCTTAACTTGTGTCGGCCTGTTCTGTGCTTTTCGAGCTAACGTAACGGCATTAGTTTCCAAAGGAGAGGAGAGAAAGACCGCGGCTCACATGCAGCTCAAACTACCTGTTGGAATAAATTGATTGATTGATGTTTAACTTGTCCCTGTGTGTGTCCAGTCATTTCGACTAGCAAACGTTGTCATAACGTTACCTCAGGATACCACTGTATATTGTATTTAGTTGGTTAGCTATTTAGCTAACAGCTTTATTTACTAAATTATGGAGGCTTTTTAATCGTCAAAGTAAGAGAGGATTTGTCATGATCAACTGAAGGCGTATGCTATGGAACAATATGTGCTTGGGTTTTCAGAAAAAAAGGCCAGCTATGTGACGCTAATCTCTAGTTAGTTTAAGTTTAAGTCTAGCTTCTGTAACACAAATGCAACTACTCTGATGCCATTGTTGTTTAATAATAACTCCCGGTGTTTAATAAACACTTCTAGCCAGGACATATAAGACATATTATGTATCATGTTTATTTCTTTTTGTCTGGGTTTGCATGCGGATTAACACATCCACCGCCGTCCACGCTGTAAAGCGTTATTGCCCGCCATGCTTTGACCGCCAGATCTCGCTGTACAGCGTTATTGAGATCAATATTAAATTTTTTTGCCATGGCATTCATAATTCATATATACACCTCCGACGCTGCAGCTGGACCCTACGGCTCAATACGCCGCCTGGTGGATGGTCGGGCGAGTTACACTCGAACAACAGGAAGTGGGAGGTGTGCGTTGATTAAATTCATCCGGCCGTCAGACATTGTTGCAAGGCTCCCGACAGACACTATAGTACATATCGATCGCTTTATAAACTTAATAATCGATATGATTTCGGCGTTTATTGCGACATACAAACCGGAAATGGACCTAGGCGATCGACGTCCTATACTTGGGATATTTCACCGGCAGTCTCTTTGACGCACGGTAAGAGGACGCTAACGTTATTTTCAGCCCAATTGTTTATTCATTTCACTGCAAACCATCTGATCAATATATCACCCATACTACATAAAGCATTTACTGACGATCACGGAATTATAAACGACCCCCCCCCCCCTTTCCTCCGCGCATGATGACGCATAACGTATACAATCATATACAGTTGAATTTTTTAATATAGCGTGTCTAGGGAATAAACTGCAATCGATAATCTATATATGCGTTTAGGCCTATAACTCACGTTCTAGGAATTACTGCAGAAAACGATAAAAACATACTTATATTCTAGACCAGGGGTGGGCAACTTTGTATATGGTGAGGGCCACAAAATGTCCACAATCAATCTGGGGGGCCGCATTGTTTATCGGCAGTCCCGCCAGTAGTACCCCATCACTCAAATAGCCCTAATAGTCACAAGGTATATAAACAATTATAATTTGTTGTAACTTTGTTTTTATTCCATTTCAAATGCATTTAGTAATGCAATTTCAACTTTATGAATTTATAAACAGCTGAATTTAAAAGTATTGCTGTGTAACCCCAAATATATACAAAAATTATCAATTATAATTAAGGCTTCTAATAAAATAAATGTATGAACTTAAAGCCCACTGCTCAACAAACACAAAGCAGCATTCCTGCTGCATTTCACTACAACAGTAAATCAAAAGTTCAATAATAAATGATTTTGTTAAATGTATAAACTTTTATCCTGCTACTAAACAAAACATTATAACACTGAAATGCATGTTATGGATATGAAGCACTCAGGAATGTTTTGTTTAGTAGCAGGATAAAAGTGTATACATTTAACAAAATCAAAAAGCACTTTTGATTTACTGTTGTAGTGAAATGCAGCAGGAATGCTGCTTTGTGTTTGTGTTATTAGTGTTATCTGAACACTACAAAAGTAAACAAGTAAAGTGCAAGTAAAGTAAAGTGCAATACTACATGCCTCCCATTGACCCTTTATCAAACTGGCATGACATTCACCCTCGCCCCACAGTGGGTCAATATGGTTATAATAATAATAATAATAATAATAATAATAATAATAATAATAATAATAATAATAATAATAATAATAATAATAATAATAATGGTCCCCTCTCTACACCTCTCCATCATCTCCCCCCCTCTCTACATCTCTTCATCATCTCTTCCCCCCTCTCTACACCTCTTCATCATCTCCTTCCCCCCTCTACACCTCTTCATAATCTCCTCCTCCCCCCTGTCTTTAATGAGACACTTGTGGTCTCTCCATTTGGCGCACAATAGCAGGAATGTCAACTTCAATGTTTGTGCATGCAATCTGCATCAGATGAAATAATGTTTCATCCGACAGCCTGTTTCTCTACTTTGACTTGATGTGCTTCATGTTTGAGAAATTGCTCTCACATATGTATGTGCTCCCAAACATACTGGCCAGTGGCCATAGAGAGGGCAAAGTCCCTGAGGAGTGGGAAGCAGGGCTCAGGTAGCAGTTTCCAAAACGAAATTCCCCTCTCATTTCTCTTTGCTTGAAAAAAAGGATCTGACTGTAGCTCGCACAGTTCAAGCTGCAACGGTGGGGGCTGCTCTGACACCGTAGCGGTGAGGGGGCCGGAAAACAGCGCTATCCGTGACTGCATGCCGTTGAAATCTTCAAACCGATCATTGAATTGCATTTGCAGTGTTTCAATGTCGCTCCTGTACTTTCCGACGGCTCAGCCATCGGATTTCTGTGTGTAGCTGCAAGTCGCCATAATCAGTGTCCATCTCTTCCAAAAAGGAGACAAACTTTCTATGGTTTAGTGACCTGTTGCCTCCACGAATTAGATTGGTAACCTTGGTAACCAAATCCATAACATGGCTGTAGTAGTCAAGCTTCTTGGCACAGAGAGCCTCCTATATCAGATAAAAAAAAAGAAAAACGATTTAACGACTCTCGCATATAATTTGACTACACTCGACTCGCATTGGTCATTATAGTGACCCACAATAGATGGAAATTATGTTAGCGAACTTACCTGATGTATAATGCAGTGCAGCATTGGACACTCAACGCCACTCTGCCTTAGAAGCCCGGCGAATCCTGTGCGTTTTCCTTTCATTGCCGGTGCTCCATCGGTAACAACAGCCGACAGTTTATCAAAACCCCCATATTGCTGCACGACACTTTCAACAGCGTTTCATATGTCCACACTAGGGCTGACCCCTATTAGTCAAATAGTCGACTAATCGATCGAAAGGAGCCATAGTCGACTGCCAACTCTTCTTAGTCGAATACAATTAAAAAAAATAAAAAAATAAAAAATTATTATAATTTTTTTTATTTTTTTATTTTTTTTATATTGGCCTGGGGCCGCATGGAACGTCGGTGAGGGCCGCATGCGGCCCGCGGGCCGCCAGTTGCCCCTCCCTGTTCTAGACGGTATTAACACAACAATGTATGAATGAAAAAATATAACGTTCCTACATCCTGAACGATAGATAATCGATGTTGAATGGGCCATAGTAATGTCAATTTAGCAATAAAATTTAAAAAGTTATAGTCCTGCAAAGAAGGTGAACATCTCCATAGGCTTACAGTGGTGGCAGACTGGCTATATTGATGGATATAAGTTATGGCAGGGAATGTGTTAAGGGAGATGCGCCATCGGTTCAGGAGAAGACGCGTATCGCTTGTAAAGATGGTGACGCAATGGGGGGTGTCTTCAGGCGTCTTCAGAATTGCGCACTCTGGGAGCTGGTATCAGAAAGTATCATCTTCAGGCTGCCAGAACGCAGTTCCGTGTGGCAGAACGGTGGAAACGGTCAAATACTTTGCCTAAAACGACCAAAATCGTTTTAGTCTGGACATGGCCATAGAGAGATTGAGGGGGATACTAATTAATTTCGCCGCGGGGGGACATAATCCCACGGGACAATGCATTGGTAACTTGTTTCAAATGCCAAATATACCCCTGTGAATATTATTGCACGGATCGGAATACGGGCGCGCGCGTGGGAGTCAAATATATTTTGACAGTGATATGCGAGTGGAGAAGCTCCAGCCCTGCGCGCGGTCGGGAGGTTGTGTGTAAATACGTGTGTTTTCCCCGAGAGAGAGAAGCTCCTGCTCCGTGTCCCCCTCTCTATCTCTCTCTCTCTCCCTCTCTATCTATCTCTCTCCCTCTCTCTCTCTCTCCCTCTCTATCTCTCTCTCTCTCTCCCCCTCTCTATCTCTCTCTCTCCCTCTCTCTCGCTCGTTCTCTGCTGTCTCTGTCGGCACCCGCTTGAGGAAGTGTCGGTATTTCCACTCGCTCTGTTGTTGAGCGAATGGTTGCGCTACAACCATAGAGGGGGCGTTACTGCAGATCAGCTCCGTGCTGCGTAGGATAGCGAGTCAAATCAGAATAGCTTAGTTCACTGGGGGAGGATATTGTCTCAACTGAATTGGAGCAATCCGCCAAAATGAGAATTGGAGACACAGACCCCATTGATACAAACCCCCATTGCTAGGAAACAATGCTAAACACTGGAAAAGATCATTTATAAACCACTATTCGTGATTCTGCCTAGAGCCAGGACCTCGACACAGTGCGCGTTTCACTCGCATTTGATAACTTCCGTGATTCACTCCAGCTGGAAGGGAGGGGCCTTCCCCCCCACCTTAAATTTGAGAAGCTATGACAGCTCTTCAGCCCTGCGTTCTACAGCCTGTGACACCTCCTTTCGTGAGTCGCGCTGTTTCTATGTAAACTCCCCAAGCAACGGGTCCGTCTAACATGCTTTACATCAGGGGTCGGCAATAGGCAGCCCGCGGGCCAAAATTGGGCCGCCAGCAATAATATCTGGCCCCTCAGATTATTTAAAAAAAATTCAAAAAAAAATAGATTTTTTTTTAATCAGACAAACTAGGCTAGGCTATATGTTAGCTATAATGTCCAAATAGAGAAACTACCACCACCTAAATAATGCTTATTATACTTTGTTTTATCCATGTTGAGAGTGAATAACAGGTATAGGCAGCGAGGTGCAATGTAGCGCTTGCTCAACATGAAAAAAGTCGGTGGACAGCGCCTGGTGCTGAAATAACAAACCAGAAACACCAGTTCAGTAAGTCATTCAAACTTTATAGTTAATAGTAACAATGCAATTAAACTGAAGTCAAATCAGAGCAAAAAATGCTGAATCTGCTTCAAGAAGATGCGCTACATTAGGTATATAAGGAATTACAACGAGACACTTATTGACTAAATAAAAAATACAATTAGGCTTTTAACCCTCTAAAGCCGGGCGCAACACTAGACATGTTTTGTAAAACATTAAATATCTTTGGATTTATTTGTGATAAAGACTTGCTTTATTGTAACCGAATCGATTGTCATCTAAAAATTTAGTGCATCTCTCAGAGAATGCGCGGAATCTTGAAATATCTAGATTGGTTGTTTTCCCTAGACTGCATCTAATCCACTGTATCTATCCATTTATCATATATCTATGTCTGTCACTATAGCCAATGGAAATGCTAGAAATGGTCACGTGGACTGGGAGAACCAATAGAAAATCCCTATTGTTTCTCAATAGTCCAGTGCGCTCCACAGAAAGGGCTGTCAGATAGACGCATTGGTTGCGCGTAATGTAAGATAGACCAATAAGAGATGGGCGCTTGTCTCTGGTTTTATAATAAAATGGCAAAAAGACAAAGGTATAATGTTCAGTGCAAATGTGTATGTCGTTTACAGTTTATTATGCCACCTATGCAGCTCGTTTATTTTGTCCATTATCTGCCTCTGCCACAAATGTATGTCTTAGTTATAAGGTGGTCTGTCACAGAGTTAAAATGTTTTCACTATCAATATATATTAAATTAGCCATTGTTTTTGTTTCCGGCCCCCCATACGATGGCTTGGAAAAAATGTGGCTCTCGGCCAAACTTAAGTGAAGACCCCTGCTTTACATCCTCGCCATTCCTGTATGCCCACGCGTCGCGGTAAAAAACCTTAACTAGCGTTAGCTGCTAACGCTACCTAAGCTAAGCTAGCTCACAGGCACAGGGGAAATCAGTTTCACAGAGTTCCAATAGTGAGGAAAGGGGGGGGGGGGCTCCCTCTCTCTTTCTCTCTGTACGTTCAATGATGATGATCAATGAAGTAGCCAAACGTTACACTATAAAAACGAACTGGATAGTTGATGATAATAAATATTTCATTTCATTAGCAAAAATATTGTAAAATCATCAAGTCTGCTATAAGCTATTCTCCCTCTTGTGTGTGTGTGTGTGTGTGTGTGTGTGTGTGTGTGTGTGTGTGTGTGTGTGTGTGTGTGTGTGTGTGTGTGTGTGTGTGTGTGTGTGTGTGTGTGTGTGTGTGTGTGCATACATTTACTATAGGTAAAACTCTTTTTGACATGGATTAGGCTAATTAGCTTTAACAATCCTGATTCCTGAGCCTATTTTATTCAAAAGGAGGATATTGATTTTAATCGTATCTCCTGTGCTGGCACAAGCAAGCACTACCATAGCGTGGAGTGGAGAGATAACACACAAATACATATAATAATTCATGGAAATATACTAAAAAGCTATTTATAATTTTTGGCCGGTAAAACAATCTCTCTTTATCTAAAGCTAAAAAGGATGAGGATACTCGTTAAAGATTTTGAAATATTCAATTGCAAATAGAATCAATTGTTGTTTTTCTGGTAAATGTATCTTTTTTTGGAATCAATTAATCCTGTACATGAAACAGAAACAAGTGAACCATCCTATTATATTTTCAAGAACATCATGTAATAGAACCTATTAATGTCTTTCATTAAAAGACTTTAAAGCGGCAATAACTATTTTCGGACAGTTTTTTTTTTCACATCTTCAAAACCTCTTGAGACCACCTGCCATCAGAAGGTCTCGTTGAGTCGTGGCGTCCTCCTCAAACAACCCTGTGCTGCCAGCGGCCAGTCTGTAATTTTTTTCAACTTTTTCTCCCCATTTCTATTTTTCTCCCATCCCAATTTCGTATTATCCAATTCTACCCTCCCCTGTCTCGAACGTTGTTAGACCATGCCTCCCACTGGTCAACTGTAGTGAGGATAGAAGCCTTGCATCACATGTCCCCTCCGGTACACGAGGAGGCAGCCGTCGCATCTTTTCACCTGTACAGCGCGATCTCTCAGTGGCGAGGAGTAACGCGTGGGAGGCTCATGCTGCCCCCGATACTTCCTGATTCTGCTGTACAGGCGCACCAACCGACCTGTAGGAGTCGCTGTCCACAACGTCCGATCCCCACCCACCGGCTTTCCCACCCTCTAACACTGCCAATTGTGTTAGTATGAACGACCAGCCATGCCGGAAGCAACGCCGAGAGCTGGGCTCGAACACAGCATCTCCTGCGTTAGTGGCGAGCGCCTTGCCCACTGCGCCACTTAGCCGCCCCCCAGTCTGTTGTTTTTGTTGACAAAACAAACCGTATTGTATTTGTAGGTTAAGTATTTACCTACATTCGAAAGTATTGAGTAGTTTGTTTGTTATTGCAGCTTTAAATAGTGCATTGTTGAGGAAAATATAATGATTTCCCTTCCCCCCCAACTGGATTTGCTGGTCTGTCTGGTTCCTCTATTGGTAATAGTTCATGACCCAGATAAAACCAACGTGAGCTACTGTAAGTGATCCAAGGATTATCGTAGTTTGGAATTTCTATCAAGGGAAAGTAGGTGTAATTTTCCTCAGTAGGCCTAGGTTTACCTTTGTCAAGTGGAACATGTATTGAAATGTAAGGGAATGTACCGTAGGAGCGGGGGAACCTGTCTAATATGTTTGGGCTTGAAATGTTGATACAGCCAGCTGCCAAGGCATGTGCTTTCATGGGGGACTGTCATGTACCTGAACGCGTTCAATGATTTTTTTTGTCAAATCAGTTGTGCAATAGTCACTTTTGGTGAGTTGTTTCTATACAATTCAGTTATATGACATTTAGGTATGACACAGGACTACACAAGCATTTTTAGTATAGAAATGTGTCAACAGACTAAAGCAGGGAACCACAATATTTTGCATACGAATTATGCAGAATGTAATATCATAACTGTCTATTACTTTTCTTGCAATTGAGCCAATTTTCCTTAGGTACGGTTTTGAGGTGTGTGTTCAACAGAATGTAGTATCAAAAACACATTCACAAAAAGTATGGGTTACTGAATGCTGAACTGCACTATTATAATCACTAAGCCAGACCTTACCTGTGTCCCTGTATCACTTGTCTCTGCTGCCCTTTGATTAAAAACCTTCCCTATGTCCATTTTCCTTTTTTTTGGGCATATTTCAGTTAGTCACAGTAAAAGTCACCTAGTAAAAGTGAGATAATTGACAATATCAAAACATGCTAGGGCTGTACCGAATAGTTCGAAGCTTCGTTCATAATGTTGACATTCGAATTCTAAATCAACATAAAAATTGTAATAAATTTTTTTTTTTTTACATTTTATTTGCTGTCTGTGGTTCTATATGGGTTGTGGCAATATCTATTTTACAAATAATATTTTACAAATAATCACAACAAGTTATTTTCTTAAAGTGTCCTTTTCCTTCCTTTAAAGTGTCCTTTTCTTGTGTGTTTAAAGTGACCTATGGTGCGTTTGTGTGTGTGCGAGTGCAGAATGTAAGAAGCTGAGCCTGAGTCTCTCTGTTCTTGTTGCGTGTATACGGAGGCGCTTGCCTGAGCGCAGCACCTTGAACAGGCTATTGTTGGGGTGGTGAGGGTCCTTCATTATTCTGCAGGCTCTGGATTTGCACCTCCTATTGTATAAATCCTGCAGGGGTGGTAGTGTAATACCTGTAGTCCATTCTGCTGAGCTCTGTAGGGCCTTCCTACCCTGGCCTGTGCTGTTTCCAAACCAGGCAGTGATGTTCCCAGTCAGAATGCTCTCTACAGCCCCGGAATAGAAGGAGTGGAGTATCTTCCCTGATACTCTGAACTTCCTTAATTGTCTCAGGGGGTAGAGGCGCTGTTTCGCCTTTTTTACCCGTGTCTATGTGAGTTGACCATGTCAGGTCCTCTGTGATGTGGACTCCCAGGTACTTAAAACTGCTCACTTTTTCTTAAACTTTCCTTGAGTTACGCCTACTACTACCATTGTATAGTGTACCAATAGTTGAGGACATAGCGTCTGCAATTAACTAGAGGTCTGCTCTACACAGAGGGATGCTCCGTTTTTAAATCCAAACGTTTGACTGCTGGGAGCTAGAGTCTGTACTGTAGCACACAACCTCTCAACAGATTTGATGTTCTTGTGTTTGACGTACATGGGGCCAGACGTGGCCGTTAAACAGACCAGGGGGGTCTGGTACAGCGCAGTTCCTTGAGCACCTCCTCCACAATGAGGATGTGAGTCTCCTCCTCCTCTCTGTGGTCGGACTCCGGGTGAAGTCTCTGACTCCGTGAGACTTCTCAAACTTCACTGGGTTCTCCCGTCACGCGTAGATTATACTCATCATCATGGCGTCCATGTCCAGGGCAGTAATGACATTCTACTGCTTAAAGCCATCTTCGCCCACTTCAATCTGATCTTGGGGCTTGAAGAAGTCATCCATCAAATATTATTTGCCAATATTTTGTGAGCAGAATGCAAATGTGAAACAGGCCTCTTTGCATACATATATAGTGGCTGGTTGAAGCAGCAGTAAATACTGTATGGTGAGTGAAGAGGTCTGTGGCCCCGGGCAGAAGGGCAGGAGCAGAGAGGAGAAGAGAAGAAGAGAAAAACAGAATGATGCCAGCATGCTGTTGCCAGAGCTAATTCATTTGGCCATCCAATACCTTGGCTCTGAAACACCAGCAGCACAATCAGAGAGAGAGAGACAGAGAGAGAGAGAGAGAGAGAGAGAGAGAGAGAGAGAGAGAGAGAGAGAGAGAGAGAGAGAGAGAGAGAGAGAGAGAGAGAGAGAGAGAGAGAGAGAGAGAAAGAAGATAGAAAGAAAGAAAGCAAGAGAGAGACAGAGTGAGAAAGAAAGAGAGAGAGAAAGAGGGAGAAAGAAAGAGAGAGAGACAGGGAGAAAGAAAGAGAGACAGAGGGAGATAGAAAGAAAGAAAGCAAGAGAGAGACAGAGTGAGAAAGAAAGAGAGAGAGAAAGAGGGAGAAAGAAAGAGAGAGAGAGACAGGGAGAAAGAAAGAAAGAAAGACAGAGGGAGAAAGAAAGCAAGACAGAGACAGAGGGACAAAGAAAGAAAGAAAGAAAGCAAGAGGGAGACAGGGTGAGGAATGGACCCTCTAGAAAAGGGACGCTCGTGGCGTACTCGCCTTTTGATTGACGGATGAGGGAAGGTTAAGAGGAAACACAGGTATGGAGGAGGTGAGCAGGACCTGTGTATTATTGATGCCACCTGAGGCTCTGGCTTCCTCCCTGCAGGGGGTTAGGGTGGGCGGAGGGGCAGAACTTAGGGACCCACTGAATAATTGACTGTTGCACCATTAGAGTCCCCCATCAGCATCAAAGGCCTCGATGACTAATGGTCCTTTGAGACAGGACGGGGTAAAGGGAAACGCCACGCTCTGAGACCCATTATTTCCTATGGGTTGACTAGGTTCCTCGCGCCTCCAATAGAAAGGAAAGGCAGCCAGTCAGGCAGAGGAGGATGAAGGTGATACTGGCACTATCACAATGTCCTGATTTCTACTAACACATTTCAAACCAAATACACAATCCCAGGTATATATATATATAGGCGGCACGGTGGCGTAGTGGTTAACACTGTCACCTCACAGCTAGAAGGTCCTGGGTTCGATTCCCGCCTGGGGACCAAGTTGCCGTGTTGCCAGTTACCCAGGTGGGGTATCTCCCGGGCCTTTCTGTGTGGAGTTTGCATGTTCTCCCCCCGGTTTCCCCTCCGGATAAGATAAACCCAATGGGAAAAAACATGCACAACAGATCGCTAACGCTGTCACGTCACTGACGAAGACGGACAGGAGCACTTGGATTGGTCCCCGGGGCGCAGCCCCAGACTGCAGCCCTTATCTGCTCCCGGCTTCCCCCTCAATTTCATCGGCGACCCAATAATTGCATGTGTGTGTTCCTGTGTGTGCCACCCATCGCATGTGTGTGTCACTGCATGATAATTAAAGACTTCTTCAAAAAGTCCAGTTATTATTATTATATTATTATTATATATATATATTAAAAAGATTATGTAGTTTACATACTATTTTGCTCTCTGTGAAATTTAGTTAGATGTGCCCAGCGGCCGGCGCAGCACAAACCGCGTCCAATCTGACACTCGTAGAAGAGAAGGACTTGGCTAATTATTAAAAAGCAGCCAAACAAACCATGTAGTCATAACAATGATTTTACTATCAAATTTCTGCGTGTGTAAAAGTTGTTTGATAAGACTGACAGATATTCATATTTGCAACCAACCACTTCCTCTTGGCCTTTGGTTTCCATGCTCTCTGACAGCACGACTGGTCTTATCTCACCTTCTGATCAGAAAGTGACACTGTATGTGTCTGTGCTGCTGCAACAGAGGAAGTCAGGCCCAGCCAAATTGGCCTTCTTAGCTGAAGCTTGTCGGTGTGTGTGCGACTGTGTATGTGTGTGTGTGTGTGTGTGTGTGTGTGTGTGTGTGTGTGTGTGTGTGTCTCAGAATGTCTTCAGACTAACAGCTCAGAAGGAAACCACCAGGGTGTTTCTATGATGGGGGATCAGGATGATAACGGCGCGAGTCAAGTCTGTTATTAATGCTGTTATTTATACATTGTATGCCAGTTCTTAACCACAGATGGTTGTGAGCAGGGGAGGAAACTAACTTTTTGGCTTACTAGCCAACTGGCGAGTATCTGATTTTTTTTACCAGCCAAACAGATTTTTTACCAGACAAAAAAATCGCTAATTGTGATAATTACTTCTTTGTATGTCAAGCCGCGTCAATGTTGTGTATGCATCTGGGTAGGCACACTGTGCCTTTAAGACAGCACGGTGGTCTTACGACAGTGCTGTGAAGTACCGTCAAGTGTTGTGGTAACGTCAGTTGGGTTGGTGTGCTGTTGTGCACAGTGCACTGGTTGAGCTAGCCCCTTTCGTGACTGCGATGTGCAAGCCAGGGGCTTTTGAGCATGAAATAAAATGTCTAACCTTACGTCGTAGTCCGGTGCTTTTTTGGAAACATTATAGTCATAACAGATACACCTAGCTGGCTGCTTTGAGCACACGGGGCTAACGTTAGCTAGCAAGCAGCTATAGCTAAAACGCTAACTAGAAGCTAACCACTGTATACAGTTCCAGTAGACTAACATTACACCTCTGTGATTTAAATGTGTCCTTAGTAACTTATACTCGAGGGTTGTACTAGGGTTGGATGCAGTTCCCCGTTGGTCAGTCTGTCTGTTTTCCATCTTCTGCTGTGTTATAGTTATCTGTTTGCGAGTGCTCCTGATGGCTAGCCTAGTACCGCAGGACTTTTATTATTATATGTCCGCGGGTTGGCCAGTACTGCGCAAACGTTTATTAAACATTATATGTCCGCGGGTGGTCTTGTGCAGTGCTCTCGTGGCACTGTCAACTAAAGCGAACACTCAGAAGACGCGCACCGTTTGCCAGTGCAGTGATTGCAGAATGTTTTATTTTTTTGTATACTCGCCAGCAGGGGAGGAAACTAACTTTTTGGCTTACCAGCCAACTGGCGGGTATCTGATTTTTTTTACCAGCCAAACGTAAAAAATACTAGCATTTGGCCAGTAAAGTGGCCTAATTTCCTCCCCTGGTTGTGAGCGTGGGCACGTTATTTTAATCATTTATTTTATGTCCACAGACGATAACAAACAGGCAGGGGACATAAACATTGTAAATGCAGTGAGACATTAACCCTTTCACTACCACACTACAGAAGGTTAACCCTTTCACTACCACACTACAGACGGTTCTGTAGTGTGGTAGTGAAAGGGTTAACCTTCTGTAGTGTGGTAGTGAAAGTGTTAACCGTCTGTACTCTGTAGTGTGGTAGTGAAAGTGTTAACCGTCTGTAGTGTGGTAGTGAAAGGGTTAACCTTCTGTAGTGTGGTAGTGAAAGGGTTAACCGTCTGTAGTGTGGTAGTGAAAGGGTTAACCTTATGTAGTGTGGTAGTGAAAGGGTTAACCTTTTGTCGTGTGGTAGTGAAAGGGTTAACCTTCTGTAGTGTGGTAGTGAAAGGGTTAACCTTTTGTCGTGTGGTAGTGAAAGGGTTAACCTTCTGTAGTGGTAGTGAAAGGGTTTAAGGGTTAACCTTCTGTAGTGTGGTAGTGAAAGGGTTAACCTTCTGTAGTGTGGTAGTGAAAGGGTTAACCTTCTGTAGTGTGGTAGTGAAAGGGTTAACATTGGGCTGTGGCTTGTACTGCAGGCACATCTTTCCAAAATCATAAAAATGGTCATGAACCAGTGATGTTCATAATAGTGTTTTCTTATTTATTTACATTTTATTTCATATATTGAATTTAGTTCCAACAGCGTGTTTGTGTTTGCGGACATACAATATGTAGAGCCTGATTGTCAGACAGACAGGCGTAAAGATTAAGCTTAGTGGGTGAAACCTGTAAATCTTGTTTTATAGTAAAAAATGACTGGTCATGGTTCATGGCTACATTTCAAGTACTGTGTGGGAGACAGAGTGGTCCGCGGAGACATGCAGCTTCCCCCCGAAGCCTCATTTCAGTCCAGCATCACTGTTCTGTCTGTTGTTATATTCTCATGGGGTGACCCTGGGCGTTTTATCAATGTAAATTTGATGTTCTATTCCGGCAACATCTGCACAGTTGCTCTCACAGAGATATAGGGGTCAGATAGAACTTCCTCCAAGATCTTCGCTGAGTCAGAACCCTATCCACACCAGAGTCAGACCCTATCCACACCAGAGTCAGAACCCTATCCACACCAGAGTCAGACCCTATCCACACCAGAGTCAGACCCTATCCACACCAGAGTCAGACCCTATCCACACCAGAGTCAGAACCCTATCTACACCAGAGTCAGACCCTATCCACACCAGAGTCAGACCCTATCCACACCAGAGTCAGACCCTATCCACACCAGAGTCAGACCCTATCCACACCAGAGTCAGACCCTATCCACACCAGAGTCAGAACCCTATCCACACCAGAGTCAGACCCTATCCACACCAGAGTCAGACCCTATCCACACCAGAGTCAGACCCTATCCACACCAGAGTCAGACCCTATCCACACCAGAGTCAGACCCTATCCACACCAGAGTCAGACCCTATCCACACCAGAGTCAGACCCTATCCACACCAGAGTCAGACCTTTCCACACCAGAGTCAGACCCTATCCACACCAGAGTCAGACCCTATCCACACCAGAGTCAGACCCTATCCACACCAGAGTCAGACCCTATCCACACCAGAGTCAGACCCTATCCACACCAGAGTCAGACCCTATCCACACCAGAGTCAGACCCTATCCACACCAGAGTCAGACCCTATCCACCCCAGAGTCAGACCCTATCCACACCAGAGTCAGACCCTATCCACCCCAGAGTCAGACCCTATCCACACCAGAGTCAGACCCTATCCACACCAGAGTCAGACCCTATCCACACCAGAGTCAGACCCTATCCACACCAGAGTCAGACCCTATCCACACCAGAGTCAGACCCTATCTACACCAGAGTCAGACCCTATCCACACCAGAGTCAGACCCTATCCACACCAGAGTCAGACCCTATCCACACCAGAGTCAGAACCCTATCCACACCAGAGTCAGACCCTATCCACACCAGAGTCAGACCCTATCCACACCAGAGTCAGACCCTATCCACACCAGAGTCAGACCCTATCCACACCAGAGTCAGACCCTATCCACACCAGAGTCAGACCCTATCCACACCAGAGTCAGACCCTATCCACACCAGAGTCAGACCCTATCCACACCAGAGTCAGACCCTATCCACACCAGAGTCAGTAGTGCTACTCTTTGCATTTCTAAAGACCAACAATCATTTCAACCACCTTTTTGGCCGTTGTTTGGACACCCTGGCCCAATGGCCAATAGACAGCTAATGGGCATTGAAATGTTTAGTACTAGGTCAGGCCTGTCCGACAGCCAAGCCAGGAGAGTCCAGCTGACCACTGGGTTTCCTGATGAAGAACTGGGATCTAACTCACAATGACCTCACATCTCTGTAGGTCCAGGAACACAGAGGGAGGTCTTTGACATCTAGGGAGGTCTCTGACCTGTCAATTGTCATTGCTGAACACACGCAGGAACACAGAGCCATCCTTAGACTTTTTGGGGCCGTAGGCAAAAGAAGTTATTTGGGGGCCCTTCCATTTTTACCTTAAACCAGATCTCCACACCATTCAGCTGTTTCAACATTTTGCCATTCGATTAAATTATGTTTGACACGATGATTGATATTTTGAGGAACACTCTGATTGGCTGACTGACCTCCCTACAACCAATAATAAAGAAGGCCTTGATTAAATAATTGCACTACTCATTTGGTCGTCATACAGAGATGTATTATTATAGGTTGGGAGCCCTGTTACAGGTGGGGAGAAAAGTGGCAATTTTTTAACTTGATTTTGAGGACTACATACTTTTTTTGCAAAGCTTATCTTTATACGTTATGCTTATAGCACATGCATACGCCTGGTCTCTTTTGAAAGATAACATTCTGAAGTTACTCTTGCAAAAAAGGAAAATCACTTTTAGTGCTAATGAAATAGAGTAACATAGGGCTGAACTTGAGTTGAACTTGAACTTGTGTACTCACATTTTTCTGTAGCAGTTGCCAAAATAATTAAAATAATAATAGGTATAAGCTGGAAAACACTGCGGATCAATAGCCTGAAGTCTTATGTAGTACAGGTCCACATTTTATAAAAGTCCGTTCAGTGGTTCTCAACTGGTCTAGCCTCGCGACCCAAATTCTTTAACCACTTACCACTATGATTTATTTCAAATTTTCTTTTTTGCAGTAATACACAATCTTTCATGCACTGTTAAAAACATGAAATAAACAAAAAAAAGTGCAACAAAAGTGCAACTAGGGCTAAAAACCCAATGAAATAAAATAATAATAATAATAAAAATAATAATAAATAATATATGCTTCTTAGCAGACTTCTTAGCTTAACATAACTGTAACTGAGGGGTACAATTCCCTGACTGTATTAATAAGTATGGTATCATTAAACCACTACTGTCTTATGTACATTACTACTGGCCATACAGTACACAGGTATATGATATGAACACCTCCACAATGACACGGTTCCACACAAATCTGGGTTATAATAATATTTATTAGCAGCAATGATAGTATATAACAATACTTTACGTAGGGTCGCGCTTATAAGGCAAGGAATGTGCATGAGTAAATCAATAACGTAAGTCCATTATCATATTACGCAGGAGATAATGAATACCACCTGTATCTTAGGAATTATATCTATGGTACACTAGTAAGGCAGCGGGAGATACTGGTAGGGTCCCTCCGGTTGTAGGCCAGCAGGGGGAGGAAATGTTCGAATGCAAAGTCTGGATCAACGGGGAATCAATAAACTCCAGCTACGGGAGTCGGTACATTACTCCCTTGATCGGCAGACGAAAGCAGCAGCTGTAATCCAAGTATGCGTGCAGCATAGGTGAAAGCCGGCCAGCCTCTCCCAGAGACGGGCTCGAGTGATGTTCCTCACGGGTAAATCCCACACAGTAGTGGGTGTAGACGATTCTCCTCCGCTCCAACAGCCACAGGACCAAAGCAATAATCCAGCTGGAAAGGGCTCTGCATTCACCGGTGTAGATTCTCCGGTGCGCGGTACTTCACATTAACTAGGTCGAACTTGACGTTATTCCACTAAGCTCTGACACTTTACTATCCTATTCGCACGCGGTTATAAGTGCTCTATTTAGACGCAAGGTTGCTCACTTCACTTGGTCGTTGACTCGTGATGAAGGCTTTACGTTTGAGGGTAACGCGTTTCTAGGTTAACTCGTTCGAGAGTAACTTGACTTTAGGCTAAGTGCTGCTGTATCCACCTGCGACGTATTTATACGTACGGTGAATAATCTAGTACCAGCCTTATTCCTGTCTCGTATTCTTGCGCCGAACCGGGCATGTCCAGGCAAGCCTTGGCGGTGACTTTGAACTAGACCTTGGGGGTATGGCAGTGGCGCCTAGTGGATCGCTATCCAATAGGAGAACGAAATATTATGGTCTGTACTAGGTAAAAGGGATATTCCGTGTATATGTACAAAGAATACACAAGGGATATCAGACGATATACAAATATTATGCAATATATATCAAGTAGTAAATATATATATTCGGTTTAATCTGATCCTTCGTAACAATAACAGACCTACAGTAAGGCCCCGTTTAGACGGAAACGCTAGCAGGTGAATCCGCAAGAATATTTTTTCAGATGTGCCTTTCGTTTATACGGAAACAGCGTTTTTACGGGGTGAAACCGTAAAAAAGTGAGACCACCTTCCAGGGTGGAATTCCTAGAAACGGTAAACCTTTGCGCTCTCGTCTAAACTGTCAAAACGCATAAAACGATGACGAAAGGGTCGTCAAGGCTCTCGTCGCGCCTACTGCTTACATCACAGGCATGCGCCAGTAGCCTAGAAGCGTAAACAAAGCATGTCTGATTCTATCCATGGCGATCACCTGAAGGCTACATTGGCAGTACTTTTAAATACACAAGAATCTGTCCCGCGGCTATCACAACTATTATGACTGGACCCACTGTCTGTGAGTGACTCTGCTTTGGTCCAATCACATTCCCCACCCACACTCTGCGAATCAGAGGCAGAGTAGGGCGGGTCTTCACAGCACGTCATGTGACATATGCGCCAATCGTGTGACAGCGGGGCTCCGTTGTCTCGAGTTGTTACAGCGTCGTCTGCACGGAGAATTCCACCCCAAAACGCTCGTCTAAACGCAAAATTAAAAGTGAAACCGCAAGACGACTTTTGCGGTTTCTGTTCAGACTTCCATCCCAAAACGCTTGTCTAAACGTAGCCTAAGTTTGGGGGAACTAATGGGATAACTGGGGTTGCAACAAAAGTGCAACTAGGGATAAAAACACAATGAAATAAAATAATAATGGGGCGCCCAAGTGGCGAACCATGTAACGCGCTGCGTCGCGGCACGGCCGACCCGGGTTCGATTCCCGGACCCGGCGTCATTTGCCGAATGTCTTCCCCCCGCTCTGTCTCTCGTTCTTCCTCTCTCTCTCTCTCTACTGGACTGCCCAGTAGTAAAAAGCGATAAACACTAAAAAATAAATCTTAAAAAAAAAAAAAAAAATAATAATAATAATAATAATAATAATAATAATAATAATAATAATAATAATAATAATAATAATAATAATAATAATAATAATAATAAATAATATGCTTCTTAGCAGACTTCTTAGCTTAACATCCCAGGGAACTAATGGGATAACTGGGGATGTTGTTTGCTCCTGACAAGAGTCTCAAAGTCTGGGGTGATGGTAGACAAAGCAACTCTGAGGTCATGCTCAATGTCCACTCTGTTCCTCTGCTTTGTCTTCAGCTGGACCAGAGCTGAGAAGCCACTTTCACAAAGATAGGTAGTGCAAAAGAAATATTATATAAAAAAAAAAATCATAATTTTTTTTAAACTTTTTTTTATTTTTATTTTACACACACATCCGCAACCCACTCAAAATGGCCCCGCGACCCACTTTTGGGTCGCGACCCACCAGTTGAGAAACACGAGATCCGGGTCAACCGTGTGCCAAAAAAAAAGCTCTCCGGTATTCCATTTCCTCATCCACGGCCATTCATTCGGAATGTTTTTCACTTCTGGTTTTCGCTCATCAACTTTCACCTAGATCCCTTATTCGTACATCCCCACGTGGGGTATCATTGGAAAGCTACACTCATTGGCTACAACCCTGACCGCAATCGGCGGATGATTGGCAGAGTTAGAGCGTCGAGAGTCCGGGGTGGTAATCTGACGCTCGCGAGTAAAAAGTTGCACGCCTGACATATCGTCATGTAACTCGAGAACCGAGGTTCTCACATACCACTTTAACATAACCTTTAATCAGAGCAGCATAACTGGACCACACACCACTTTAACATAACCTTTAATCAGAGCAGCATAACTGGACCACATACCACTTTAACATAACCTTTAATCAGAGCAGCATAACTGGACCACATACCACTTTAACATAACCTTTAATCAGAGCAGCATAACTGGACCACATACCACTTTAACATAACCTTTAATCAGAGCAGCATAACTGGACCACATACCACTTTAACATAACCTTTAATCAGAGCAGCATAACTGGACCACATACCACTTTAACATAACCTTTAATCAGAGCAGCATAACTGGACCACACACCACTTTAACATAACCTTTAATCAGAGCAGCATAACTGGACCACATACAGTACCACTTTAACATGACCTTTAATCAGAGCAGCATAACTGGACCACATACAGTACCACTTTAACATGACCTTTAATCAGAGCAGCATAACTGGACCACATACAGTACCACTTTAACATGACCTTTAATCAGAGCAGCATAACTGGACCACATACAGTACCACTTTAACATGACCTTTAGAGGTCAATGGAGGATGGAGGCTTGAATGCTCCCAAGCACTGGAATACACAAATGTAGAATGCATACTTTTACTTTAGATACTTAAGTACTTAAGTCTGGCAGCGTTGCATTAATTTAATTGATTTATTTTACATTTTATTTTGGATTTCCTGGTGTTTTTGTCTTTGTTCTTGATGTACTGTGATGTTTCTTCTTGCCTTGTTTAAAAGAAGACGTGTGCGGCCCACGGGGACATTAACGTGTGTTGTTGTCGGGCCTCACAAACACATTTGATCTGATTGGATCTGCTCTCCTTCCAGGTACAAGGAGCTGATGACCGGGAAGCGAGCCAGAGAGATCATCGCCATCCTATGGATCCTGTCGTTCGTCATCGGCCTCGTCCCCTTCCTGGGCTGGAACCTGAAGGACTGCGACCGGCCGACCCACAACAACGTCTCCGGCGGAGAGGACGACGCCCCCGGCGCGGACGAGCCCGTGGAGGGGGGACACTTCCTGCGGAGCTGCGTGCTCACGTGTCTCTTCGAGAGCGTGGTGGACATGCACTACATGGTCTACTTTAACTTCTTCGTGTGCGTGCTGACGCCGCTGCTCATCATGCTGGGCATCTACGTGAAGATCTTCACCGTGGCCCGCCGGCAGCTGCGGCTGATCGAGCTCAAGTGCAGCGTGGGCGGCGGGGGGGGTGGGGGCAGCAACGGGGACAGCCACCACCACCAGGGGCTGCTGCAGAAGGAGTTCCGCGCCGCCAAGTCGCTGTCCATCATCGTGGGGCTGTTCGCCTTCTGCTGGCTGCCCGTGCACGTTCTCAACTGCCTCACGCTCTTCTACGGGGACGTGCAGAAGCCCGACTACGTCATGTACGTGGCCATCCTGCTGTCGCACGCCAACTCGGCGGTCAACCCCATCATCTACGCCTACCGCATACAGGACTTCAGGGACACCTTCCGCAAGATCCTGACGCGCCACGTCCTGTGTCGCCGGGAGGAGCTGTACCGCAGCAGCAACAGCACGCGGGGCAACAGAGACCACGTCCACATGACCATAGACCCCCTGCTCTGAGCCCCCCCCCCCCCATATCCTCTTAACCCTTCCACTGCCACACGACACAGACGGTTAACGGTGTGGTAGTGAAAAGGGTTAACCTTCTGTAGTAGTGTGGTTGTGAAAGGGTTAACCCTTTGGTCGTGTGGCAGTGAAAGGGTTAACCTTCTGTATCGTCGCTGTGGTGAACGGGTTAACCCTTTGGTAGTGTGGTAGTGAAAGGGTTAACCCTTTGTCGTGTGGCAGTGAAAGGGTTAACCTTATGTGTCGTCGCTGTGAACGGGTTAACCCTTTGGTAGTGAAAGGGTTAACCCTTTGTCGTGTGGCAGTGAACGGGTTAACCTTCTGTATCGTCGCGGTGAACGGGTTAACCCTTTGGTAGTGTGTCAGTGAAAGGGTTGACGCTATCTCTGTTCACTCTATTGTGTTTCATTCTTCCAATTCCATTTCCACTGAGGTTAAGAAAAGTGTTTACAGAACAATGGCATGCTATTATGTGAAGATAAAATGAATGACTTTCAAACATGCCTTGAATGTGGAAATGTATTTATGAACTGTGCTGAGCATCAGGGGGTCGGGTGGTGAAATGCAGATCAGTCTTATTATTGTTTTTTTTCTTTGTGAAGGATTTTTGAGAAGAAAAAAAACTAACCAAAATGTTGAAGCTAACTGGATTTGCAGGACTGAAAACGATCCGTGTGTGTGAATAATATGCTACTACTATGAAAACGTTCGGAAATGTATCCTTCCGAATCCAGTTATCGTGACTCAAACCACTCATCCGTAGGCCCTTAAAAGATATATTATGAATTATCTATGTCAACGTTTGCCAGTGTTTTGTCATTTATTTATTACAGTGTCATTATAGTTCAAAAAGGTAGAGGTAAAATAAAACTAGACTAAATATGTATTTGACAAGCTAGACGAGGTACAGTATGTAGGCATAACTGCTGCAGTAGCACTGTGGCTGCATAACAAAGAGACATACAGTAATGTATGGGAAACTCTAGCTATGGAAACACAGGGGTAGGAATATTTCTGTAACTGCTACATCAGCAGAATGTCTCATGGGAGGTCGCTGAGACAGACATCTGTGTGGAATGCGGTGGGACTCGTACGTCGTGGTTTGTGATGATCATTAGTTAATAATGTCAGGTAATGTCACATTTGAATGATGGCAAAGCCTCGTAGATTAAATTGACTAAATCGATTACGCCATTCCTTACAAATATTTCACCGTTTTCCTTCATGCACAAAACATACCAGATTGCAAGTCGTCGGAGTCAGTTTGGATTCTATATCCTACGTGAATGTAATGACTCGGCAGCCGGACAACAACCTCCACATCCGTGGCTCTGCCTCCGCTGTGGCCCTGAGGCCTTCATCCTGGGGCCGCTGGTGGGCTGCTGTTGTTATCGACAGCAGGCACCGTCACTGAGCGACAGGTTGATGTCTATATACACTAAGTGGGGGGGGGGGGGGGCTTAGCTGGCAACTCAAAAAACATATCCCAATGCGTTTAGTGCTCAATAGTTCCCCACTGTTAGAGCCGGCACGTTTGCCCGCCTCCATAGCATCACGCTATATGAGAGCCTCCATGATTCTGATCCCAGATCACGGAAAAGTTCAGTATGTGTTTATAAAACTATATTTGCGTTCCCAGTCCCACAGTTAACGTTCAAATTGCGAGTCATCATCTGCAAAGCTGCTACCCCCCCCCCCCCCCCCCCCCATTGTCACCTCTTACCAACCCCACGCTCTCCCACCTGTTTCCAGGGCGTGGTGGCTAGCATTGATGTTCGTGTTCCTGTCGAGCCTTTGAAAAATGACTGAGGTATTTTGCTCTCCATTGTAAGACAGGGAAGGAAACTATGCTCCTTAAAAATCTAAATTCAACCTCAGCAACCAAGGTGGCTTTAACCTTTAACCTGAGAGCCACGTGACACAGTCAAACGAATACACAATACAATGCACTGACATTTTAAGAGTATTGGTATCAACCATTTTGGTGTTCTTCAATGTGTTTGGATGTTGGAACTACTGTAGCTAATGTTGTGTTGTTCGTGTTTCACAAGTGTTCTTAATGGCTTCCTTTTTAGAAAAGGAACAAGAGAGTTCCAAGTACTTTTGCATCCACTGCGTCAGTATTTCACATTTTCTTTGCCCTTCCTCTCTTTACAACTCTGTACAATACACCACCTCGGATATACAACGTCAAGGGCTACTTGTGAAGGGAACTTGCCGACCTTCTCGTACATTCCAACTGTAAAGCTGCACGGTGACTGTAGTGTTGCTGTCGTCCTTCACTCATGTGTAATGTAACTGTACCGTACAGTAGGTGTTAACTTTTTTTTTTTTTTTTTTTACAAGCTAGTGATCGATGTTAAGACTTATTGCCTTCTAGTGATTTAAAGAAGAAGAAAAAAAATACAATAACAAGTTGATGTTGTTTCACATTCCTGCCTTTCATTCCACATTATATATATTCGTCAGTTGTGTTGTTGCAGTACTGTCACTTAATCAGGAACAAGAAAATCCACTGTGGTCAACTGTGATGTTTTCCCTTTTGCAAGAACCGTTCTATCACCCGAGAAACTATATAAAGTGTAAAAACAGTACTGCTATTTAACATGATAAGTTCTGTATGGTGAACTATTTTATTAATAAAATGCAATGTTTATATTGTAACAGGTCAATCTTCTTTTATTCATGACATTACAAAATATACAACAAAATATCACAAATAAATATTCTCTTGTACGGCATGACATAGAAACTACAGATGACACATGAGAAAATTATCTAAAAAAAAATCTACTTTTTCTCCTCCCTTTTCTGTGATTTTTCTCCCCATCCCAATTTACCTCTCGTGCCAATTCCCCCTCCCCTGTCCTGATTGTTGCTCGCATATGCCCCCCACTGGCCGGTTGTAGGGAGGATAGAAGCCTTGCATGTTGCATCACGTGTCCCCTCCGATACACGAGGAGGCAGCCTGTCAAATAAGTGTAATTTCTGTGACTTTTTCCTGTCCGAGTTCTACTCACCCTAAAAGCCACCCATGTTATATTGCAATTGGCATTTTCAGACTATACAGGATACTGTACATGTCCCCTCCGTACGTACTGTACTTTTTTATGTTGTTAAAATAAACAAGTCTCTCAAAGTTTCCTAGTTCCCCATTTACAAAAAATGGACCTAAAAATAACGCAGCACGTACTGTCGTACTGTACCCAGTGTATATTTCCTGGCAACATCTAGTGTCTGTCAGAGAGACAAACGAGGAACCACTCATCCCATCGGATTCCTCTCTCTAGTGACCTCAAATCTAATCAAAACCATAAAGTAGTCAGTTCAATGGGAGAATATCACATAGTCACTTCAACGTCCCGGCCCCCTGCAGGTCTAAGTGTCTGTTGTCCCGGCCCCCTGCAGGTCTAAGTGTCTGTTGTCCCGGCCCCCTGCAGGTCTAAGTGTCTGTTGTCCCGGCCCCCTGCAGGTCTAAGTGTCTGTTGTCCCGGCCCCCTGCAGGTCTAAGTGTCTGTTGTCCCGGCCCCCTGCAGGTCTAAGTGTCTGTTGTCCCGGCCCCCTGCAGGTCTAAGTGTCTGTTGTCCCGGCCCCCTGCAGGTCTAAGTGTCTGTTGTCCCGGCCCCCTGCAGGTCTAAGTGTCTGTTGTCCCGGCCCCCTGCAGGTCTAAGTGTCTGTTGTCCCGGCCCCCTGCAGGTCTAAGTGTCTGTTGTCCCGGCCCCCTGCAGGTCTAAGTGTCTGTTGTCCCGGCCCCCTGCAGGTCTAAGTGTCTGTTGTCCCGGCCCCCTGCAGGTCTAAGTGTCTGTTGTCCCGGCCCCCTGCAGGTCTAAGTGTCTGTTGTCCCGGCCCCCTGCAGGTCTAAGTGTCTGTTGTCCCGGCCCCCTGCAGGTCTAAGTGTCTGTTGTCCCGGCCCCCTGCAGGTCTAAGTGTCTGTTGTCCCGGCCCCCTGCAGGTCTAAGTGTCTGTTGTCCCGGCCCCCTGCAGGTCTAAGTGTCTGTTGTCCCGGCCCCCTGCAGGTCTAAGTGTCTGTTGTCCCGGCCCCCTGCAGGTCTAAGTGTCTGTCGTCCCACAGAGGAGCGAAGACATCTGCTGGTCAGACACACTCTGGTGCTGCGTCACCCCCATGGCCTGGCACAGGTAGGACGCCAGGATGTGTTTACACTGTGGGCAGATAGGAAGACAAGCAGCAATACGTTATAAAGTCTCACTCCAAATTAAATTCATTCATTCATTCAAACCTTTATTTATTCTCGAAAAGACAATTGAGGTCAACCCTCGTCGTCAATGTCGTCGAGACTTTACAGACATTTCAATGCACACATTTCTACAATATAACAACAATACATATTAATAACTATCTATATAGTACTTTTTTTTGGGACTGCAGTCCAAAGTGCCCCACAGCAAATTAGTATAAAATGAACATAGGCATAAAATCAGCACACAATTGACAGAATAAAAAACAATAATAGGTATAAAAGACAATAAAAGTAGTGCAATGTAAACGTGCAGACTTAAGAATGGGCATAAAATAAGTACAGTGACGCTCGAAGGCATGTGAACCCCCCCGGAACAGTTAGGCAGCATCAGCCTGGAGGAGCCCCACTGGCCGCAGCCCAATGTAAACGTGCCTCGGGGTGGTACACTGTTCAGCATCAGGACGAGGGGGAGAGTCGACTCAATGAGCTCTGACACACACACACACACACACACACACACACACACACACACACACACACACACACACACACACACGCTAATTCACTGGCCTACTGTGTGTACCCACTTCTCACTCAGTGCTATACAAACACACCTGTTTGAAACACACACTCACTTATTCACTCACTAAATCATACAAGAAGGATACTCAAGCACACGCATAACTTCACTGTGGCTTGCCAACCCCAGAAACTGGTATCTATCTTCTTGTCTCTCTCTCTCTGGAGAAGACGGTAAGCCAATTTCCCAAAATGTTGGCCTGTTCCTTTGAATCCGGTTTGGTGGAGAATACTCTAGTTGTGGCCTGCTAACTGCGGTCACTGTTGCGATTGGCAAGCCACAGTGAAGTTGTGTGCGCTTGAGTATCCTTCTTGTATGATTTAGTGGGTGAGTATGTGTTTCAAACAGGTGTGTGTTTGTATAGCACTGAGTGAGAAGTGCGTACACACGGTATAAAGTGAATTAGTGTGTGTACTGTATGTGTACGTAGACATGTATTTGTTTGCACGCACGCGTGTCACATGCTTATAACCTACACAAGTTTAAACACGTATGGGGAAGTCTGTCGCCGCTACCATGATGAATGCGTAAATGATTTGGCTTCTTTTCACACTCTATTTACATCCATTAAAAATGAATGAGCCTCTAGTCTATAATATCCTGCCTGTGAATTAGTGTTTGTAATAATTCATGTAAAATGCAAACAGACTGTGAGGTGAGAGAGACAGGGTTGTAGAATGTGTGCATCACTGCTGCCAGGGGAAAACATGGCTGTGTCTTCAGTCAGTTTTTCAGGAATGAAGGCAGAAAGGGCTGTTCTCTACTAAATACATCTTAGTCAACTACCGTAATAATAGTCATAGGACTTTGTCGACTAATCGATTTAATCGACAAATGTGTAACCCCCCCCCCTCCAAACTGAGTTTTGAATGGAATTCACAGCCGCTGTGGATATTACATTTACTCTCTCTATATATATATACTGTGCATAAGGGGCCATCTCTAAAGTAATTTGTTTTAAAGTGAATAAATAAATAAACAGAAAAAAGGAAAATGCCTCAAATAGTTGTTAGTTTGGCAGCAGTGTTTACGTTACAGTCGCGTCTCCTTCCTTTACGACTCGCAGTGAGTGGGCGGCTGGTCGCTGGCTGTCGGAAAATGCCTTGAGGCTCCGTGAGAATTGTCCTCTATAGTCCACCACAGTCTGACCTACTTCTGGAGGGGGGGGCTGGTCTGGCCTTATCATCAGGACATGAGAGAATCAGCTGCAGCCCCCTGAATCAACACAGCCCCAGGCCTCCTTCCAGGGGGATTGTGGGAGCACACTGTGTGGTCGACCTCAGCGCGAGGCTCCAACACGCTCCCAGTCCAACACCTCAGGGAGGAGGCTGGCCGTTATGGTTTTGGCTTTTGGCATAAAACGGGATGGATGGATGGATTTAGGTCAGATCCATCGTCACCTCAGCAGGATAATAAACAAGGATATTTTTTTTAACCCTTTCACTACCGCACTACAACTGTCTGTAGTGTGGTAGTGAAAGGGTTAACCTTCTGTAGTGTGGTAGTGAAAGGGTTAACACTTTGTCGTGTGGCAGTGAAAGGGTTAATCAAATAAGATTTTGTTCACTGTTTGTTTCTTGTCTTTACTTTAGCTAAGAGTCTGACTGCAGGCAATTCCCATAAAATTTTTATGAAAATCCAACCGATTCTTTCAGCTAATCGTGATGGAGGAGGCAGGGTTGTGCGGCACATAAACAGACGTACTGGCCTATAAGTGAGCATTAATGACTTTCAGGAAAGAAAGTGAGTTCAGAAGACCTCCCCCTTTGGGCATTCGACTTCCTACGCCTGGAGTCAGTATGCTGCGTCTATAAGGCATAACATTCCACTTCTTTGCCTTAAAAAACTTGATTGCTTTCACGTGTCCATCTGCACCGTCTTTTTTGCCATCTCTCTGATGGGTTTGTTTAGGTTTTCCAGCCTAAAGATGGCTTGCTTCACTGATAGTGACGGCTCTTTGGACCTCATATTGAGAGTTGATAGCAACAGATTCCAAATGCAAATACCACTCTTGAAATGAACTCTAGACCTTTTTATCTGGAGCTGTGAATGAAATAATGAGGGAATGATAACATACACCTGGCCATGGATCAGCTGAGAAGCCAATTGTCCAATTTTGGTCCCTTAACACTTTGAGTGCCAGCCACGGCATAATTCTTTATTTCATGCCAACCGTTGAGTGCCAGCCGACAAGATATGCCGTTTTTAATCGTTATTTTTTTATTAGCGATTTCCATTCATATTTCATCAATCTAGCCTCACGTTACCAGTGGGGATCTGTCTGAACTCGAATAGGGAAAATACCGCCCCCTATCGTCTCCCGGATGGTAATGCACGCATTGGAATGGACTCAATGAAAATGGATGAGAAAAGAAAAATCCGGAATCCACATTTTACTTCTCAGGCAAGTAACCCGAGCCGATCGGACTCATTGTGGACCATCAGAACAGCGTGGAATATATATTTCCAGTACCCAGCGTTGGATCAATAAACGCGATCGATATTTGGAATGGCGATCAGGAATTGGAATAATCTTTTTGGAGAACATCTGATCTGAGGTAAGGAATCTATTTTTACCAGTATTGGGATAATCAGAGCTATTTTCACCTATATATCAGCATGTGCCATATGTGTGTGTGTGTGTGTGCGATCAGGAAATAAGAGAATTGATTTTTCAGCCCGCTTCTATAGCGTGCATAAGTACACATATACTATCGATAATCTAGCGTTTATTTGAAAACGATTAAAAAATAGGCCGAAAAATGACAATGTGTTTTGTGTATTCCAGTGTATTCCAGTAAATGGCGATTATCACAGAATCTTCTGAAAACTTCTGGAAGTTTCAAGAAACGAGCATTTTTCAAAATGGTATAAAACGGAAATGAACCGATTAAAAAACAATCCGTGGGCGGTCAGGTGGCGTAGCGGAGATTGCGTTCGTCACCAACGCTGGGTTCGCGTGTTCGAATCCAGCTCCCGGCGTTGTCACCAGCTTGGCTGGCCGTTCACACTAATACAATTGGCAGTATTAGGGGGTGGGGAAAGCTGGCGGGTGGGTCCTGGGCATTGTAGATAGCGACCCCTACAGTTCGGTCGGGGCGCCTGCTCAGCGAGGGTAGGATCTGGAGAGAGGTAGTGCGGCCTCCCACACGTTACACTCTCCCAGTGAGAATCTGCGCGGCCAGGCTGGCTGCCGGCTGGCTGCACATGTGTCGGAGGAAAGCATGTGACAGTCTCCGGCCTCTCGG
Organism: Notolepis coatsorum; assembly: GCF_963971535.1. NCBI lineage: Eukaryota > Metazoa > Chordata > Actinopteri > Aulopiformes > Paralepididae > Notolepis > Notolepis coatsorum. Next base: position 27,938,618 of record NC_140172.1, read on the forward strand.
ACCAACAGTAGGGGAAAGTGCGCAACAACCAGGAAGGGGGTTGGGAATTGGCATAACGACTAACAGTGGGATGGGAGAAAATCGGAAAAAGGAGGGGGAAAAAGATAATCAAAAAATAAAAAATAAAAACAATCCGTTTTGACAATGTTGACTGCAAACAAGTCATTGATAAGTGACGGCCATATTAGACACATAGCCATAATTTAAGATATAGTTTATGCGTTCGCAAATATGAGAGCTCTATCATTGAAGTGGGTGGCGGCATTCAACGGGGTAAATAGGAAATGGAGGCCGGCACTGAAAGTGTTAAAAAAGGAGGAGGCACATAATTCCTACACTGTTTACCTGATTTGGATGTAAATACCCTCGAATTAAAGCTGCAAGTCTGCACTTCTTGATTGTTTCATTTCAAATCCATTGTGGGGGTGTACACTGTACAGAGACAAAATGATCCAAATGATCTATGAACCTGACAGTATAAGCTCTGTGATGCTGCTACACAACTTGCTGACCTGGAGTCAGTATGCTGCGTCTATAAGCTCTGTGACACCACACAACTGGCTGACCTGGAGTCAGTATGCTGCGTCTATAAGCTCTGTGATGCTACACAACTAGCTGACCTGGAGTCAGTATGCTGCGTCTATAAGCTCTCTGATGCTACACAACTAGCTGACCTGAAGTCAGTATGCTGCGTCTATAAGCTCTCTGACGCTACACAACTGGCTGACCTGGAGTCAGTATGCTGCGTCTATAAGCTCTCTGATGCTACACAACTGGCTGACCTGGAGTCAGTATGCTGCGTCTATAAGCTCTCTGATGCTACACAACTGGCTGACCTGGAGTCAGTATGCTGAGTCTATATAAGCTCTCTGACGCTACACAACTGGCTGACCTGGAGTCAGTATGCTGCGTCTATAAGCTCTCTGATGCTACACAACTAGCTGACCTGGAGTCAGTATGCTGTGTCTATAAGCTCTCTGATGCTACACAACTGGCTGACCTGGAGTCAGTATGCTGCGTCTATAAGCTCTCTGATGCTACACAACTTGCTGACCTGGAGTCAGTATGCTGCGTCTATAAGCTCTGTGACACCCAGTGATGGGAATAACGGTACTATAAGTAACTTCGTTACTAACGGCGTTCGTTTTTTCAGTAACGAGTAATCTAACGGATTACTCTTCCAATCTTAATAACGTTGTTACCGTTACTACAAAAAAATGCGGCGCGTTACTATGAATGAACCTGTTTCTTTCATCAGACATATCTCTGCGCCGAGAGGCAATAATAATGTTCTTCCTTGTTTAGTGGACAGTGCGCGAGCCAAGCATACATGCTGACGATTGGCTGAGGTTGAATACAATGTCATGGTAAGCCAATCAGAGGTGGAGGTGGGCGGGTGTCTAAAGCATCCAGAGTCTGACACACAGCGCGACAAGACAAGCGATCACTGATCAGTCAGCATGAGACGGCGGTCTGTGTACGTTTTGAGCTCAAAAACGAATCCAACGAACAACACAATGTCAACATGAGACCGCGGGTCCATGAGCGTTTTGTGTTCACTCTTTGCAGCGCAGGGCACTGAGTGGCTATACTGCAGTGCTGACAGCCTTATCAACAGTGCTGCACTTCCTGGTTTAATAGCACAGGCTTCAGCTGCTCCGAGATATATATATCTCTGTATGTCATGCATGTCTTAAATGTAATGATTAGATTAGTTTAGATGATTCGATTAGCTTCTTATATCTGTATGTTGTGTATGTCATTGATTGATTGATTGAAAAGTTTATTAACAGATTGCAGAATGGGTACAGTACAGTACAGCTCAATACATACAATTGTTAAGGGGATGCAGACCAGAGAAAGACTTTCGTCATAAATGTCATGAATTGAAAATGGGGGACCCTGATGTAAACAAGACGAAACTCTTTCTCTGGTCTGCATCCCCTTAACAATTGTGTGTATTGAGCCGTACTGTATTGTACCCATTCTGAAATCTGTTAATTAAAATGTTCAATCAATCAGTATATATTTGTTATTTATTTTTGGTATAGTGCTTAACAAGCATAATTTAATGTTGCCCAGTTGTGGCCTGTTGAGGGGCAATACATATCAAAAGTTCCAAAACATCTATTCTGTTTGTATTTGTATGATCCACTATATAAACATAGTAATTATAATATCTACATAGCCTACATGGCATTTGATTGGAGGCTAGTCTCACTTTGTCCCACAGCAACATTAAAATAGTTTAGATTTGTGTATGTTGTTTATGTAAAAAAAAATCTTGAAAGTAACGCAATAGTTACTTTCTGAAGTAACTAGTTACTTTTATAATTTGTAACTGAGTAAGTAATTTAGTTACTTTTTGGAAGAAGTAACTAGTAACTGTAACTAGTTACTTTTTTAAAGTAACTTGCCCAACACTGGTGACACCACACAACTAGCTGACCTGAAGTCAGTATGCTGCGTCTATAAGCTCTCTGACGCTACACAACTGGCTGACCTGGAGTCAGTATGCTGCGTCTATAAGCTCTCTGATGCTACACAACTGGCTGACCTGGAGTCAGTATGCTGCGTCTATAAGCTCTCTGATGCTACACAACTGGCTGACCTGGAGTCAGTATGCTGCGTCTATAAGCTCTCTGACGCTACACAACTGGCTGACCTGGAGTCAGTATGCTGCGTCTATAAGCTCTCTGATGCTACACAACTGGCTGACCTGGAGTCAGTATGCTGCGTCTATAAGCTCTCTGACGCTACACAACTGGCTGACCTGGAGTCAGTATGCTGCGTCTATAAGCTCTCTGATGCTACACAACTGGCTGACCTGGAGTCAGTATGCTGCGTCTATAAGCTCTCTGACGCTACACAACTGGCTGACCTGGAGTCAGTATGCTGCGTCTATAAGCTCTCTGATGCTACACAACTGGCTGACCTGGAGTCAGTATGCTGCGTCTATAAGCTCTCTGATGCTACACAACTGGCTGACCTGGAGTCAGTATGCTGCGTCTATAAGCTCTCTGATGCTACACAACTGGCTGACCTGGAGTCAGTATGCTGCGTCTATAAGCTCTCTGACGCTACACAACTGGCTGACCTGGAGTCAGTATGCTGCGTCTATAAGCTCTCTGATGCTACACAACTGGCTGACCTGGAGTCAGTATGCTGCGTCTATAAGCTCTCTGACGCTACACAACTGGCTGACCTGGAGTCAGTATGCTGCGTCTATAAGCTCTGTGATGCCACACAACTAGCTGAGAATTTTTCCGGGTTTCTCAGATTAGCTACCTGTTCAATCTGTGATTTTTTTTACCATATCAATGTGAAGTATATTCACATACATTCTTGAAGAGTTTTATCCATAGATGGAAAATTATCTATTTGGAACTTTCTTAACTCATCATAAAGAAGAATATAGGTCTGTTTTACTTGTATAAACATTACCAACGGAAACAAACCTTTTACAGCCACAAAATACAGCAAATTAAGAACTCATTCATTCATCTAGTGCAGCGGTTCCCAAACTTTTTTGGCCGTGCACCCCCTGTCACCTCCCGACCTAGCTGACGCACCCCCCAATGGGTTTCTGTTCGAAAAAATTGTTGCTGGTCTCCAAGCACAGATGAAGCACACCTGTGTCAGACACGCCCGAGACATTATTGTTTATTATTATTATTAAAACGTACGTTTTTTATTAAAACGTTTCTTGAATTTCATGATTTACACAGTGAAAATCCCCATTTGAAATAATGTATATTAGTTATATTTATTAGGCATAAAAAAATATATTGTTTGGTTCCTGTTGGTTGTCAGTTAAGGCCATGAGTAGGTAGGGAATTTATTTTATTTTAGTTTTTATTTTATCTCTTCCCACGGCGACTATGGATAGGGAATTTCTTTATTTAATTAAAATGTTCACGACAACATGGATGCATGTACTCTGCCAGCATGTTTAATATCATTAATACTAAAGGTTTGACTAAGATTTTTATGAAATTTTATTGTAAAAAAATATATATAATAATAATTTCACCATTAGCCTTTTCATGTCACGCACCACCTAGAGGGCGCTCGCGCACCACAAGGGGTGTGAGCACCACAGTTTGGGAACCACTGGTCTAGTGTAAAGAGCTCAGTAAATCAACTAGAGGAGGAAAACATGCCTGCCTTCTTTTTTTTTTTTTTTTACTTACATTTTTATTTACATTTTTTCAACAACATACATAGACAACATTCATAGACAATACACAGTACATAAATTAAAACAAATAGACAAAAAATGAGTAAAGAAAAAGTGTGACATGGGTCCTTCGGTCCATTCTACATTTGCATTATTTATTTACATTTTTATTCATTTCCTTGTATCCTTTTCAAACCTCTGTGATGTCGTTACTTCCCCTCCTGTATTCTTCCCATTTTCCCCATTTCCATTCGAACTTTTCTTCTTGCAGCCTCAGCAGATGTGTGATTCTCTCCATTTCCTGTATCCCCTCTACCAACTCTATCCATTGATCTTTTGTCGGCACTTCTACCTTGTACCACAGTTTAGTTAAAGCTTTCTTGGCTGCCACTATCAATATCTTAATCAAATATTTGTCTTCCCCTTGGATTCCTTCCTGTGACAGATTCCCCAAATACAACACTTGGCCTCCCTGGGGTATTTCGTATCCTATTATTTCATTTATTATCCCTCCTATCTCTTCCCAGTAGTGCCTTATCTTCTGACATCCCCAGAATATGTGTGTATGGTTCGCCCCTTCCTGTCCACACTCCCTCCAACATGTTTTCTTTGCTGGTGTGTAATTGCCCTGTATTTCTGGTGTTATAAAGTATCTAATTATATTTTTCCACCCAAACTCCCTCCATATCCTTGATCCTGTGGTTGTTTGTTGTGTCTTACATGTGTCATACCATTCCTCCTCTGTTATCTCTATTTCCAACTCTCTTTCCCACTTTTCTTTTACATACAATGTTGTATTTCCCTTACTGTCCATTATTGCCTGATATAGTGCTGATATCACCCTCCCCTTCCGTCCTTCGTATGACTTTACCATTATCTTAATTACCCCATTCTGTTCTTTGTCTCTATCTTGCTTTATTTCCTTGTTATAGTAGTCCCTAATCTGTAAATATCTAAAGTGGTCCCTATTCTCTAGTCCGTATCTTTCTTTCAATTTTTGTAGAGTCTGCATCTCCCCTCCTTCTGTCATCGTATGCCTGCCTTCTTACCTCTATTATTGTTGGTGGGGCTGCTCGTTTGTTTACGCTTGGATCACAAATTTGGAGTTGATGAAATGACCAGCTACTATCGAACATCTATCAACATTTGTCTAGTCTAGAGATGATAATAATAATGACCCCTATATCTGGGGATGATGAGCTTTTAAAGTCAACACAGTGACTGATTTCATGGGGGATGACATCAGTTTTGTGTGTGACTGTGCACCACAGGGAGTCCTGGAGGGTTCGCTACAGTTCATCCCTTTCTCAAGACTGGTTTCAGCTGCACCCTCCAGGGAACCAAGATGACCCGAGAGTCAGGGTGCTTCTGGCGGCTGTTTGGTAGCAGCGGATATTTAAGAGCTCCAGTTCAAATAGAAACGGTCAATCAAAGAGAAGACGCCCTCAAAGAGGACCAGACGAGAACACAACCTGACCGCAGTAGATCTGCTAACCCCGATTTAAAATGTTCTAAACTGTTTGTCACTCTCTGGGAAGACGCTGGGTGTTCAATTGGCTGGCTGACGTCCATTCTGTATGTGTATGCATGAGTCTGTGTGTGTGTGTGTGTGTGTGTGTGTGTGTGTGTGTGTGTGTGTGTGTGTGTGTGTGTGTGTGTGTGTGTGTTGTGTTCCGTTTTGTCCATGCCATGCCATCTGTTTTGTCCAATTTGTTTATGAATTGACCTGTTCTTTGTTTTTTAAACTGTTGAAGCACTATTTTTACCTTGGATGTTTATTTTTATTTTTTTTATAACTTGCCTTGTTCTTTTCTTTTTTTTAACTTGTGAAGCACTCTGTGCATTCGTGCTGGGAAGGGTGCTATATAAATTAAGCCTTACTTACATACTTACTTACTTACTTACTTACTTACTTACTTACTTATTAGGGCTTTCCTAGTACTAAAGAAGTCGACTACTTGTCATAGGAGTTTGTTGACTAATTGATTTGTTGACTTAATCGACAAATCTATAAAATTGTGTTTCCCACATGCAATAATGCAGAAGGAGCTCTTTAAATCTAGTGCTTACCAGGGACGCGCTTATACTTCTTCTTCAGGGGATAACTCGGCATAACAAATACTTTTTTCGACTATGACCAAACCAAGCGATTAATGTACTGGAACGATGGTAGCCCTAGTGTGTACACAGTTTGTGTATCTCTGGTCATGTGTTGTGTGTGTCTGCTTGTTTGTATTCAGCCTCACCATCAGGCCTTCGTTTCTCCGCAGCACAACGTAGGAGAAGGCGAGGCACGGACAGTAGTGACAGGAGACAAAACACGTGTACAGATGCCCTGATCCTCCTATCACCTGAGAGAGGGAGGGGGAGAGAGAGAGAGAGAGAGAGAGAGAGAGAGAGAGAGAGAGAGAGAGAGAGAGGGAGAGGGAGAGGGAGAGGGAGAGGGAGAGGGAGAGGGAGAGGGAGAGGGAGAGGGAGAGAGAGAGAGAGAGAGAGAGAGGGAGAGGGAGAGGGAGAGGGAGAGGGAGAGGGAGGGAGAGAGAGAGAGAGAGAGAGAGAGAGAGAGAGAGAGAGAGAGGGAGAGGGAGAGGGAGAGGGAGAGGGAGAGAGAGAGAGAGAGAGAGAGAGAGAGAGAGAGAGAGAGAGAGAGAGAGAGAGAGAGAGAGAGAGAGAGAGATGAGTTAGTGATGTGAATCATCCACATTTAAATACTTGGAGATCAGGGCAGGATAGGAGGCTAAACAGCAGGTTGCACTCGGCCTAGTTGGCCAGACCAGAACAGAGCTCTTTGAAAGTCAGGGAGGGGATTTTATGATAAATAAATGTAATACGTAGACATACTGTTCTCTCTTCATGAGGAAGTGACATGAAGAAAAGAAGAAAAGAAAACAGTGTCATAGTATGATCCAGACCAGAACAGAGCTTTTTGAAGTCAGGGAGGGGATTTTATGATAAATAAATGTAATCATCATCATCATCTTCGTTTTACGTCCCTATTTTGGACGGGCGATGACTCCACTTTTTTGTTTGTAATATGTAGACATACTGTTGTGACTTGATCAAGAAAACAGTGTCATAGTATGATCCAGACCAGGGGTACATAGAAGTGTGTTTTCTGAACAAATTTAAATGTTGTACCAGTGAATCTAGCTGCATCAGTACAGTTAAAAAGATACAAATATTGGTGAATGATATCCGGCCCTGGTATGATCTCGCCAAGAAGCTCCGGAGACCAAGTAGTGCAATTGACCACCTATCTCAAACCCCTCCCTCGTTTGCCTTTATCCTCCAATCACAACTGTTGCTTCCCTGGGACAAACAGATAGGTCCATAGGCCTGGAATGAAGGGAAACTGGCTATCTGGGGCCTCATTACATCCCCAACCCGTCCGACACATCCCAAGAATCAACGGTTTGTGGGGAAAGAACACCTCAGCCACACAAGACCTCACTGTGGGAAACATCTACAGGGTTAGAGGTGTCATGAAGACCCACCCTTCCACATTCACACTTCACCGATATGACGGAACTGGGTTAGGCTGAAGGTGAGTTCGCCTTCACCTACCCTCATCGTTTTAAAATCAGTTTTCATCTGAGGAGACAAGGCAAGAACAGAGAGACTCAGATTCTTCCCCCAGGCCATCAGAACACTGTACACACACACACACACACACACACACACACACACACACACACACACACACACACAAAAGACCACTTTGTAGTGGTTAACACTGTCGCCTCACAGCAAGAAGGTCCAGGGTTCGAATCCCGCTTGGGGACCAGGTTTCCATGATGCCAGTTACCCAGGTGGGGTATCTCCCAGGCCTTTCTGTGTGGAGTTTGCATGTTCTCCCCGTGCTCGCAAGGGTTTCCCCCCCCGATAAGATAAACCCAATGGAAAAACATGCACAACAACAAGATCGCTAACGCTGTGGCGTCCTTGACGAAGACGGACAGGAGCACTTGGATTGGTCCCCTGGCGCGGCTCACGTGGCGCCTGTCTGCTCCCGGCTGCCCTTGGGGGGGAAGGACGACGGGATGGGTTAATCGCAGATACGCATTGTATGCATGGTTCGCATGTGTGCCAAATGATGACCTCGGAGCAGGTCCTAAATTATATTATTATATTAATTATTATTATTTAAAAAACATAACTGTATATTTGTATATTATTGTAATGTATATAGTACTCATTACCTTTAATTCTTAAGCTTAGCATTGTATTTTATTCGTATTACTTTTTATCATGTCTATTTTATTATCTATTCTATTTAATAATTTGTATTTTTGCACAATCAAGGCGGGCATGGCCACCATCATTTCACTACATCATGTCTTGTGTATGTACAGTATGTGACGAATAAATCTCTTGAATCTTGAAGGAGGACGTGCACTCAAACGTCAACATGTGTTGCTTAACCCTTTCACTGCCACACGCACACGACAGACGGTCGCCGTCGGTAGTGTGACAGTAAAGGGTTAACCTGCTGTCGTGTGGCAGTGAAAGGGTTAACCGGCTGTCGTGTGGCAGTGAAAGGGTTTTAACCTTCTGTGAATTGTCGCAGTGAAAGGGTTAACCGTTTGGTAGTGCGGCAGTTAAAGGGTTAATATATTTTATTTCTTTCATGTTTTACATAATAGTTTTGTTTTTTTCGTTTTGCATATATATATATATATATTTTTTTTTTTAATGTTTGAAATTAGTACACTCATTTGAGTAGTGGAAAAGGGGTAGGATTAAATAAGTGTATACTTCTTCCTACTCCTTTTCGAACATGTAAATTGAGTTATGTTTGCTTTTGTTTAGTTATTATTTTGTTTGAGTTATGTTTTGATTTTGTTTAGTTATTTATTTTGTTTGTATTCATTTACATGTTCGAAATAAAGATTTCAAATCAAATCAAAAATATGTTTGGTTGTCAGAACCCCACGTCCGTGCAGCTGCTGGTTCCTTCTTATTCCCAACTTGCGGCGGTCTTTTTAGAAACAGGTCCAGTCCGTGTGCAACATGACACACGAGGACATTAAAGTCAGTGGATGAGCTCGACTCCTCCACTATAACTAATGCCTCCCGAGACGACAAAACAGGCTCCATTATTCCCCCACTGGTAACAGATTCACAGCATCGCTAAATTACTTTCCCTGTGACCTATGAAACATAAAACACCTCATTTGTAAAGGGTGACAGTTCATTATAAATAAGTCAAAGCAGGGACAATTATATGGACTCAAAGACCTGGTTAGAAAGGGAGTGGTGAATATACACTCACACAGGTGGCAGAGACGCACATGGATACGAGACACACACAGAAGGTAGGATTACAGTCGCGTACCTGAGAGATGCACACAGCCACACACACACACGTATGAGACATACACACATACTTACGTGAGACACGTACCCAAATACACATATCTGAGACACACATTCATATATGTTCTCACGCACACCTACATATATTTGAGACGCATCCTCTCACATGCAGAAAGATGGCATCCCGATAGAAGATGCAGCACATACCTGCTCGCAGGTAGATCGGTCTACATGTAACGTATGTGCATCAGGGATATATATGCACAATGTATAGTAATGTTTTTATTTTGGTAAGTACTTTTTTAATTTCCATGTCAGTTGTTAATGTGTTTGTATGAGTCTTTTGTATGTTTTGTATGATGTTACGAAAAAGAAAAAGACAAATCTGGGATGTTGCATATTATGCTGTGGAAAGATGTCTTGTGAATATTGGAAAGATTTGTGCAAAAATATCAATAAAAAAAAAGAAAAGGAGTGGTGAAAAAGGGCCACCACCATGCATTGGCTGGCTGAGGGGCCAGAGAGAAGAGAGAGACACAGTCACGTTAGCCAACTGGATGTATAGAAGCCCAGCCAAGGCCCGATTACATCTGAAAAGAACCAACGGCATTGAAAACCAGATCACATCTAGCTTCCTTTCGTTTTTTGTTTTCATTGGCATCTTGGAATAATAATGTGCCACTGCTGCAGCTAAAGCTGCTCAGCCAGCAGGGGTGTAAAGTACTTGAGTAATTGTACTTTGTTACAATACTTAAGTACTGTTTGGGGGGATTTGTTCTTTACTCAAGTATTATTAGGTTTGTATACTTGTACTTTTACTCAATTACATTTCAGAGAAAAAAAACATACTTTTTACTCCTTACATTTAAAATGCAGACCTACAAAGTACAAATCTCGCAGGTCCAACCATTTTAATTAGTATATTTGTTTCTCGTTATTAATTTATTAATCCTACGGCCGCCCTTTATTTAAAAACAGCCAATCAAATCCCCATCAATGGAAAATTAACCCACCCATACCCATGCTGATTGGTCCTTGTGTGAGTGTATGCTTGGTTTCATTGCAGCCTTGCCTAAACACCAGCTGATGATTTTACTAATTGGCTCACCTCTTCAACTAACTCACCTGGTGCAATGTGTAGTTCAAATGAAAACTTGGCCCACGATGGAATGAGTTTGAGACCCCTGGGCCCTCATTCATCAATAGTGTGCGTAGAACATTTCTATTTCCACACGTAAGCACGGAATGTAGAACTAGTGTACGCACAGGGAAGTCGGGATTCATCACACGGTGCGTACGCAGGCTCTATGCCCCTCCATGTTGATGAATACCACTTTGTTCTACCGTCAATGCTCGTGCATGATTATCCATATATGGTCATGAAAATGAGGAAACACCCCCCATGGGATGTGAAATAATGGACTGACCCGAGCGGAACCCTGAGAAACTCCACGAAGATTGTTCACTGCTGTCGAACCAAGAAGACACTATCGCGTATTATGGGATAAATAATAAAAGGCGGACTTGTAAACGGTGATGTCAGATATCAACGGCTCCCTAAGACCATTGCTGCAATTCTGCCTGGACAGCTCAGAATACTAATAAAGACCGTTCGTTGACCACTGTTTGGCGTTGGTTGTGTGTCATTATAACCGTGCTGTAATATGAATGCCTTTATTAGTTGTGTTCGATTGGCTATATGATTTTTAGAGGCATCTATTTTGTTGTCGGCTAATAAAGACCGCGCTGGAATATGACTGCCTTTTCCCGTGTTGTTTGATTGATACCCAGGGATTAAAGTTCTCCTCAATTCTATTCCAAATCGCGATGGATCTCCCGTCAATTTTCTACCTGCTGCATATGATTTCTAGAGGCATACTACAATCTATTTTGATGTCAGTATTGGGTAGCCTATATAAACAATAATAGAGAGCATATACAATAACAATGAATCTCACTGCATGTATGATGTAGGCATGCCTTTCAATACATGAACTTGAATTCCATCATGTTTGTGTGCGGGACTCACAAGGCTGTTGTCACAATGGGTGGTACCGGTACAGTAATAATTACAGTCCACACAATATCACGATCCATGCCATAGCCTATGTTCTATTAGGACATGATCTGTGACGACAAATGTTCTAGAATGTTTGATTAAGATATCATACTCTGACTGACAGCATGCCTATGAGCAACAAAAACGCGAACTTGAATCCCATCATATACATAGTCTGTCCACTATCTGCATGGTGTCATTGCAATGCGTTTCCTATTCTTTCTTATACAGTAAAAAGGGGGAAGAACACTATATTCATATGACTTATTCTGCTTACAGCTTCGAAATTCCACTTGTTTCGTTTAACGTAAAGCCTTTTAAAGGGGAACTATCTTATAAATGGCCTTTTTGAGTGTTTAGCATTGTTTCCTAGCTATGTGAACTTATATTAATATGATCTATGTCTCAAAATTCTCATATTGGCGCATTCTTCCAATTCTCCTCTCACAATATTCACCCTCACTGAACTGAGTCGTTTGAAAATGTGCCTATATGTGATGTCATATAGTCACTGCTGCATGTTAATGTTCAGGCGAACACGACGCTCCGCAGTGGTTTAGGTGGCACCTGCAGCTGCGGCTGCAAAACAGCTCGAGATCTTGAGGTAGAAAAATGCTGTTTTTGAGGACTTGATTAGAAATACAAAACAATGAATAAAAAAAATATATATATTACAGAGGTGTTCCATAGACTCACAGGAATTGTGTAAAAGTGCCCAAATAGTGAAAGAAATAGTAAAATAGTTCCCCTTTAAATATAATCAAAACGTTCCCGTGTTTCGGCGGTCTGTGCGCAAAATAATAACGAGTTGAGCTTTATGATTTATGATGAATTGAAAATGGGGGACCCTGATGTAAACAAGACGAAAGTTGGTCTGCATCCCCAATTAACAATTGTATGTACTGAGCTGTACTGTACTGTACCCATTCTGCAATCTGTTAATAAACTTTTCAATCAATCAATCAATCAAGCTACGCGGAGCGCAGTCAGTCAGTAGCCTACACCCCGTATATTCCGATAACGCTATATAAACCATGCTGCATTCATTCTGAGAGAAAGATCTATTATTCCAAATGCTATTTATAGGGTTTTGACCATAATTACACTACTGTTGCTATTTTACAATGAACTATAATGAACTACGGTTCGTACAGAACATGCCAGTGTTATTATGCACAGAAGCTCATTTCCTTGTTGTAATAATATATTCTACCACTGGGCGTCAGGTAAGTGTGGTCTGACCTGTGCGTAGATGTAAGCACGGAGTCAAGTTCAAATCGAAATTGATGAATCCCACTCTTTGCTTAGAAATGATCGTACGCACAGGGTAAGCACAGATCTGTGCGTAGAACACGTTGATGAATGAGGGCCCTGGTCTATCCCTTGCAATAAAAAAAAAACGTTTTACTTTTAACATTTAAAAGTAGAAACTTTTTTTTACTTTTACTCAAGTGTGTTTTTAGCCAGATACTTTTACTCGAGTACGATTTTGAGACGGTATCCATACTTTCACTTAAATATAATCTCTGGGTACTTTTTACACCCCTGTCAGCCAGCTACAAGTCGTAACAGCATAGGAGTCGTGAGCCACATACGCGCACAGGTACACTGGAGTTCTCCTTATGCTACCTGGCTGGACTCGTCAAACAAGACTTTAAATCAAGCACCGCCCTAGAGCAAATTACATAAACAGGAGTTTAGGCTCCTGCAAAGTGCTGGCTGCTCCTCTGCCAGGAATGCTGGCTCTCACAGGAATACTAGTGAGAGTCATCGAGTGCCAGTGGCCAGGAGTTTTGGACAGCTTTTCTATCCATCAGTTCCGCACCACAAACGGGGCTCTAAGGAACAGGAAAGCTCTGAGCCGCTGGTGGGAAGTTACAGAGACACAAATCCTTCCCAAGTTTCGCTTGCCTCACCAAAGAGCCACTGTTTGTCTCGAGTTAGTAATGCCGATTAATCAAATAGTGACTTTGTTACAGGAGAGACAAAATTCTAAGAATCACTGCGTCAGCAAACGTACATTTGAATTTGTATTTTGTATGTGCATAGACCACTGCACCTCCGCGTTACATTGAGCTCATGGAGGAGAGCGGGGGCAGAAAATTAATGAACGTGGATGAGAGCCTTGACTTTAAGTTGTTGGGGTGCTGGAGACATGATCCAATAGACTTTTATACGCCAGAGTCTCCTGAACACGGCGCGACCAATCCCAAGTCGATCGGTACCCCCACACATGCAATCCATGGGCAATCTGTGCATGCATAGTTCGGGAGTAGGTGTGGAAAAGTGACAATAGCTCGGCCGAGAAAGTGCCGATCGGCTTGGGATTGGTCTCTCCGTGTTCAGGAGACTCAGGCGTATACAAGTCTATTGGATCATGTCTCCAGCACCCCCACAGCCGTAGCTACAACCACTTAATGTCAAGGCTCTCATGCACATTCATTCATTTTCTCCCCCCGCGCTCTCTCCCATGATTTCAGAATCCCGGAAGTGTTGCGGTGGTCTATGGCTGTACCGCAGGTCTCTGAGGGGACTTTGCTTTACATTCCAGGTATAGAATTGTGAGATGATGCCTGAGGTGAAGTGACCGCACGTGAAATTACCTCTTCTAACAGCCAGGAACAACATCCAGTCAACTACCCTGTGCTCCTACTAGACAGAGAACAACATCCAGTCAACTACCATGTGCTGCTACTAGACAGAGAACAACATCCAGTCAACTACCCTGTGCTCCTCCTAGACAGAGAGAACAACATCCAGTCAACTACCATGTGCTGCTACTAGACAGAGAACAACATCCAGTCAACTACCATGTGCTGCTACTAGACAGAGAAACAACATCCAGTCAACTACCCTGTGCTGCTACTAGACAGAGAAACAACATCCAGTCAACTACCCTGTGCTGCTACTAGACAGAGAGAACAACATCCAGGCAACTACCCTGTGCTGCTACTAGACAGAGAACAACATCCAGTCAACTACCCTGTGCTGCTACTAGACAGAGAAACAACATCCAGTCAACTACCCTGTGCTGCTACTAGACAGAGAGAACATCCAGTCAACTACCCTGTGCTGCTACTAGACAGAGAAACATCCAGTCAACTACCATGTGCTGCTACTAGACAGAGAAACATCCAGTCAACTACCATGTGCTCCTCCTAGACAGAGAGAACAACATCCAGTCAACTACCATGTGCTGCTACTAGACAGAGAGAACATCCAGTCAACTACCATGTGCTGCTACTAGACAGAGAACAACATCCAGTCAACTACCCTGTGCTGCTACTAGACAGAGAGAACATCCAGTCAACTACCCTGTGCTGCTACTAGACAGAGAAACATCCAGTCAACTACCATGTGCTGCTACTAGACAGAGAAACATCCAGTCAACTACCATGTGCTGCTACTAGACAGAGAACAACATCCAGGCAACTACCCTGTGCTGCTACTAGACAGAGAAACAACATCCAGTCAACTACCCTGTGCTGCTACTAGACAGAGAGAACAACATCCAGTCAACTACCATGTGCTGCTACTAGACAGAGAACAACATCCAGGCAACTACCCTGTGCTGCTACTAGACAGAGAAACAACATCCAGTCAACTACCCTGTGCTGCTACTAGACAGAGAGAAACAACATCCAGTCAACTACCATGTGCTGCTACTAGACAGAGAAACAACATCCAGTCAACTACCCTGTGCTGCTACTAGACAGAGAGAAACAACATCCAGTCAACTACCATGTGCTGCTACTAGACAGAGAAACAACATCCAGTCAACTACCCTGTGCTGCTACTAGACAGAGAAACAACATCCAGTCAACTACCATGTGCTGCTACTAGACAGAGAAACAACATCCAGGCAACTACCCTGTGCTGCTACTAGACAGAGAGAAACAACATCCAGTCAACTACCCTGTGCTGCTACTAGACAGAGAGAACATCCAGTCAACTACCCTGTGCTGCTACTAGACAGAGAAACAACATCCAGTCAACTACCCTGTGCTGCTACTAGACAGAGAGAAACAACATCCAGTCAACTACCCTGTGCTGCTACTAGACAGAGAGAACAACATCCAGTCAACTACCATGTGCTGCTACTAGACAGAGAGAAACAACATCCAGTCAACTACCCTGTGCTGCTACTAGACAGAGAGAAACAACATCCAGTCAACTACCCTGTGCTGCTACTAGACAGAGAGAAACAACATCCAGTCAACTACCCTGTGCTGCTACTAGACAGAGAGAACATCCAGTCAACTACCATGTGCTGCTACTAGACAGATAACAACATCCAGTCAACTACCATGTGCTGCTACTAGACAGAGAACAACATCCAGTCAACTACCCTGTGCTGCTACTAGACAGAGAAACAACATCCAGTCAACTACCATGTGCTGCTACTAGACAGAGAAACAACATCCAGTCAACTACCATGTGCTGCTACTAGACAGAGAGAACAACATCCAGTCAACTACCATGTGCTGCTACTAGACAGAGAGAACAACATCCAGTCAACTACCATGTGCTGCTACTAGACAGAGAGAAACAACATCCAGTCAACTACCATGTGCTGCTACTAGACAGAGAGAACAACATCCAGTCAACTACCCTGTGCTGCTACTAGACAGAGAGAAACAACATCCAGTCAACTACCCTGTGCTGCTACTAGACACAGAACAACATCCAGTCAACTACCATGTGCTGCTACTAGACAGAGAAACAACATCCAGTCAACTACCATGTGCTGCTACTAGACAGAGAAACAACATCCAGTCAACTACCCTGTGCTGCTACTAGACAGAGAGAACAACATCCAGTCAACTACCCTGTGCTGCTACTAGACAGAGAGAAAAACAGTGTCTTGTCACTTGTGTCAAATATACAAATCAGCCTCAGTCAGTAAGTCAGTGATAACCTTCATCAGGTTCTTTATCTTCATATGTCTATATTGGGAACAATGTTTTGGGACAAAGACCTTTATCAGGTTATCTTTAGTTTCAAAGGTCTTTATTGGGAATAGTATTTCGGTACAATGTCCAGAAAACAAACAAAATTCCCTTGAAATCTTTGGACCACTTCAACAACTAGGTGTTTGACAAATAAGTATGTTTAGGTAAATGTTTAGGTAACATTGCTTCTGAGTAAATAAGCATTACATACTGTCGCCAGAGGGATATAAAGTTAATCTCAGTCTATGTTAATTTGCCTGGCTGTGATATCAAGTGAGCAAAGCGTAGAAATTATTGGCATGAATTGGCACATACTAAAGCTGTATCGCATAACAACGAGGAAAGTTGTTTTTCCACTTCATAGGCGTTTTAAAATAGATGACATATAGAAAGCTGCTTACTGTGTACACATCAATATATCATATACCAGCATGCAGGGGATTATTTTACTTTCAGCCGGGGGCATTTGAACATAACTGGAAAGTCAACAAATGTTTATTTATCTTAACCCTTTCACTACCACAAATCCGGTTAACCCTTTCACTGCGACAATACAGGTTAACCCTTTCACTGCCACACGAAAAAGGGTTAACCCTTTCACTACCACACGACAAAGGGTTAACCATTTCACTACCACACTAGACGGTAGTGAAAGGGTTAATGCTCAAACCATACAGTATAAGGTACAGTACGGAACACCGTTTGTTGCCTCATGCTAGGACATCAATTGACCGATCTCCGTCGGCTTTTCTTGATCCTCCAATCACAACTGTTGCTTCCCGAGTCGGGGGGGGGGTTTGAAATAGGTCGATTGAACCCTTTTCAATTGAACCCTTGAGATGAAGACGTTTATACCGTATACTTAAAGATGATTAACACTTTGACTGCCCATGAGTTCTCGGGTTTACCCCCCGCTGGTTGAAGGCCCATCACGAGAATTCTTGTTTTTTCTCGTTTTTTTTATTATTATTAGCGATCTGAAATCATATTTCATCAACCAAGTCTACCGTTGGAAAATCAACCACTCCAGGCGCTCAGATGTGAAAAAAGCGCCCCCTATCGTCTCCCAGATGGTAATTCACCCTTTTGGATTGAACTCAATGAAAATGAATGAGAAAAAAAAAACGGAATCCACGTTTTACTTCTCACTCATGCAACCGCCGTCGACCAGTTTCACTCTGGAGTTTCAGAGCAGCGGGGATTATGTGTTTTTACACTATACTCGGTAGATCAATAAAATTTTTGATTTTTTCTAATGGCGATCAGGAATTGGAATAATCCATTTGATACCATCTGATCTCAGGTAAGGAATGTTACCAGGCTTAGGATAATCAGATCCGTTTTCACAGAGATATACGCTTTTATGTGATTACGTGATATGGCTGTTTGGCTGTGCGAGCGGTCAGTAACTAGGAGAATCGATTTTCAGCTCGCGGCACGAGCGTGCATGCGCACACATATACTATCGATAATCTAGCGTTTATTTTAAAACGATTCATAAATAGGCTGAAAAATGACAACGTTCTAGAATATTCCAGTAAAGGGCGATTATCATGGAATGTCTTATTTTTTCCGTGAAATCGAGTGCTTTTCAAAATGCTAGAAAACGGAAATGAAGCGATAAAAAAACAATCTGCTACGACAATGTTGACTGGAAAATGAGTCTTTGATAAGCGAACAATAGAGATCAAAGAAAAATACAAAATCAAATGGGGCATGGACAGGATCAAGTACCTAGGGGTGAACATCACAAGAGGGGTGGAGGGGCTATACGATGCACACTATACACAGATAAATCAGAAAATCAAGAGAGATCTAGAAAGATGGACGGTGATGCCCCTAGATTTCAGTTCAAGGATCGAAATCATTAAGATGAACATATTACCAAGGTTACTATACCTATTTCAATCCCTACCTATATTAATACCACAAAAACAATTTAGGGAATGGGATAGACAGATATCAAGATTCATTTGGGGGGGGAAAAGGCCAAGGATCAGATATGTGACTCTACAACTACCAAAGGAGAAAGGAGGGATGGCAGTACCCAGTTTAGAAAGCTATTACTATGCAGCACAGCTTAGAACAGTAGCATGCTGGTGCAATGTGAACTATGAGGCCAAATGGAAAGATATAGAAACCAAAAGAGAGGGATTCAAAGTGCAGGCACTGATAGGAGATAGGGAGCTGTTCAGAAGACAGGAACAACTACTAGATCCAATTACCAGATTCACTATAAACATATGGAACACAATAGTAAAGAAATACAAGTTAGAAAAAGAATCTAAGATACTGAGATGGATAGCACACGACAACAAATTCAGACCAGGGATAGAAGACCATGGGTTCAAGAGGTGGGAACGGGGGGGTATAACAGCAATGTGCACGATGACAGAAGGAGGGGAGATGCAGACTCTACAAAAATTGAAAGAAAGATACGGACTAGAGAATAGGGACCACTTTAGATATTTACAGATTAGGGACTACTATAACAAGGAAATAAAGCAAGATAGAGACAAAGAACAGAATGGGGTAATTAAGATAATGGTAAAGTCATACGAAGGACGGAAGGGGAGGGTGATATCAGCACTATATCAGGCAATAATGGACAGTAAGGGAAATACAACATTGTATGTGAAAGAAAAGTGGGAAAGAGAGTTGGAAATAGAGATAATAGAGGAGGAATGGTATGACACATGTAAGACACAACAAACAACCACAGGATCAAGGATATGGAGGGAGTTTGGGTGGAAAAATATAATTAGATACTTTATAACACCAGAAATACAGGGCAATTACACACCAGCAAAGAAAACATGTTGGAGGGAGTGTGGACAGGAAGGGGCGAACCATACACACATATTCTGGGGATGTCAGAAGATAAGGCACTACTGGGAAGAGATAGGAGGGATAATAAATGAAATAATAGGATACGAAATACCCCAGGGAGGCCAAGTGTTGTATTTGGGGAATCTGTCACAGGAAGGAATCCAAGGGGAAGACAAATATTTGATTAAGATATTGATAGTGGCAGCCAAGAAAGCTTTAACTAAACTGTGGTACAAGGTAGAAGTGCCGACAAAGGATCAATGGATAGAGTTGGTAGAGGGGATACAGGAAATGGAGAGAATCACACATCTGCTGAGGCTGCAAGAAGAAAAGTTTGAATGGAAATGGGGAAAATGGGAAGAATACAGGAGGGGAAGTAACGACATCACAGAGGTTTGAAAAGGATACAAGGAAATGAATAAAAATGTAAATAAATAATGCAAATGTAGAATGGACCGAAGGACCCATGTCACACTTTTTCTTTACTCATTTTTTGTCTATTTGTTTTAATTTATGTACTGTGTATTGTCTATGAATGTTGTCTATGTATGTTGTTGAAAAAATTTAAATTTAAATTTAAGAAAAAAAAAAGAAAAAAGGGAATTAAGCTTGGGCAGTGAAAGTGTTAACACTATGATCGCCGATTACGAGTTAAGACGTCATTCCTAGCCATGCTCATTCTGCCGAAGACGCCGTAACTCGTCTTTGATGTCAATATATCAAAAATCTATATTTCCTTTCCGGAGCCCTGAGATGTACTGGTGAGCTCCACTCAACTGTCTAACGGTTCGAGAGCGCCATCTGGTGGCCGACCGGCAGATCGGCCAAGAGGGAGGGGCGCGCCAAACAGGAAGTGCTCATCCATATGTGCTCCGGGCACTCGCGATCGGTAGCCGGACTCCATCTCAACACACTGGATGATCAATCGCTCGCCCTAACTCAATAAACAACGTTATTTGGACGTATATAGTATTATACAACCTGGAAATGGTTCATCAGGATCAACATCCCATAATCGAAAACGGTCTACTCCACGCTGATCGTCCAACGGCGCGAGGAACATACGGTAAGATTCAGCGTTATTTTCTAACGCATTCCATATAAACTGCTATGATGAACATATGACCCACTCTGGATGAATCATCTAACGCTGCCCACGGAATTATAAACGATCCCCCGCCCATCCGGTCATCATCAGATCATACGTAGATCATTCTAGAAGTACGTCCAACTTGAAATGTTTCATCTCGCACAGATTCCTACCAAACTGTATCTGATCATCAATATAATGCATTTGGGGCTATAAATCACGTTCTGAAGAAAGCTGCAGAAAACGATAAAAACATACTTATACTTTAGACCATATTTTAGTATGAATATGTGAATGAAAAAGTTTAACGTTGCTACACCCTGAACAATACATATAGGACATTGAATGGGCCATAATAATGGCAATGTAGCAATAGAATTTAAAAAGTTATAGCCCTGCAAAGAAGGGGAACTTCTCCATAGACAAATAGAGCTGGCGAGGGATGGTAAATTATGAATTTAACCCATGGCGATCAAAGTGTTAAGCAGGAATGTTGTGTGTACATTCATAAAGACGGCAGAAGTTATGTCGGGTGATGTTTCAAGTTCAAGTTTATTTATTATTCGCAGAACAAAATACAGAATACTTTATAATGAAATGCTTGTTTCCGTATGAGCCCCTGGGAGTGTGCTACGTACAGTTTAAAGGATAACTCCACTATTTTGGGAAATTAGCTTATTTAACATCTTCCCTGGAGTTAGACAAGAAGATACATACCTTTTTTGTCTCTGTGCGTGCATTTTAGCTTTGGGAATAGACGCTCCGTTAGCA